>NC_140171.1:66153251-66545751 GCF_963971535.1 Notolepis coatsorum
GGACCCTGATGTAAACAAGATGAAAGTCTTTCTCTGGTCTGCATCCCCTTAACAATTGTATGTATTGAGCTGTACTGTACTATACCATTCTGCAATCTGTTAATAAACTTTTCAATCAATCAATCAATCACTCAGTTAGCATCCAAGCTAGCCATAACGTTACATTAGTAGCTTAGCATGCAAGCTACTGTAGAAACTGCATCTTACCTGGTCAATAAACTGGTCCTCCTTGCTCCTCCTGGACAGATAGATAATATCCACAGTGGTGTGCTGTGCTGCTGGTCCTCAATAAATGTCCCGCCGGCGAAAACTAAGTGGCTAATAAAGTGCTAAATGTTTGATAATAGAATACAGGATTAGTCTGAACGTGCCTGCTGTTAATAAAATTTTCAATCAATCAATCCCGCGAGGGGATGACGTCACCTATGGTTCAGCCGTTGTCACGTGATTCACGTTAGATGCCACTCCAGTAATCCCAGTATGTGGACTCAAGACTAATTATTCTGCTCAAAGCCCCGTTTTAAGGTGTGGGCAGGGCTTTAGTCAGCTCGAATCGGATTGGCTAGTATTGGTTTTACATGGGAGGCTGGAGAAGGACACCTCCCCCCTGCCTCCTCTCCAGTCTCCTCTGCTGCAGTGAGCACAGTGTGGTAGAGAGAGTGAGAAGGAGAAGAGGGAGACATTTAAAAAAAATATAACACAGATGAATTTTTTTTTATTATTATTGTAAACTATATAAAAAAATATATAAAAAAAATATGTTTTTTTTCTTTTTTTTTCATATTTCATATTTGATATTAATTCATATTTTCATAGGGAGGCTTCCGTTGGCTTCCATGAGGATTCGCCACTGGGGGGGGGGGGTGGTAGAGAGTAGAAGTTTACCGAGGGAGGTAGAGGGAAAGAGAGAGAGAGAGCAGTAGAGATAGAAGGATATATACAGAAAAAGAAAGTAATGCTTAAACCAATTCAAGAAGCAGATCAATTGCCTTTCAAATGTAAATTTGGCTTTTAAAGTATACACTTTTAGTGCCAGCCCCGCATCGTCTCCATTCTTTATGTGTTCTTTTTAGCTGCCAAACTGAGCTAGTCAGTTGGCCAGGATCAGCTGCTCTCTCGCAGAATTTCTCAGCAGATAATTTCTTCTAAAAGCCAAGCGCTTACCTAGGTTGTCGACCTGTCTGTCGACTTTTCTGCGAGAGAGTTCTCTGCGAGCCGGACCGGCCGAGGAGCCCAGGACAACAGCCAGGTCAGGGGTCACCAAAATGAAGGAGAATGGATATTCTTAAAGGGGAACTATCTTATAAATGGCCTTTTTGAGTGTTTAGCATTGTTTCCTAGCTATGTGAACTTATATTAATATGATCTATGTCTCAAAATTCTCATATTGGCGCATTCTTCCAATTCTCCTCTCACAATATTCACCCTCACTGAACTGAGTCGTTTGAAAATGTGCCTATATGTGATGTCATATAGTCACTGCTGCATGTTAATGTTCAGGCGAAGACGACGCTCCGCAGTGGTTTAGGAGCCGCCCTGCAGCCCAGGCTCAAAACAGCTCGAAATCTTGAGGTAGAAAAATGCTGTTTTTGAGGACTTGATTAGAAATACAAAACAATGAATAAAAAAAATATATATATTACAGAGGTGTTCCATAGACTCACAGGAATTGTGTAAAAGTGCCCAAATAGTGAAAGAAATAGTAAAATAGTTCCCCTTTAAGGAAAAGCAGACAAGGCTGGTCTTAATTATTATCGACATAAGTTTTATTCAACTTAAAGCATCTACAGGCCAAGCCAATACTGTAGTTATGGCTATCTTTGCTAAAACCTCTTAACCTGCAATGAGTCTCCCTGGCCATTTTAGTTTTCGTTTTTGAGGACTGCATACCTTTTTTGCAAACCAAAACAACATACTTTATCCTTATAGCACGTGCATGAGCCTGGTCTTTTTTGAAAGATGACATTCTGAAGTTTCTGATTCCAGAAAGAAATTTCAATTTTAGTGCTAATGTAATAGAGTAACATAGGTCTGAACTTGAGTTGTAGAAAAACTTGTTACTCAAGTTTTTCTGTAGTAGTTAGTAGTCCAGAGGTAGTATTTCCCCAGAAGGTGGTATGGCTTACAAATCCATACGGACCCATAGCCTGAAGCCTTATGTAGTAAATGTCCAATTTCATAAATATCCATTCAGAAATGAGCGATTAGGAGTGATTTTGGTAAACTGTGTACAAAAGAGAAACTGAGTTTTCTCATAGATTCTATTCATTCGGCTGTTTTTGTCTTCCTCTTTTTGCTCGTTAGTTTTTCACCAGATCCCTGATTCATACATCCCCAGCCACACTCATTGGCTACAACCCTCCACAATCATTTTCGAGATCGGATCTAGATTGACGGAACTAGAGCCCCAAGAGTCGGGAGTGGTATTTTACGGAATACCGTGTACTTTGCACAAGCCTCAAATACCGGCATGTAACTCAAGAACCACTGAACGGATTTTGTCTGATTTTGTCGCTATCGACAGGCAACAAATAAGCCTTCAATTCGATATATATATTGTATTACAAAATATGCACACCCGAGCCACTAGGGGTCGCCAAAGTGCCAGTGGGCGAATCATCCTAAAAAGGGCCCACATGTGGTACGGCGCAAGGTAAGATTCTGAAGGAGCCCACAGTACAGCTGGGTCAGATTCAGATTCAGATTCCTTTATTGAGCCATTTGTGTAAAAACACATTGGTAATTGTTGCAGCAATACAGTGTATGCATTTTCTTTTCTTTTTTCACAGTAAACAACACCAACACAGACACATGACAAGAAACGAAACAGTGCAGTGGAGGATTAATCAATAAAATACATATATATAAAGTGAAGATTGGGGGCAGAGGGGGGGGGGGGGGGGGGCCTGAGGCATTGATCAGCCTGGCGGCTGAGGGGAAGAAGCTCAGTCTGTGATGAGCTTTCACAGCCTTTGGGATCCTCAGCCTTCTCCCAGAGGGGAGCAGGGTGAAGAGGCTGTGACCGGGGTGGGATGGGTCGGCCATGATCTTCCTCGCCCTCTTCAGCGCCCTGGAGTCGTGCAGGGACCTGAGGGAGGGCAGGGGACAGCCGATCACCCTCTCCACGGAGCGAATCACCCGCTGCAGCTTGGCGAGATCTTTTGCCCCTGCAGCGGGGAACCAGGAGATGATGGAGTGGGTAAGGATGGACACAATGGTCAATTGTCAACAAAGCTGTCATTACATCAGACTCAGAGAAAAATGTATTCACAAAATGGATCACCATTCCACGTAATCAAACCCTATCGACCAATAAGTACTTGGTTAGTGGATCCGTATCCGCTTCCATTAATGTGTGCTAAGCTAGGCTAGACAGCTGGAGAAGATGGTAGGCACATTTCAATTAATGTTGGTGTGTTCCTTTAAAAGTGCATGCATTGCATCGATTTTGTGGCATGTTGTGATTTTACATTGTTCAGTGCCAGTAAGTATAGAGTACACAATTAGTCTGAAAAGCTGATACAAGGTGACTCATTTCACTCAGTGTTCCTTATTGCAGTGTAACTTCCTCCATTTCACTCCAGCATGCTTGTGCTACACTAACCCATCATATGGATATCTGTAAGAATAAATACAGTCCATTTTGTTCCCTGCCTCTCCTCCATTATTGCTCACTCCCTTCATCCATCCTCCTCTCTGCTGAGCTACCGGAGCTCACCACTCACCACAGCTGCCTCTCCTACTCATCAGTGCCCAGGGAGTATCTCTCTCTCTTTCTCTCTCTCTCTCACACACAGATTATCCTAATTCCTGCCCATTAATGAACTGGCTAGCAAAGTTCAGGCCTTAAAGGAGCACTTTGCAGATTTTCATGTGGATGTCCAATCAGTGACGATGGTAAATGTCCTCTTGTGAAGGGCGTTGTATTTGCCTGTGTAAAAGTCAGAAATGGGTCTCTCAACATTCTAAGATATTTTACTAACAACATAGCTTTATTTATATTACCTTTATCGACAAGAAACATTGCATCTCATTGTATGGTGCCTGGATGCAACGATGACAGGGGGAAGAGAAAGATGTTGAACTGCAAAAATGGCTCCGATCTAATGTTACAGGTATTGGACAGGGACATTCAGTAACAATGCACAAGGAGAACAAGCCAGGCAGAATAGAGGTAAGCTGTTTTAGCCATATAGAATATACAGCTAATAAATCTAAATTTAAGGTCTGCTAATAGACCCTGTTCACAGCAAAAGGTAACGTTACCCTTTTGTTTATCCATCTTTGACGAGTACAGTGACTGTTGTGAAAAGAGTCTGCTATAGGTCACAGAGCTTGCTCAATTTAGTAATAAATAGTATTAGTAAATACTAATCATTGTTCTTTTTTTGCTCTGTCACCAACTCTTTGCCTGTAAGTAAAGCAGTCTGGACTAAATCAAATCAAATGTATTTGTAAGGCCCGACAACACACGTTAATGTCCCCATGGGCCGGATACGTCTTCTTTAAACAAGTCAAGAATCACAATAAATCAAGAACAAAACAAAAACACCATGAAATCCAAAATAGAATATAAAATAAATAAATGAATGCAACACTCCCAGACATACCCCACGCGAAGGTAAGGGAAAAACTCACTAAAAACCTAGCAATAGGAAAAAAGCACCACAGGCAATGTGAAGGGGAGAAACCTTAGAAGGGCCGTTCAAGGGGGGATCTCCCTTCTTAGATGTCGGTGATAGTATAGTGTTGCTATAAAACAGGCAAAACAGTTGGTAAGCATGTACATATATGTGTAATGAAACACAAAATTTAGTACATGCAATAGCAACTGGGGTACATAAGAACATTTTGAAAGATTGAAAATAGAGCTGATGACGGTATGAGGTATGGGGGAGGCGTAGCGAGGATCACATCCTCCCGGCCATCATCACGGGTGTCAACCACTCCGGTCATCACTACGAGACATCCACTCACAGGGAGACGGGGACAGGCATTAGACCGTTTGCGACTTTGTGATGGGCGGACATAGCAATAGATACATGTAGCAAGCATATGTGAATAGAATAGATACATGTAGTAAGCATATATGTGAATAGAATAGAAGTACTTAACCCAGCAATGAACTAGAACAGGCATGGTTTAGACCAGTGGTTCTCAAACTTTTTACACCAAGTACCACCTGAGAATGTAGCTGGCTCTCCAAGTACCACCATATGACCGGCGTTAAAATACAGTCTATTCAGCTATGCACAGTTCACGCAGGAGGCAAATGTATTCCTAATACCATTATTTATTGTTAACTTTTGTCAGACACAGCCACAATGTACAAAGGGATAGCACTAGAACTAGCAAACGATTCCACACAACTCATACAATTCAAGGGGCATTGAGAACATAATAACTAACATTCTCACATAGCAACTGTATTTCAGCAAATGTACTTAATTCTCTCTCTATCTCTATCTCTATCTCTCTCACACAGCAAGCAATTGTCCATCATTCTCTCTCTCACACACCCACACAATTATTTTGTTACAAAAACTTAATTTCCTGCATTCTGGTGCAGGACTTTTTGAATTTTTACCCTTTAAATGCCAGTGTTTGGGATGGGCATCACAAATTATTGTAAAAAAGAAAAGAAAACACATATTCAATAAATTTTCGAATTTTTACCCTTTAACACTTTCAGCGCCACGCCTGGTTTTCCGTTTTACCGCTTGAATGCCACCATCGGCGCCAATGTTAACGTTAATATCGCCTAATCTATGTTTTAAATTATGGCTATGTGTCTAATCTGCCAATCGCATTATCAAAGACTATTTTCCAGTCAGTGCTGTGAAGGCAGATTGTTTTTTTTATCGCGTCGTTGCCGTTTCAGAGCAGTTAGAAAAGCCCCCGTTTTGATATAAAAAACAGCTCATTCTGGAGCATTCTATGAAAATCGTCTTTTAGTGGAATATTTGTTATGGTTTGTAACCGACCCCAATCGCACAACACAAGACAGGTATGAGAGTAAGCCAAGAACTGGGCATTTATTGAAAACAACAGAAAACGGCACTGTCCCTTTAAGGGAGAACACAAATTACAGGAAAACAAGAAATGGGAAAATAGGCACAGTGCCTTTAAGAGGCGAGCTGGCTAAGGGGAAGGCTAACGGACAGGGCCAGGGCAAGGGAACAGGGCAGGAACAGGGAGGACTAGGAGGACTGGACAGGGATGACTAGGATGACTAGGAGGACTGGACAGGGAGGACTAGGAGGACTGGACAAGGAGGACTAGGAGGACTGGAAGGACTGGACAGGGAGGACTAGGAGGACTAGAAAGGGGAAACAGGGACAGAGACCCGCGGAGGCGGGCTGGGGACAGGGACATAGAAAACAGGGTTAAGGCCTTGGACTGGGCGAGGGCTGGAGCTGCTTACAGGGAGGAGTAGGAGGGCGCAGGCTAGACGTCTGGAGGAGAGCGCGCCGGCTCGGAGAGCGCATCTGGCGCGGAGGTCTGAGTGGTGCGCGTCTGCTTGGAGTACGCGCCGGTACGGAGAGCGCATCTGGCGCGGAGGTCTGAGTGGTGCGCGTCTGCTTGGAGTACGCGCCGGTACGAAGAGCGCATCTGGCGCGGAGGTCTGAGTGGTGCGCATCTGCTTGGAGTACGCGCCGGTACGGAGAGCGCATCTGGCGCGGAGGTCTGAGTGGTGCGCGTCTGCTTGGAGTACGCGCCGGTACGGAGAGCGCATCTGGCGCGGAGGTCTGAGTGGTGCGCGTCTGCTTGGAGTACGCGCCGGTACGAAGAGCGCATCTGGCGCGGAGGTCTGAGTGGTGCGCATCTGCTTGGAGTACGCGCCGGTACGGAGAGCGCATCTGGCGCGGAGGTCTGAGTGGTGCGCGTCTGCTTGGAGTACGCGCCGGTACGGAGAGCGCATCTGGCGCGGAGGTCTGAGTGGTGCGCGTCTGCTTGGAGTACGCGCCGGTACGGAGAGTGCATCTGGCGCGGAGGTCTGAGTGGTGCGCGTCTGCTTGGAGTACGCGCCGGTACGGAGAGCGCATCTGGCGCGGAGGTCTGAGTGGGTCTGGATGCGCGTCTGGATGCGCGTCTGGATGCGCGTCTGGAGTGAAGAGCGCGTCTGGCGCGGAGTCTGGAGTGAAGAGCGCGTCTGGCGCGGAGTCTGGAGTGGAACACTGGAATACCTCCCGTAGAGTATTAGAGAGCACAGTACTGTGTCCCACTCCAGGCAAACGGCGACAGGTGGCGAAGGCTTGCACCTCGTCTAACGCCGGAGATGGAACAGCATTCAGACAGATAGGGAACCTCCCGTAGGAGCTTACAGATTGAGATATGATACGGAACGACCCGACCAGGACTGAGGGGAAGAGCGAGGTATTTAAAGCCCACAGGGGCGCTAATTAGAATACACATCAGGTGCGTGATGGTAATTGATACTTGAACTAGAAGTGTGTGTTCGGGCACGGACCAATCAAACAGATAATGACAGATAGTCCAAGGGTGTGGGCTGCTGAAGAGCAGACGAGGGTAAAAGAACGTGAGGGTGGGGGCTGGAGAGGTGAGGAGACAGGGAAATAAAGGCCCAGGGAAGAGGCGAACCTCACAGTACTCCCCCCTCCACGGGAGCCACCGGGCGACCCAAAAACACAGACAGAGGGGCAGGGGAAATGACAAGGCAACAAACAAAAATTGGCCATGCTAGCGGGGAAGCCACACCAAAAGTGGGGCTAGCAGAGGGACAGGGTAGCTGAGGGGTAACTAGGGTAGCTGAGGGGTAACTATGGTAGCTGAGGGGTAACTAGGGTAGCTGAGGGGTAACCATGGGAGCTGAGGGGTAACTAGAGGAGCTGAGGGGTAACTATGAGGAGCACCGGGAAGGGGCTAGCAGAGGGAAAGGGTAGCTGCCAGGGCACTGATAGCTACAGGGCCTATGCTAGCTGTACTGCTACAATAACATAGAGGCTGCGCTAGCTGCCGGAGCTAGGCTAGCAGACAGGGCTGGAACAGGGGCACTGGAGAGGGGAACAGGGAAGGGGCTAGCAGAGGGAAAGGGTAGCTGCCAGGGCACTGATAGCTACAGGGCCTATGCTAGCTGTACTGCTACATTAACATAGAGGCTGCGCTAGCTGCCGGAGCTAGGCTGGCAGACAGGGCTGGACCAGCATGAGAGAACAAGCTAGCTGGAAGGACAGTCCTAGCTGTGGGGAACTGACCTTGCTAGCTGAAGGGGCAGTCCCAGCAGTGGGGAAAACTGACCTTGCTAGCTGAAGGGGCAGTCCTAGCAGTGAGAGAAAACTGACCTTGCTAGCTGAAGGGGCAGTAGCCTGAAGCCTTATGTAGTAAATGTCCAATTTCATAAATATCCATTCAGAAATGAGCGATTAGGAGTGATTTTGGTAAACTGTGTACAAAAGAGAAACTGAGTTTTCTCATAGATTCTATTCATTCGGCTGTTTTTGTCTTCCTCTTTTTGCTCGTTAGTTTTTCACCAGATCCCTGATTCATACATCCCCAGCCACACTCATTGGCTACAACCCTCCACAATCATTTTCGAGATCGGATCTAGATTGACGGAACTAGAGCCCCAAGAGTCGGGAGTGGTATTTTACGGAATACCGTGTACTTTGCACAAGCCTCAAATACCGGCATGTAACTCAAGAACCACTGAACGGATTTTGTCTGATTTTGTCGCTATCGACAGGCAACAAATAAGCCTTCAATTCGATATATATATTGTATTACAAAATATGCACACCCGAGCCACTAGGGGTCGCCAAAGTGCCAGTGGGCAAATCATCCTAAAAAGGGCCCACATGTGGTACGGCGCAAGGTAAGATTCTGAAGGAGCCCACAGTACAGCTGGGTCAGATTCAGATTCAGATTCCTTTATTGAGCCATTTGTGTAAAAACACATTGGTAATTGTTGCAGCAATACAGTGTATGCATTTTCTTTTCTTTTTTCACAGTAAACAACACCAACACAGACACATGACAAGAAACGAAACAGTGCAGTGGAGGATTAATCAATAAAATACATATATATAAAGTGAAGATTGGGGGCAGAGGGGGGGGGGGGGGGGGGGGCCTGAGGCATTGATCAGCCTGGCGGCTGAGGGGAAGAAGCTCAGTCTGTGATGAGCTTTCACAGCCTTTGGGATCCTCAGCCTTCTCCCAGAGGGGAGCAGGGTGAAGAGGCTGTGACCGGGGTGGGATGGGTCGGCCATGATCTTCCTCGCCCTCTTCAGCGCCCTGGAGTCGTGCAGGGACCTGAGGGAGGGCAGGGGACAGCCGATCACCCTCTCCACGGAGCGAATCACCCGCTGCAGCTTGGCGAGATCTTTTGCCCCTGCAGCGGGGAACCAGGAGATGATGGAGTGGGTAAGGATGGACACAATGGTCAATTGTCAACAAAGCTGTCATTACATCAGACTCAGAGAAAAATGTATTCACAAAATGGATCACCATTCCACGTAATCAAACCCTATCGACCAATAAGTACTTGGTTAGTGGATCCGTATCCGCTTCCATTAATGTGTGCTAAGCTAGGCTAGACAGCTGGAGAAGATGGTAGGCACATTTCAATTAATGTTGGTGTGTTCCTTTAAAAGTGCATTCATTGCATCGATTTTGTGGCATGTTGTGATTTTACATTGTTCAGTGCCAGTAAGTATAGAGTACACAATTAGTCTGAAAAGCTGATACAAGGTGACTCATTTCACTCAGTGTTCCTTATTGCAGTGTAACTTCCTCCATTTCACTCCAGCATGCTTGTGCTACACTAACCCATCATATGGATATCTGTAAGAATAAATACAGTCCATTTTGTTCCCTGCCTCTCCTCCATTATTGCTCACTCCCTTCATCCATCCTCCTCTCTGCTGAGCTACCGGAGCTCACCACTCACCACAGCTGCCTCTCCTACTCATCAGTGCCCAGGGAGTATCTCTCTCTCTTTCTCTCTCTCTCTCACACACAGATTATCCTAATTCCTGCCCATTAATGAACTGGCTAGCAAAGTTCAGGCCTTAAAGGAGCACTTTGCAGATTTTCATGTGGATGTCCAATCAGTGACGATGGTAAATGTCCTCTTGTGAAGGGCGTTGTATTTGCCTGTGTAAAAGTCAGAAATGGGTCTCTCAACATTCTAAGATATTTTACTAACAACATAGCTTTATTTATATTACCTTTATCGACAAGAAACATTGCATCTCATTGTATGGTGCCTGGATGCAACGATGACAGGGGGAAGAGAAAGATGTTGAACTGCAAAAATGGCTCCGATCTAATGTTACAGGTATTGGACAGGGACATTCAGTAACAATGCACAAGGAGAACAAGCCAGGCAGAATAGAGGTAAGCTGTTTTAGCCATATTTTTTTATTTTATTTTTATTTATCCTTTATTTATCCAGGAATGTCCCATTGAGATACAAGATCTCTTCTTCCAGGGAGTCCTGACCAACACAGCACACAACAAGTTTCAACATAAAACAGGGCATTAAACAAAAAACATACAATTCAAATATAAATACAGAGGGTCATTTGTGCAGTGGCAAGGAGCATAATCACATCAACAATAGCATCAGGTAAAACAGTTACATGTTTCATAAAGGGCTAATCGTAGCATACCTTTAAAAGCATTCACAGTAGGAAGTGCCTGTAGACAAAGTTTCACTTGCAGCGTATTCCATAAAAAGGGAGCATAGTGGGAGAATGCAGCTTTACCAAGCTCTGACTGCATCAAAGGAACATTTAACAGCATCCCATTTGCTGCTCGTCTGGTATTAAAAAAGCAAGTATAAAAGGACAGAAGTCTGGAGATATATAAGGGCAGCTTACCTAGCAATGACTTAAGGATAAAAATCAACATGTGTGATTGTCTTCTTTGGTACAGAGAGGACCATCCTAATGACTGATACAAAGTGCAGTGGTGGGTGCGAGAGCCTGCACCTGTTACAAAACGTATGGCAGTATGGTACGCAGAATCCAGCTTTTTAAGCAGGGAGGAAGGAGCATGCATATAGATTACATCGCCATAGTCTAATACAGGCAGAAAGGAACTCTGCACAATTCTCTTCCTGGCTTCAGACGGGAAACATTTCTTTAACCGGAAGAAAAAGCCCAGTTTAGGTCTAAGTTTTCTCAGTAGGTTCCCAATATGAACATCAAAGGCCATCTTTTCATCAATCCATATGCCCAGATATTTATAGGATGCTACTTTGTCAAGGCATGTCCCTTCCAGTGTCAGAATCGGGGGGACAGCTGTATTAGCTCGAGAGCGAGAGAAGGTCATGTACTTGGTCTTTTTTGCATTAAGGACCAGTCTTAGCCTTAGCAAGGAGTGTTGTAGTGTATTAAAAGCATCCTGTAGAAGCTCTATGGCCTGAGTTAAAGAGGAAGCCACTGTGTAAACAACTGTATCATCGGCGTATAAATGAAAACGTGCTGGGTTTATCCCATTTCCTAGTTCATTTATAAAGATGGAAAATAAGACAGGGGCCAAAATAGAACCTTGTGGAACACCTTTGTTTACAGTAAGAGCAGCTGAGGTATAATCTTCTACTGAAACACACTGAGTTCTTTCAGATAGATAGTTTTTAAACCAGCTCAAAGCCATTTTACCAAGACCTATGCAGCCAAGCCTTTGCAGTAGCAATGCATGATCCACAGAATCAAAAGCTTTAGACAGATCAACAAACAATGCTGCACAGTGTTTTTTCTTGTCCAGTGCTTCAATTATGTCATTTGAGACTAGCATAGTTGCTGAAGTAGTACTATGGCCTGATCTGAAGCCTGACTGAGACTCGTTAAGAATATTATGGTCAGTTAGAAACTTTTTCAGTTGTTCGTTTACAAGAGATTCAAAGACTTTGGCCATTACAGACAGTCTGGAAATAGGGCGATAATTATTTAGGTCAGAGGGGTCTCCGCCCTTTAACAAGGGGAGAACCATGGCCGACTTCCATGAGCTAGGTAATTCACCAGCACAAAGACTGAGATTCAAAATAGAGGTTATGGGTTCTGCAATCAGACCTGCAGCAACTTTGAAGAAGAACGGCTCTATCTTGTCTGGGCCTGAAGATTTCTTTACATCTAGGCTCATTAAAGCTTTGTGAACCTGAGAAGTCAAGATGGGGGCAAAGGTGAACAGTTGATCAGGGTCAAGTGGCGGAGGACCTGGCTCTCCTTCTGCAGCGATCATCCCTGAGTTGCTAGAATCAAAGATTGAGCCAGCAGAAATAAAATGATTATTAAAGCTGTCTGCAATATCCATTTTGCCCTTGATTTCACTCTGATTTACCCTTAAGAGATCAGGAAGGCTGTTTGGAGTGATAGAACCTGAGGAGGATTTAACAAGTTTCCAAAACTTTGCAGGGTTATTCAAATTGTCATGAATTGCATTAAGATAGTAGGCACATTTAGAGTTTTTAATCAGCTTAGTGCATTTGTTTCTTAGTGTCCTATACAGATTCCAATCTAATGGAATATTCGATTTCTTTGCTTTAGCCCAGGCAGTGTCTCTCTGTCGAATGAGAGAGGACATAGAATCATTAAACCAGGGGTTATCTTTACCGCTTATCCTAGATGTCCTAAAAGGAGCATGCTTGTCACATATAGCCAAGAAGGTGGATTTAAAATAATTCCATGCTAACTCAACATCGGTCATAAGTGAAACAATGTGTAAATCACTATTAAAAACATCATGTAGAAACGCTTGCTCATCGAAATGTTTGAATCGTCTCTTATGAATGAAACGTGGCTTTCCTTATATAGAATATACAGCTAATAAATCTAAATTTAAGGTCTGCTAATAGACCCTGTTCACAGCAAAAGGTAACGTTACCCTTTTGTTTATCCATCTTTGACGAGTACAGTGACTGTTGTGAAAAGAGTCTGCTATAGGTCACAGAGCTTGCTCAATTTAGTAATAAATAGTATTAGTAAATACTAATCATTGTTCTTTTTTTGCTCTGTCACCAACTCTTTGCCTGTAAGTAAAGCAGTCTGGACTAAATCAAATCAAATGTATTTGTAAGGCCCGACAACACACGTTAATGTCCCCATGGGCCGGATACGTCTTCTTTAAACAAGTCAAGAATCACAATAAATCAAGAACAAAACAAAAACACCATGAAATCCAAAATAGAATATAAAATAAATAAATGAATGCAACACTCCCAGACATACCCCACGCGAAGGTAAGGGAAAAACTCACTAAAAACCTAGCAATAGGAAAAAAGCACCACAGGCAATGTGAAGGGGAGAAACCTTAGAAGGGCCGTTCAAGGGGGGATCTCCCTTCTTAGATGTCGGTGATAGTATAGTGTTGCTATAAAACAGGCAAAACAGTTGGTAAGCATGTACATATATGTGTAATGAAACACAAAATGTAGTACATGCAATAGCAACTGGGGTACATAAGAACATTTTGAAAGATTGAAAATAGAGCTGATGACGGTATGAGGTATGGGGGAGGCGTAGCGAGGATCACATCCTCCCGGCCATCATCACGGGTGTCAACCACTCCGGTCATCACTACGAGACATCCACTCACAGGGAGACGGGGACAGGCATTAGACCGTTTGCGACTTTGTGATGGGCGGACATAGCAATAGATACATGTAGCAAGCATATGTGAATAGAATAGATACATGTAGTAAGCATATATGTGAATAGAATAGAAGTACTTAACCCAGCAATGAACTAGAACAGGCATGGTTTAGACCAGTGGTTCTCAAACTTTTTACACCAAGTACCACCTGAGAATGTAGCTGGCTCTCCAAGTACCACCATATGACCGGCGTTAAAATACAGTCTATTCAGCTATGCACAGTTCACGCAGGAGGCAAATGTATTCCTAATACCATTATTTATTGTTAACTTTTGTCAGACACAGCCACAATGTACAAAGGGATAGCACTAGAACTAGCAAACGATTCCACACAACTCATACAATTCAAGGGGCATTGAGAACATAATAACTAACATTCTCACATAGCAACTGTATTTCAGCAAATGTACTTAATTCTCTCTCTATCTCTATCTCTATCTCTCTCACACAGCAAGCAATTGTCCATCATTCTCTCTCTCACACACCCACACAATTATTTTGTTACAAAAACTTAATTTCCTGCATTCTGGTGCAGGACTTTTTGAATTTTTACCCTTTAAATGCCAGTGTTTGGGATGGGCATCACAAATTATTGTAAAAAAGAAAAGAAAACACATATTCAATAAATTTTCGAATTTTTACCCTTTAACACTTTCAGCGCCACGCCTGGTTTTCCGTTTTACCGCTTGAATGCCACCATCGGCGCCAATGTTAACGTTAATATCGCCTAATCTATGTTTTAAATTATGGCTATGTGTCTAATCTGCCCATCGCATTATCAAAGACTATTTTCCAGTCAGTGCTGTGAAGGCAGATTGTTTTTTTTATCGCGTCGTTGCCGTTTCAGAGCAGTTAGAAAAGCCCCCGTTTTGATATAAAAAACAGCTCATTCTGGAGCATTCTATGAAAATCGTCTTTTAGTGGAATATTTGTTATGGTTTGTAACCGACCCCAATCGCACAACACAAGACAGGTATGAGAGTAAGCCAAGAACTGGGCATTTATTGAAAACAACAGAAAACGGCACTGTCCCTTTAAGGGAGAACACAAATTACAGGAAAACAAGAAATGGGAAAATAGGCACAGTGCCTTTAAGAGGCGAGCTGGCTAAGGGGAAGGCTAACGGACAGGGCCAGGGCAAGGGAACAGGGCAGGAACAGGGAGGACTAGGAGGACTGGACAGGGATGACTAGGATGACTAGGAGGACTGGACAGGGAGGACTAGGAGGACTGGACAAGGAGGACTAGGAGGACTGGAAGGACTGGACAGGGAGGACTAGGAGGACTAGAAAGGGGAAACAGGGACAGAGACCCGCGGAGGCGGGCTGGGGACAGGGACATAGAAAACAGGGTTAAGGCCTTGGACTGGGCGAGGGCTGGAGCTGCTTACAGGGAGGAGTAGGAGGGCGCAGGCTAGACGTCTGGAGGAGAGCGCGCCGGCTCGGAGAGCGCATCTGGCGCGGAGGTCTGAGTGGTGCGCGTCTGCTTGGAGTACGCGCCGGTACGGAGAGCGCATCTGGCGCGGAGGTCTGAGTGGTGCGCGTCTGCTTGGAGTACGCGCCGGTACGAAGAGCGCATCTGGCGCGGAGGTCTGAGTGGTGCGCATCTGCTTGGAGTACGCGCCGGTACGGAGAGCGCATCTGGCGCGGAGGTCTGAGTGGTGCGCGTCTGCTTGGAGTACGCGCCGGTACGAAGAGCGCATCTGGCGCGGAGGTCTGAGTGGTGCGCATCTGCTTGGAGTACGTGCCGGTACGGAGAGCGCATCTGGCGCGGAGGTCTGAGTGGTGCGCGTCTGCTTGGAGTACGCGCCGGTACGGAGAGCGCATCTGGCGCGGAGGTCTGAGTGGTGCGCGTCTGCTTGGAGTACGCGCCGGTACGGAGAGCGCATCTGGCGCGGAGGTCTGAGTGGTGCGCGTCTGCTTGGAGTACGCGCCGGTACGGAGAGCGCATCTGGCGCGGAGGTCTGAGTGGGTCTGGATGCGCGTCTGGATGCGCGTCTGGATGCGCGTCTGGAGTGAAGAGCGCGTCTGGCGCGGAGTCTGGAGTGAAGAGCGCGTCTGGCGCGGAGTCTGGAGTGGAACACTGGAATACCTCCCGTAGAGTATTAGAGAGCACAGTACTGTGTCCCACTCCAGGCAAACGGCGACAGGTGGCGAAGGCTTGCACCTCGTCTAACGCCGGAGATGGAACAGCATTCAGACAGATAGGGAACCTCCCGTAGGAGCTTACAGATTGAGATATGATACGGAACGACCCGACCAGGACTGAGGGGAAGAGCGAGGTATTTAAAGCCCACAGGGGCGCTAATTAGAATACACATCAGGTGCGTGATGGTAATTGATACTTGAACTAGAAGTGTGTGTTCGGGCACGGACCAATCAAACAGATAATGACAGATAGTCCAAGGGTGTGGGCTGCTGAAGAGCAGACGAGGGTAAAAGAACGTGAGGGTGGGGGCTGGAGAGGTGAGGAGACAGGGAAATAAAGGCCCAGGGAAGAGGCGAACCTCACAGTACTCCCCCCTCCACGGGAGCCACCGGGCGACCCAAAAACACAGACAGAGGGGCAGGGGAAATGACAAGGCAACAAACAAAAATTGGCCATGCTAGCGGGGAAGCCACACCAAAAGTGGGGCTAGCAGAGGGACAGGGTAGCTGAGGGGTAACTAGGGTAGCTGAGGGGTAACTATGGTAGCTGAGGGGTAACTAGGGTAGCTGAGGGGTAACCATGGGAGCTGAGGGGTAACTAGAGGAGCTGAGGGGTAACTATGAGGAGCACCGGGAAGGGGCTAGCAGAGGGAAAGGGTAGCTGCCAGGGCACTGATAGCTACAGGGCCTATGCTAGCTGTACTGCTACAATAACATAGAGGCTGCGCTAGCTGCCGGAGCTAGGCTAGCAGACAGGGCTGGAACAGGGGCACTGGAGAGGGGAACAGGGAAGGGGCTAGCAGAGGGAAAGGGTAGCTGCCAGGGCACTGATAGCTACAGGGCCTATGCTAGCTGTACTGCTACATTAACATAGAGGCTGCGCTAGCTGCCGGAGCTAGGCTGGCAGACAGGGCTGGACCAGCATGAGAGAACAAGCTAGCTGGAAGGACAGTCCTAGCTGTGGGGAACTGACCTTGCTAGCTGAAGGGGCAGTCCCAGCAGTGGGGAAAACTGACCTTGCTAGCTGAAGGGGCAGTCCTAGCAGTGAGAGAAAACTGACCTTGCTAGCTGAAGGGGCAGTCCTAGCAGTGGGAGAAAACTGACCTTGCTAGCTGAAAGGGCAGTCCTAGCAGTGGGGAAAACTGACCTTGCTAGCTGAAGGGGCAGTCCTAGCAGTGGGAGAAAACTGACCTTGCTAGCTGAAGGGGCAGTCCTAGCAGTGGGAGTAAACTGACCTTGCTAGCTGAAAGGGCAGTCCTAGCAGTGGAGAAAACTACACAAAAAGTGGAGGCCATGCAGAGGGACCGGGTTAGCTGCCTGGGCATGGCTAGCTACAGGGCCTATGCTAGCAGCAAGGGCTGCATTAACATAGAGGCTGTGCTAGCAGCCGGGGCTAAGCTAGCAGACTGGGGCCATGCTGGTAGTAGAGGCCTAACAAGCTGCAGGGGAGCTAACGAGGCTAACAAGGAAGCTACAGGGGAGTCAACAGGCTAACAGGGGAGCTAACAGGGAAGCTAAACAGGGGAGTCAACAGGGGAACTAACAAGGGCTAACAGGGGAGCTAACAGGGGAGACTAAACAGGCTAACAGGGGAGCTAACAGGGAAGCTAACAGGAAAGACTAACAGGGGAACAAGAGGGAACAAAAAAAAAGGCAAACTCAACATACACCGTCTGTGCTGGCTGGGGTCGTCGACTGGTCGGGTCGTACTGTTATGGTTTGTAACCGACCCCAATCGCACAACACAAGACAGGTATGAGAGTAAGCCAAGAACTGGGCATTTATTGAAAACAACAGAAAACGGCACTGTCCCTTTAAGGGAGAACACAAATTACAGGAAAACAAGAAATGGGAAAATAGGCACAGTGCCTTTAAGAGGCGAGCTGGCTAAGGGGAAGGCTAAGGGAAGGCTAACGGACAGGGCCAGGGCAAGGGAACAGGGCAGGAACAGGGAGGACTAGGAGGACTGGACAGGGATGACTAGGAGGACTAGGAGGACTGGACAGGGAGGACTAGGAGGACTGGACAAGGAGGACTAGGAGGACTGGAAGGACTGGACAGGGAGGACTAGGAGGACTAGAAAGGGGAAACAGGGACAGAGACCCGCGGAGGCGGGCTGGGGACAGGGACATAGAAAACAGGGTTAAGGCCTTGGACAGGGCGAGGGACTGGGGCACTGGAGGGGAACAGGGACAGAGGCCTGCGGAGGCGGGCTGGAGACAGGGACAGAGAGAAACAGGGTTAAGGCCTTGGACTGGGCGAGGGTTGGAGCTGCTTACAGGGAGGAGTAGGAGGGCGCAGGCTAGACGTCTGGAGGAGAGCGCGCCGGCTCGGAGAGCGCATCTGGCGCGGAGGTCTGAGTGGTGCGCGTCTGCTTGGAGTACGCGCCGGTACGGAGAGCGCATCTGGCGCGGAGGTCTGAGTGGTGCGCGTCTGCTTGGAGTACGCGCCGGTACGGAGAGCGCATCTGGCGCGGAGGTCTGAGTGGTGCGCGTCTGCTTGGAGTACGCGCCGGTACGGAGAGCGCATCTGGCGCGGAGGTCTGAGTGGTGCGCGTCTGCTTGGAGTACGCGCCGGTACGGAGAGCGCATCTGGCGTGGAGGTCTGAGTGGTGCGCGTCTGCTTGGAGTACGCGCCGGTACGGAGAGCGCATCTGGCGCGGAGGTCTGAGTGGTGCGCGTCTGCTTGGAGTACGCGCCGGTACGGAGAGCGCATCTGGCGCGGAGGTCTGAGTGGGTCTGGATGCGCGTCTGGATGCGCGTCTGGATGCGCGTCTGGAGTGAAGAGCGCGTCTGGCGCGGAGTCTGGAGTGAAGAGCGCGTCTGGCGCGGAGTCTGGAGTGGAACACTGGAATACCTCCCGTAGAGTATTAGAGAGCGCAGTACTGTGTCCCACTCCAGGCAAACGGCGACAGGTGGCGAAGGCTTGCACCTCGTCTAACGCCGGAGATGGAACAGCATTCAGACAGATAGGGAACCTCCTGTAGGAGCTTACAGATTGAGATATGATACGGAACGACCCGACCAGGACTGAGGGGAAGAGCGAGGTATTTAAAGCCCACAGGGGCGCTAATTAGAATACACATCAGGTGCGTGATGGTAATTGATACTTGAACTAGAAGTGTGTGTTCGGGCACGGACCAATCAAACAGATGACAGATAGTCCAAGGGTGTGGGCTGCTGAAGAGCAGACGAGGGTAAAAGAACGCGAGGGTGGGGGCTGGAGAGGTGAGGAGACAGGGAAATAAAGGCCCAGGGAAGAGGCGAACCTCACAATATTCCACAACGTTGATATTCGTCGGCCTTTTTATGAATCGTTTTCAAATAAACGCTAGATGATCAATATTATACGTGCACGCACGCACATTACGGCCGCGCACTGATAATCGCTCCGTTGATTTCCTCACGGACTTTTACAGTGAAACCGAAAGAAGACATTTCACAAAACAGCTTATAACTTCATCAAACTTACTCTGATTATCCTACCACTGATAACATAGAGTCCTTACCTGACATCAGATGGTATCCAACTGGTATATTCCAATTCCTGATCACCATTCGAAAAAATCGATACGTGTATGGATCCAACGCGATACAGTAGAACTCCATGATCCGTGGGGATCTGAGGCTCCAGAATGAACTCTAGTAACCCCGGCTGGATCAGTGAACTGGAAAATGTGGAGTACCGGATTTTTTTCCCCATTCATTTTCATTGAGTCCATTCCAAAATCACTTATGTCATCTGGGAGACGACAGGGGGCGCTTTTTTCCACAGTGATCGCCGGCGCCCCTCGGCTATACTCGGGTAGGCTCGGGTGATGCAATAATTTTTCAGATCGAAAAAAATAATAATAATAATAATTCCGAGAAATCTCGTGAGTGGCATGCAACCACCTATAAAAAAACCAGAGAAATCTCGTAAGTGGCACTGAAAGTGTTAAATGCCAGTTTGTGTGATGACATCACAAATTATTGTTAAAAAAAACACACAAAGTAAAATATTTTCAATATATCAAATGCAAAGTACATTTTTCTGGGGGGGATTATTACAGGCTAGGCATGTGTCAATGATTAGCAGCAACACAGATTTTGATGGATTTTTTGTAATGTCAGATTTAAAGGGGCTATGTACTATAAATGTCATTTTTCAGTCTCTAGCATTGTATTATAGTAATAGGAGTTTGTATCAATGTGTTTTAGTGTCTAAATACCATATTGGCGGATTGCTCAGATTCAGCCCAGCCCCTTTCCTCCTTCAGTAAATCAGGCAATTTTTTTTTGAGCGGCCGATATACGTCATACGGCCGCTGGGTAGCGCACAGTGATGCGATTGGCTCTGTGGTTGGAGCTAATGCTCCAATAGAATAGAGAGGTACCTACTACCTAGAAACAGGAGTGCGGTCACTTGCATATCTTCCATGATGAGCAAACCCCGCAGGCCTTACAGGACATGTTCTGTTCCTGGCTGTAAAGCTACTACTAATACGTCTTTGCACGCTTTTCCTGTGGATGCCGAACTTCGCCAGCAATGGACAAAGTTCGTTTTTGGGGACCCTCCTAGTTCTGTCGCAACGTCTCATACTCGGGTTTGTACTGCAAATTTTTCCGCCGAAGACGTTGTCAATCAAGGTCTTTTTGATGCTGGTGCGGCATCCTGGATTCTTCTAAAGAAAGGAGTTGTACCTACTATTCGGGACGCGACAGAAGTAGTAAGTAGATATGTCGTAATTAGTCGGCTAACTAACTAACTGTTGCTACGTTCACTGTGTGTGTGTGGGGGGTGGAACCATTGTTTGGGGGGTGAGGTATGTTATTATCATCGATCTAACGTTACTGTGTGTGTTCGATGGTGGGGTATATAATTAATTTGTTGATGCTGGGGTGTTTACCTGGATTGTTCTAAAGAAAGGAGTTGTACCAAATATTCGGGACGCGACAGAAGTACAAGTAGATATGTCGTAATTAGTCAGCTAACTAACTAACTGTTGCTATGTTCACTGTGTGTGTGTGGGGGGGCCCCAGGGGGGGCCCCAGGACCCTCAACATAGGGGCCCCCCAGGGCTGTGTTCTGAGTCCCCTCTTCTACTCCCTGTACACACACGACTGTGTGGCTCAGCGGAGTAGCAATACAATCATCAAATTTGCTGACGACACAGTGGTGGTGGGCCTGATCTCTGCCAACGACGAGAGGGCCTACCTGGAAGAGGTCAAGGTCCTGGCGGGATGGTGCCAGGAAAACAGCCTCTCCCTGAACGTCAGCAAAACAAAGGAGATGATTGTGGACTTCAGGAGGTCGGGGGTCAAGGACTACAGCCCCCTCAGCATCGACGGGGCACCGGTTGAGAGAGTCAACAGCTTTAAGTACCTCGGAGCCTACATATCCGAGGACTTGACATGGACCACACACATTGACAGTGTTGTGAAGAAGGCACGACAACGCCTCTACTTCCTCAGGCGCCTAAGGAAGTTCCAAGTCAGCCAGAAGATCCTTAAGAACTTCTACTCATGTACAATAGAGAGCATCTTGACTGGCAACATCACCTCCTGGTTTGGGAATAGCACTGCACAAGACCGAAGCAGACTACAAAGAGTGACACGTTCAGCCGAACGCACAATTGGAGGGGGGCTCCCCACCCTCCAGAACATTTACTACAAGCGTTGCAAGGGCAAGGCTAAGAGAATCATTAAAGACTCCAGTCACCCGAACAACTGCCTCTTTGAACTGCTGCGGTCAGGCAAGCGATACCGGAGTCTCAAGGCGAGCACAGAAAGACTCAGAAGAAGCTTCTATCCCCAGGCCATCAGGCTGCTAAACGAACAATGAATGAACACTACACAACAACAACCACCAAACGCACATAGCACACACATCCACACGCACACACTCACTTTAAACAAACACACTGTAGCACCCACTCCACACACTTTATAGCACACACCCACTTTAAACAAACACACTGTAGCACCCACTCCCCACACTTTATATTTATGGATGAAGGATTGCACTACAACTCGTACACCTTACTGTAAATTGTACCTAAAATTGTACCTCATCCCATTTCTGCTTTGCACTAGATAGTACTGTACATTAGTACACTGCATAGTATTGTGTATTGTATATTATATGGTAACTCAGAACATTGTACATATGTCTATACCGAACACTGTGACCTCATTTTTCTTCTTCTAAATTCATGCTATATTATGTTATTATGTTATTTGATACTATCTTGTCTAGCACAGTCTCTGGAGCGTAACAGTAAGAAGCATTTTGTATGAAAGTATTCTGTACTTCTGTATGACAACTATTAAAGAACTTGAACTTGAACCATTGTTTGGGGGGTGGGGTGAGGTATGTTATCATCAATACAATCTAACGTTACTGTGTGTGTTCGACGGTGGGGTATATAATTAACTTTTTGATGCTGGGGTGTTTACCTGGATTGTTCTAAAGAAAGGAGTTGTACCAAATATTCGGGACGCGACAGAAGTACAAGTAGATATGTCGTAATTAGTCAGCTAACTAACTAACTGTTGCTACGTTCACTGTGTGTGTGTGTGGGGGGGAACCATTGTTTGGGGGGTGGGGTGAGGTATGTTTTCATCAATACAATCTAACGTTAGTGTGTGTGTTCGACGGTGGGGTATATAATTTCTGTTTATTTATATTTGTGGCTTGGATTATATAATGTAATTGTTTTACTATTTGGCCATTCTTAGGCCACAAGCTCCAGCGCCCATGTACGCCTGCCTCCAGCTTCCAGGGACATCACCCATGTACGCCTGCCTCCAGCTTCCAGGGACATCAGTTGCCAGACCGACCCCCCCAAATATGAGTTCTGTTGGTACACAGCTGTCTATGAAAACTCTACGGTCACATGTCAAGAGTCGAGGTTTGTAACATTTCTGATCAATTAACAATTAATGTATTCCAACACACATGTAGTTTTGGCAGCTATATATAATAGCCTTTACATATCACCCCCCCCCCCCCACCCAGTTTTGTGCCTGCCAGGCTCTGATCTGACACCCCCCCCCAACCAATCACTAAAGCACATTTTTAACTGCAGCCTGTTTAACTGCACATGACAATAAACTATCTTGTATCTATAGCAATATGTACAGTTTGAACTATTTTCTCCCTTGTTTGACTCCCTTGTTTGACTAAACTATGTTTTGTAAATAGGTGTTCAGGCGAAAGTCGTGTCTGTATCTGTCGGGGTGGCGACCACAACTACTGGCTACTGGTCTAGTCAACAGGGACCCTCCACGTCAACACCTGTGAAGGCGTTTAGACCCAGTAAAAGACCACGACTGGAGTCTGATGACGATGAAGTGACCTACAGCTCGATAGACGTTCCAGAGCCTCATGATTCCACGTTCAACATTGACTCATTGATGAGTGAGCCCTCGATTGTAGCGTAAGTTGTTACACAAATCTCCATGGCCGGTAAATAGAAAAGCTGTATAGTTGTGCCGTGTTATTTATTTGTGTTTTTCTCCCTTGAGCGAGCAGGGAACCGTCAAAACCAATCTATGAGGTCCAGAAATACATCGTTTACGAAGACAGTCTACTAGAATTATTCCAACAGTGTCCGGTGTGCGATGCTGGATGTCATATCACGAAGACTACGCGAGGGACCTTATTGGCTGTCCGCCAGCTCTGCCCGAGTTGTAAATATAGCCGAAAGTGGGCCAGTCAGCCAATCATAGGGAGCACACCAGCTGGAAATATCCAGCTGTCGGCTGCTGTTTATTTCACTGGCTCATCTTTCACCCAAATGGAGAAGGTATTTGATTTGATTGATTTGATTGACAAGTCAGATATACATTATGTTTTTGTTTGTGATTCACACATGCATATTAACAAAGCGTTATTCATTTATTCTTTTAGGTTCTCAATGCGTTACACGTCTCGACAATCAAGTACAGAGCGTTTCGGAAACACGCCAAGATGTTTGTGGAACCGGCTGTTATGAGTATGTGGAATACCGAGCAAGAGGTTACCCTCGCCAGATTAAGCCAGGAGGAGATGGTCATAATCGGAGGTGACATGCGTGCAGACTCTCCAGGTTAGAAAACAGCTCCCCAATGTCAGATTTCGACTTTATGAATACATTTTTAATATTGCACTACATTGATTGAAATTGTTATTATTATTTTCAACAGGCCACAGTGCTAAGTACGGTAGTTACTCTGTGATGGAACTCGCCACCAATCATGTCATAGACGTCCAACTAATTCAGGTAATTAACAAGTCTGAAGACACCGCACCCTTCATTGTGCTCAAACAAACACATCTCACAAAGCTCTCGCTCTTGAATCTTGAATCGCTGTAGGTGTGAAGTGGTCTGGCTGTGTGTGTGGGCGGGGGTTAGGAAATGGAAATTGTGGGATGGGGGATGTAGTGTTTTTAACACGGTGACTATTTTGAAAAGGCTATTTCATTGCTCTGTGTCTCTTCCCTTTGCCTGTACCTCAACAGAGCAATGAGGTAGGGGGGAGTTACCAAATAGAAAAAGAAGGCTTGAAGAGAAGCCTCACTCTTCTGAAGGACCGAGATGTGACCTTGGACTGTATTGTCACAGATCGTCACCCGCAGATTCAAAAGTACCTGAGAGATCTGGGCATCAAACACTTCTACGGTGTGTGGCACGTGGCCAAAGGTATGACACTTATGTCGAAAGGCATCCCACATTCAATCTCTTAGGATGTTGTTATCCTGTTCTGTTTAGATTGACGACTGTTATGTTCTGCTTAATTCAAATTCAAGGCCTGTCTAAGAAGCTGGACAAAGTGGCACAAGATAAAGACTGCAAGGTGATAAAAAAAATGGCGCCGACACATATCTAACCACCTCTACTGGACTGCTGCCACATCAAAGACGCCGGCTGAGAGGGTGGCCAAGTGGAAGTCATGTCTCAATCACATGATGAATGTACATGAACACGACGAAGAACCACTCTATCCACGTTGTCTTCATGCTGACCGTTTGACGAGAGATAGTAGCAAGTGGGTTAAACCTGGTATGTCTGTCTGTCTTTCATCATGATTATATACTCAACATATTTATTTATGTTCTCATTCTAGATTGGTGTGATTTACAAATGTATACTTGCTTGAATAATTCTAATCTACTGTAATATACTCTAATGAAATATCTGAATGCAATTTCTTTTTTACTTTAGACTCAAAACCGGCCCACCAGCTCGAGAAGGTGCTGCTAAACACGAGGCTCATCAAAGATGTCTCCAAACTAAGTCCACACCATCAAACGTCTTCACTGGAGTCCTATCACAGTGTCATTTTACGTTTTGCCCCGAAGAATGTTGTCTTTACATACATTGGAATGCTTTGCAGGTATTTTATATTGTGTACAAATGACTAATTATGGACTCCTGATGTGTCGAATCACTCATTATGTTGCATTAGATAACCTCAGATCAACTACAAATATATTGCTTATCGAAATTTTCCTTTCAGACTATACCTAGCTGCAATGCATTTCAATGAAAACGCCAACCGCCAGCAAGCTACAGACGCTTCGGGAGCCCCGGCTTACAGAATGAGCTTCCCCAAGGCCAAAAAGGGTGGACACACTATAAAACCAAGGAAAACCGCTCCCAGTCAGTAAGTCAAAATATCAACATTTATTATTGCACACACATGACCTATATAAATAGAAAAATATTTCCACTTACAGTGGAACAGCATTAACAACAATAACAATAAATTGAATAAATAATAACCTTTTTAACATGACAAAACAAATAACAATTTCTCATTTACAGACTATGTGAACCAGCTTATGGAGCTCCTGTTTGACTCCGTCATTCGTGACCCCCAACCATATCTCCAGGTGGTTGAGCAGATTCCCATCCCAGAACATCTGTGCACACAGTTCGACAGGCCTTCCATGGAAGAAGCGGTTGCTGCATATGTGTCACGCTTCAATCTTGTACCGGCCTGAAGCCAGTGTAGACACCATCAGCATCCGGAAATTCGGTGCGGATTCTTAGCACTACACAGGAAGGGATTACTACCCTCACTCTGCGTCCTAAGAACCCCCAACACCAGGCCACAAAACACCGGTATGAGATATATCTGAAACGGCTAAAGAAAAAGAAGGAAGTATTATATTTATGCACAAATAAAAAAAATAAACAAACGCTGTGAAATTACCATTTGTCATGTCATGTCATTGGACAGTAGCAAGCATTGATTATATGGGATGTGCAATAAGGATTAGATCGTGTTTGCAAGAAAGATTAGTATAGTCTGAGAGATGCAAGATGGAGAAACACCTGTAAAAAAAATATAAATCTGTAATAAATATTTACTTATTGATTCCGCGGGCTGGTATCCAGCCAAAATCTGCCTTGTAGATATTGGTTGCCATTTGGATAGTATAGGGGTTGAAGCAGACTGGTTGCAATCCAGGATGAACAACCATGCACAGAAGTCTCTCGGGCTCCTGATTTATTCTCCTCCTGACCTATATATAGAAAATTAAATAGTTAGCCATATGCATGGTTTTCAGTGCTACCAAGATGCAAGGTTGTGTGACATTACTACTGTACCTGAGGAACCTCCATGCAGCACACATTCTCTGCCTCGGTTGGCATCCTTTCACAATTTCCACACGTACACCTAGTAGATTGATTTGAGGGTGAAGGAAATCAATCTATCAATGATCAAAATGGCTACAATACAGTACTGCTCAATACCAACGCAACTGCTATAGGATGCTAGGATGGAGACCAGGGCCCTGTTTCTTGTACCTGGTTCAACTAAGTCGATCAAGATGTCATTATCCAGCTTCAGTTAACCCGATGTTCGAAGCCGGGATTTTCCTGTTCCTCGAAGGTGGATTCAGTCTCGTTAACTCAAGCCAGACTTGCGACTCAGGCTAAATGCGCGCGGCCGCTTCAGGCGAAAAGCCAGCACGTATCGATGGCAGAGATCCTGATTCTCTAACGGCATTGATTCATTAATTGATTTAAAACTTTATTGACAGATTGCAATACGGCTCAATCGCCTCGCCGACAAGTTAAATGCGTTATCTATAGGCTAATTTTAAGTCCCTCATTACCTCAATCAATCAGATTATATTTCTTTAAACTTGCCTACTGGATTGAATAATCAAATGAGATCTTGCTAGCGAAAATAATTAGTTAAACTTATACAGAATTACGATACGGCTCTCTTACCCATTGATTGATGTATAGTCGATCTTTAACTTATCTCCAATGTGGTCTAACGGGTTGTTGTTTTGACTATCACGCAGACGACCGGGGTTCGAGACCCTAGTCTTTTCCTTCTTTTTGCAATATAGGAATAATTCAATTTGGTGCACGTTGCGAGCTATATAAAGAATGACATCCTCAATGCATGTAGATTTATAATATTTTAACTTAAAACCAGGCTACTTTGGCGTATAATCATTAATATTATATTCAAAAAAATCATATTGGAAACACCGGGTTTTGAACCCCGGTCGCTGGGTTGGCAGGCTTGAGCACTACCGCTGCACCACTGTGCCAGATGGGATAAATTCATTGTTTATACATTAATGAACGAGAGACCCGTGTTTAGAATATCCTTTGTTTTGAATGAAGTTTATCTCTTTATCCTCATTCATTAATGTGACGTCAACGGCTCATTCAATTTCTCAAATCCGTCAAACAGCGCATCTCATCAGACATCTTAATCCCAGTTACAATTAAAATAACCACATAATGTGTACATCGCACGAGCGAGCGCCACGGTATATATAACGTGCATTATTTAGGACAAAGTGAATTTAGTATCAGCATTTTGGGTCTATTTTACATTTCAAAAGCCCCCTCTGGAAGAATGGAGCACAAAAACGTAATTCAGAATGGTATAATGCAGATCGTAGACTGTGGGAATAGTTTCAGGAAACGGGCTGTCACTTCTTTGCGGGGGCGTGGCGATGGTTCAGGCTAACTTGAACTTAAACTCTGCTTTCGACCAGGCTCAAACTTTTGGATCTGTTGTCATGGTGATTTGGAAAATCCACGTACGGGGAACCGGAAAGTCCGGCTAACTCAGTTATCCAGTTAAAGTTATCCGGCTAACTCAGTTATCCAGGTACAAGGAACGGGGCCCAGGAAAATACTTTCGTCTTGTTTACATCAGGGTCCCCCATTTTCAATTAATTATTACAATTGACATACAGTGGATGCATGTTCCCAAATAACTTTTCTTTATAATTGCGGGGGGACATTAGGTCAAATGTGCAGTACTACCAAAGGTCTGGTCGCACGTACAGAACTGTTGCATATAACAGTATGCTGCTCTTTATAAAGTAACGTTATAGCAAACTATTGAAGCAAGCTACTGAAGCTAGTCATTACAATACAGTACTGCTCAATACCAACACAACTGCTATAGGATGCTAGGATGGAGACCAGGAAAATACTTTCGTCTTGTTTACATCAGGGTCCCCCATTTTCAATTCATTATTACAATTGACATACAGTGGATGCATGTTCCCAAATAACTTTTCTTTATAATTGCGGGGGGACATTAGGTCAAATGTGCAGTACTACCAAAGGTCTGGTCGCACGTACAGAACTGTTGCATATAACGGTATGCTGCTCTTTATAAAGTAACGTTATAGCAAACTATGATCAGGGCTGAAGTTGAATTAAAGATGTATGACTGTTTAGACTGAATTACTCTGTCACAGTGATCTCCTGGTTGTTCCCCACTTAGGTTATCTAACTATCGCGCCGCCGCAACCAGAAACACTGGCCTGGCCTGCTTCTAAGTTCAGTGGCCTGACTGAAAAAAAAATATGCTTTTTTTGTAAATGTTTTCAAGTACCACCAGCAGTACCACCAAGTACCACTAGTGGTACGCGTACCACAGTTTGAGAACCACTGGTTTAGACATTGTAGGTCGGACAGAAGACGCTATGAAGCTGATCGATGACCTCAATGGAGCACATAACCAATGTGGGGGTAGAACAGTCACTGCAATCTTGGCCATCACACAGAGACATCCACCACCTTGGTCAACACTAGGGGTGTAACAGTACACAGAAGCCACGGTTCGGTACGTACCTCGGTATTAGGGTCACGGTTCAGTACGAGTTCGGTACAACAGAAAAAAAATATTTATAATAATTATATTATAATTTTTTATTTTTTTTATATATTATATTTATGATAATAATTATTATTATTAAATAGAATAATTTTCTATAGGCTTGCCGTGGTAGTCAGTGATACTGGTGTCATTCTGTGTTCAGGCATCCACTTGTATGTCCCGTATTTTAAGGTTGGCAGTATTGTGAGAGAAATGAGCCAGCCGACCGAGTAGCCTCCAGCTGCAGCCGTGGAGATTGTTCCAGATTGAGCAACTTCCGCCCGGTCCCACGACATTTCTCCCGGGACAGGACAATGTGCGCTGATTGGCGGAAAGTACGGAAGTATCTCGAAGTACGTCAGACGTATCTCGAATTATGTCTGACGTTTCTCTACGTTAGCGAACGTTAATTGAACGTTGTATTCATAAGATAAGATAAATTCAGCAGCATGGGGAGGGGGGAGGGGAGGTACAGGTAGTAGAAGACATAGAGGTACAGGTCACATAATTATAGTACAGTGGAGAAGTAAAAATAGAATAAAAAGGCAGTGTAAACAATATACAATATTATTAACTCTAATAATAACACGCCTCGCGGGCTCATTATAATACGAGAGCCGTGGGTCTGCATTGTATAGAGCGGATCCCCCGGCCGTATTCAAGCGCTGGAGCGCTTTGCGATGGATCAAAATTAGATAGGAATCAAATGTATTGTCATCATACAGCACCTATAGCTATATAATGGAATAGACTGTATTAATATAGTAGTAATAATAGTAGTTGGCTAGTTGCGCGCTTCTTGATTGATTGATTGATTGAAAATTGTATTAACAGATTGCAGAATGGGTACAATACAGTACAGCTCAATACACACAATTGTTAAGGGTATGCAGACCAGAGAAAGACTTTCGTCTTGTTTACATCAGGGTCCCCCATTTTCAATTCATCATAACATATGACATACACGACATACAGATAGACAGTACTGCTACATCTATACATTTATGACATACCAGATTTGCAAATACAGTATTGTTTGTGATACAAAAAGAGTCCAGAAAAGAGAGTATATACATTTGACGTAGAAACTGTACATTGGAGGAGGTTGGGTAGGTGGGGGGTGGGTGGGGGACACTGTACAACTCTACAAGCAAAACTGTACATTGGAATATTGACAAAACCATACTTGGTCATTTACTGTACATTGGAGGGGGTTGGGTTACAACACAGGAGCAGAGTATAAACAACAGTACAGGAATGAGAAACAGTCTAAATGGGTTTTAACATTTTAGTTTATTTCATGCGGATATGATCTGTAATACCTGATCGGTACAATATCTACTAACCTGATCAATACAAGCCCCCCCCCCCCCCCCCCCCCCCTCTCGTCAGCGCAGACGTACTTGCTTTTGATTTTGACGTTCATTTTGACGTTCAACGTCAGACGTACTTCGAGATACTTCCGTACTTTCCGCCAATCAGCGCACATTGTGCTGTCCCGGGAGAAATGTCGTGGGACCGGGCGGAAGTTGCTCAATCTGGAACAATCTCCACGGCTGCAGCTGGACCCTATTGAGCCGACCTACAAAAACAAGCTAAATTGTGTCCAAAGGTTGCGGAAAATAAACAGACGTGGCAACTCTGGTATGATGGGCGGCGCAGCAGCTCACAACCAATGAGAATTCGCGCTTTCACGTTGCTAAGAAGAGTTCTGTGCGGTCTTCTGCTCAGCTCAGTCAGTCACTGCATCACCGGGCTGTTTGAATACAGCAGACACTACTCCACCGGCGCGTCCTAAAAAGAGAAAACGCCTCCAGAAGTACAGACATGAGTGGCTTGATAGCGTTAGTGGAGATGTTTATAAAGCAAACTGCAAAGTATTGTAGGTGTGTGTTTTCTGTGGCGCATGGTGGACTGACTGACGTCGAACAGCATGCCTCAGGAGAACAAAAATATTCCCGAAATATAAGAACTCAAAGGACCCAAGCACAGGTTTCACAGTTCTTCATGACTGAAACATCTCCTGAGATTGATTCAGTATGGGATATTACATCTTATTTATCTGATTGTGTTTTTAACTAGATGTCAGTATTTCTATTTACCTGCCCTGGCAGCCAGGAGCCTACATATTGGCTGCTGATGTGCGCATAGTCTAGGCCAGGGGTGCCCAACCGTTTTTGAACCAAGATCTACTTTTTAATTTACCACCTAGCCGAGAGCTACCAGCCAAAATTGTATATTGTAAGCCGTCATTTGAGGCTTTATAAAAGCAGCATAATGAACACAAATCTGTCAGTGCCGAGTCCGACCTCATCTTAAATAACAAACAGCTTTGCTTGTTGTAGTTAACAAGGAGAGGCAGAGTTGGTTTTGCAAACAAATAAAAAATTAAAAATATAATCTAATTTTATTAATCGAGATCTACTTGAAATCAGGCCGCGATCTACCTGTCGATCGCGATCGACTGGTTGGGCACCACTGGTCTAGGCTATATAAAGTCTAATAAATAAACATGTATTTATATTAATCAATATAATTAAATAGTGTGCCCATTTAAACTCTTATGTTGTTATGCTCATCTGGAAAACGGAATTATTCATAATGGATTAACAGTTAATAAATACATATAATATAATTCATAAATACATAAATGCAAAAATACTTAAATAAATACTTAAACATAAATAAATAAATAAATAAATAAATAGTGTTCAGACAACAATATTAAAGTCATACTGTTCAATTTCATTTAATTTCAATTGTATCATCCCACTCCTCCCCTCTAGGTTACTGCAGCTGAGGTGACACAGGTATACCACACGGTTAAACACAACCTCAGCTACAACAGTGCTGACTGTTTGTTTTCTATGCATTTCAGGAGTTTGGGGGGCTGGCTCCCCTAAATAATTAAATAACATAACCCTAACCCTAAAACCGAAATAAAGTAAAAGTCAAAAACGGCACAAAAAAAATTGCGCACACTCGCGGAAAGGTGTCCCTTATTTCGATTAGTGAAAGGTGGCAACCCTAGCGACGCGTGTGTGTTTCTTTCCATTGGTTTCATTTGGTTAACGTTATTGAGCGAACAAGAAAACAACCCTGCAGCTGTTCCAATGTAAATGTGCCTTTCTCGTGCACTTTCGCCGCTCTGAACTGAAGTCGGAGAGGGAGGGATGCGGAGCGTTTTGCTCGTGCTCCCGACTGCGTGTGTGTTTCCCCACGCGCGCCGTGTGTGGGGTGCTCCGTGTCCCTCTGTCTCTCCCTCTCTCTCTCTCCCTCTCTGTCTCTCTCACTCGCTCGTCACGTGTGCCGCTTGCTGTTCTCGCATGTGCGACTGGTGTGTTTGCGCTGAGGCGTATTCGCCGTATGGCGCGCGTACCGCACCGTGATGGCCGTACCGAAAATTCGCGGGATGAATACATGTACCGTTACACCCCTAGTCAACACTATGAGACAACCACTCAGAGAGATGGGGGCAGGGGTTATAGAGTGCCCATGTTAGTAGTGGGCAGAGTTGGAGCAATAAATACATGTAGTGGGCATATAATGCATACATGGTGACAATAGAATCAAAGTATATAAGAGAATTGTGAAATTAAGTAATGGATATAACTAAGAACTACTGCAAGTGTATGTAAACCAGGATGAGATACAAGACGATGGCTGAGGGCCATATGCCCCGGGGGGGGGGGCAGGAGAAACCACTCAGAATAGGTCAAGGCAGAGCAGGTATGGTTCCACGCTGCAGGCCAGACAGAAGGTGGTATGAAGCTGTTCCATGGGACCGGTGGTGCTCATGTCCAGTATGAGGTAGAAGGTCACTGGAATGTCATCAATAAATTCACTCAGAGACAGAGACAGGGGTTAAAAAATTATACAGCAGATAACAGACATCCTAACTAAACAAGACAGATTAAGTTAAGGGTCAGTCCCCGAACAGGTGAGATCAGGGTAGTTTGAAGGAGAGAGAGAAAAGATGGGTCTTAACACATTCGGGGCCAACCACGTATATATATATGTGTTTCGGATCCAACGCTTGATGGCCACGTATATATACGTGGCAAGGTTGTTTTGGCTTTTATTCCATTGTAATATCCTACTCAATGTCACCCTGCGGCACTGCAGATTTACCCTACTCTTGGAATTCGGAAAAGTGCATTACCAGCCAGATCCTCATAGGGGCGCTGTCTCGATAATGCAGTGTTCCCTGTTACAGACCGGTGTTTTTTGAATTTTTTTGGTGAATGGGCTTTTCTGTTAGCCTAAAGCTATGCGTGTAGCCGATGGCCTGGAATAGTTTTTGGGACGCTGAATTCAGTATGCAGTAAAGGAATATATCATCAGCCAATGGACATATGGATCTACCAGATGGTGATCGATAACTGGGAAATCCTTTTTGAGATCCAACCGGCCACAGGTAAGAGCGATTTAACGTCAATTACAGCCCGATCGGGCCTTGCTCTCATAGCCATCCACCCGGTCAGCGAAGAAGGCTACTGAGGCTAATGCCGTTATTGTTAATCAATAATCAGAAACGACTCCCCCCGCCCCCCCCCCTTTCATGCATTCATGGTGAACCATGATAACGACAATATGCATTTTGAGTTTTAGCTCTAGCTTCTCTATAGCCGAAACGCCATTCGATTTAACGTTATTAGCTTAGCGCCCTATAACTCGCGTTCCAGGAAATACCCCAGAACATTCTGCTATAACGTTCATATTCACGATGCTATGGGAACGTATTGATGAATTTCTTTTATTTAAGGCATATTGAAGGGACGGTTTATAGTGTCAATTGACAATGAGAATGGACAGATAGCAATAATATAAAGTATAGATTTAGCTCTACAAACAGCCTCACGCACAATTAAAGTTTGTTTTGATATGCTGGCCGTATAGAGTGGGATTAGACAGATCCCAATTTTTTTAACTTCAACAGAGCAGGCTCCCCTGATGATGGCAGGTAATTTATTCCACAGGTAGGGAGCGCGGTAGACAAAGGCTCTGTGGCCGGCGGATTTATTTTTAACCCTAGGAATTGATAGAAGCCCCACATTTTGTGAGCGCAGAGCATGAGCGGGCGAGACTGAGGAATTGATAGAAGCCCCGCATTTTTGAGCGCAGAGCATGAGCAGGTGAAACCATAAATTCAAGGTTCACAAGCAGAGAAATTACAATAAAACGCTTTATTGCCATTTGTGGGAAGGAAGGGTGAACGCTAACATCAATCTCCCATCCACAATCCAGTAGAATGGTCGAGGTCCAGTAGCGGGGTTCAGTTCAGTTTAGCAGCATTATTCCACAGGCTTGTATTTAACATGGTCAGAGCTCACCCATTGCGTCATCCACTTCAATGTCCTTCACACAGGCAGACAAGATGATGCGTTTATCCTTGCTAAGTCTTGTAGTACCCACTCAACAAAAATTATAGCTACCAGGTGATATCGTCTACAGAGAGTAAAGGACAGCAAATAAGGAGGTTATTCATCAGGAAGCTACTGATCACATAGGCCTGCTTTTATGTTAGCAGCTATATTGTGATCACATACTGTTTGTTAGAGTGGGTAAGTTTAGACAGCATGGTGGTGTGGTAGCAGGTAGGACCCAAACGCAGACAGGCAGAGAATAGACAGGAGGCAGGTGTTGATTCTCGAATATGAGCACTGCTCCGTTAATTCGAGTGCGTGTGGCTCAAAAACAAAGGGAGAGAGCAAGTCTCCAAAACATGCTAAACGTTCTAGAATAATAAACACTTTAAATAATGATTGCGATACACGGCAATCATAAAGACATGGCGTCTCCGACAAAACAGCACAACAAGATTATCCTCTGTGGCAAGGAGCGATAATGCCTTCACAATGATACACACGACTACTCACGGTAGTGTTCAGCGAACAGCTGACAAACTAAATAGCAATACAAGGAGGCCGGGAAAAAAGAGCAATGATAGCGAAATCTCAGGAACATCCAACGAACACATATCACGACAGGAACAGCAAAACCAGAGTAATGACCCGACAAGGCAGAGCAGACAGGACTAATATACACAGACTAATTGACACATGAGAGTTGATTGGAAAACGAGACCCACCTGGGATAGGAACAGACTGAACAACTGGGGTACAAGACTAAGGCCATGTCCCCACGTATCTGGATCTTTTGCCAAACGCAAAAGCATCCACATGTAAAGGGTGTTTTCAGAGACATAAACGGAGATTTTCTTAAACGCATTTTAAAGTGAAGATTTTCCAAAATATCCGTTCAGTGGATCCGTGCAGCCACTGTAAACGCATAGTCTAGATAAACGATGACGCCACAGCTCACTACGCATGCTCAGACTGTGGCGGGCCGTAATAATATCTGGCCCGTCTGATTGTTTGGCGAATATTACTTTACTATTTCTCTAATATATATCAGACCGACTATAGGCTAGCTAGGCTATATATTTCAGCTATAATCTCCTAACAGAGAAACTACCACCACCTAAAACATCCTTATTACACCTTGTAACGGCCAAAATGGATTTAATGTGCAGTGGATTTATGTGACCAGGGGGTGGCGCTTCTTTTATTTAAGCGTCAGGTACACCTGTATGAGGAGGAGTTTTGACCCGGAAAGGGCAATGGTTTTTGACCGCACGCACGATGCAGATCACAGGTCGAAATGTTTGTATCTAATTAGTTATTGTGTTCATTATTATTTTATCAGTTTATGAAGACATCCTGTTTGACGGTGAGGGAAAATAAACACAATTTTCCCAGTAAAGCTGCCTGCACATATCATTGGGACAAAGGACTGTTTTGGTATGAGACCAGGAGTAGAACGGCGCGTCAGCCAGTCTAGCTGCGGGATCAAAACTGCTCAGTAGCTCCGTATAAGACAGGAGATCCTTTAATATTAGTCAAAAACCAGCACCAGTTGGACTCTCGTTTTGAGACTGGGGAAGATTCGCTGCGTTTGGGACGTTGGAGAATCTCCACCGGAGGAAGACGAGGAGCTGCTGTTGTCGTTTGAGGAGGAAGAGGATTCTACTGTTTGCTGCTGCATCGGGGAGCCGCCTGCAGCCGTTCGTGGACGAGGAACACACCAGTGCTGACCCGAAGTTTGGCTGAGGAACAGTACTGGACCGCGAGTACTGGTCCGCGAAGCGACAGCATGGTACCCAACGCAAGGAGGTATGTTTATAGCGCTATATAAATGCATGGCCATGTAAAAATTGTGCACGCACATAACTTGGGGTTGAGCATAAATCCATGGTTGCTGAAGTGGAATAACACTTGACTTTTACTTTTACGCGCAGACCTTTTTGTATTGACTTTGTTGCGCGACTCGCCAGCCAGCCATCTCGTTTTAACTCACTCACTGACTATCTAATAACATGGAGACGCGCAAACCGGCGTCAAACGTTTCCATGGAGACCCCAGTGCGCTCCGCTGCTAGCGGTGACGTCACTGGGAAACGTGTCGTTAGAATGACTGCCAAGGCTGTTGCAGAACATTGTGGCAAATTGGAAGCCAGCAGAAAACGTAAATTTAACATGGCAGCCAAGATAAAAGATGCAATTCTTGGTTTCATGTTAAATAATGAGAAGGCAAAAGTAGAGAATGCTCTTACAGATTTGAGTCAGGTGTGTTATGAGGCGAAATACATACATGACAATCTGTTGGGTTATACGTTACATGATGAAAAAAAAGAACTAGACACCTGGTTTAAAGCAAAAATGTTGTCAAACAATGAGTGTATTTCAAATGCAAAACTGTGGGTTTCAAATATTGAAGTGTGGTAAAATCCAAACATAAGATCATCAATGATCTAATCAAACTAAGGTATTATATTTAGGGATAACAGCTGCCTGAGTGAATCAACACAAGAATCCTCCCAACAGATGGTGTCCCGGGCCACTTAAAATAGCCGGCTGTAAAAGCTAAATCTGAGTAGTAACTTGTGTGTTTACTGAGGTAGAATGTTTATAACAATAGAACCATCTGGTTTCTAGGGTGGGACAGGAAGGATTTCAGATAAGTCCTAGAAAACACAAAGAGGTGATGAGGTTAAAAGGATCAAAGCGCCCATGAAGTGTTATCAGCTGCTTTACGGCCTGGGGGACACACACACACACATAGACACACACACACATAGTCACTCACACACACACACATAGACACACACACATACGCATAGACACACACACACATAGTCACTCACACACACACACATAGACACACACACACACACACACACACAGACACACACACATACATATAAATATATATATACACACACCCAGATCAGAGATATGAGCATTTTGTCAGAAATTCAATGTCTACAATTAGTTAATGTGTCTGTGCTGTTTCCAATTTATGTACAATTTGATTAATTGATGGTTTTATATTCTGATCTATTCTCTTCTATCCAGTTCTGTTATTCAGTTATATTCTATTCTAAAAGAATGATTAAAGTCAACAGACTTAGTGATAAAGAAATATATCTGTGTTTATGTGGGCAATTGTAATTCAAATATAGATATTAGGAAATGAAAATGATGCAATGTTTAAGACAAAGGACAGTATATATTGTTGACTATAAGGACAGCCTCTGTTTGCAGTTATGTGAAGGGGGTTGGGCTATTAAGCCAAACCCCTATTTTTCAAATACCAGCTTAGCAGTCCTGTGATTGGAGGAAATAATGTGATGATGTCATCAACTCCGAGACACTGGGCCTTGGCTATAAGAACCCAGGTGTAATGGGGGAGAAGGACTCTGAAACAACAACCCACACAGGACAGACCTCTCCACCAACCCATCCACAAGGCAAGGCAGCAGGCAACGAGGACAAAGGAACTTCTTGGAGGGAAAATCAACTCTTTGTTCACTAGCCAAGGGAACAAAGCCATCAACAACTTATCAACTATCATTCTTTATACTGTAATATTAGTCTGGTTGTTATCACTCACGGCATAGTGTTTGGGATCACAACTATAGCATTTTCTTATTGTAATTTGTATACACTCTTAAACTTTGATTAAACAGCTGCTATATAACCTTTTTCCTCCTAAATTCCTTCTGCCTGCACCGCTCAGTTAGTTTGAAGAGAAGTGATTCCCAGAGCTTTAAAGGTATTGAATCACAACGCAGAGTACCAGCAACCCGGTTCTGGCAGAGCAGAACCGAAATAGCTTGGGAAATCCACTTCATTTTGGTGCCGGACTTCAGTGAATCAGAGCGCTCGTGTTATCACCACAACAAAGGAAATTTTTTTTCTCTACACGCCGGTCGACGAGGAGAACAACTGATCGATCGATCGTCTTCAAGTGACTGGAAAAGTTACTAAGAGGTGAGTGTGATGATGTATGGGTGCTCTATTCGAACCACGGAGGGGGTTGCTAAGAATTTAACCTCATGTGAGCATGATGTAAGGGAAAATTGAAGTGAATGTTCTGACTAAAGGATGGCGGCTCTAGGTTCTGTGTGCGTTGTATGTCCTGAAAGCAGGATTTTAAGCACACCGTGCGTCGTATGCCTTAAAGTCACATCGTGCGTAGTACATTCTAAAGTAGAATTTTAGCACAATAAACGGGACGCCGCACGTCGTGCGTAGTACATTCTAAAGTAGAATTTTAGCACAATAAACGGGACGCCGCTGGCAGTCGGAACATTCAGAAAGGTTTAGACGGCGTTAGGCTGTAACAAAAAATAGTGCTTAATGAAAGGTTTACCGGTCGCGCCGCTGTGCGGCGTTCGAGAGACGGTATTGTGCGTGAATGCTGACTTTGTACTTTTTAATTGTGTTAGGAAGCGTGTATGAATGTATAGTTGGCGAATGTTTATGGTTAGGAGTGATTGGTGGGACGTGTGAGAGTATAGTTGTGTTATTATGTAATTTAAGTCACCGATTGGCCGTGGGGAAATGTAAGGATAACGCCGGTTTTCCGAGGCCCGTCGAACGCAGCAGCGGTTAGCTGTTGTATTAGCCTCTGAGGCACCGGAGGATACGGAGGGAAAAGTAGATGTAACTCAAATGTATAGGGTCGATCGATAGTGTCTTGAGGTTACGGGGATGTGTAAGGCACTTAAAAGTTTTCATATTCGTGGCGGATAAAATAGATGTGTAATGTTTAAGGTGATTGGGATAATCTAGACGGGGACCCGGAAGTCGTTCTAAGCTCGCCGGTGGAGACGACGGAGGGGTCAAACTAGTGTTTTGCTGTTATGTTTTTATATTTCTATTTAAATCACTACACTGGCGTTTTGAGGGAAATAGGATTCTGTTGTGGGGTATGTGGTGCTATATTAACATTGCAAGGGGACGGCCCGCGCGGCGAAACGGGTCGTTGGGAAGCGTTTTTATGGGATCATGGGAGAAGCTAAGCTAATGCTACCTAGCCGCGCTAACGGCTAAAGCGGTCGCCGGTTGTGACGTCACAAGGGTGCGCGGTCTGACGGCCTACGCGCGCTGGGTTGAAGCTAACGAAGCTAATATGCTAGGCTAACTGTGCTGACGTCATGGCATGACGGGGCTCTCGGGATGTCTCGCGAGGGGGCGTCCATCTTGGGAGGGGCGCCGGCGTCCATCTTGGGAGGGCACCGAGCGTCCATTGTTAAGGGGAGGGTGGAGTTTATTTGGAATGCGGTAGGGGGCGGAAGAGGACAGGATGAATATGTTTGGATTCTGCTCACAGAACGTTTTCATTGTACACTCTCTCTCTTTCTCCCACACGCACCTTTCTCTCTCTCTCTCTCTCTCTCTTCCTCTCTCTCTCTCACTCTCTCTCTTTCTCCCACACGCTCTATTCTCTCTCTCTCTCTCTCTCTCTCTCTTTCTCTTTCTCTTTCTCTCTCTCTCTCTCACCTCCCCTCCCTCTCTCTCTCTTTCTCTTTCTCTTTCACCCCCCCCTCTCTTTCTTTCCCTCTCACCTCTCCTCCCTCCCTCTCCCTTTCCGCCTCTCTCCCTTTCCCTCTCGCCTCCCCTCCCTCTCTCTCTCTTTCTCTTTCACCCCCCCCTCTTTCTTTCCTTCTCTCACCCTCCTCCCTCCCTCTCCCTTTCACCTCCCCCCTCTCTCCCTCTCCCTCTCACCTCCCCCCCTCTTCCCCTCCTCTCCCTCTCTCTCTTTCTCTTTCACCCCCCCCTCTCTTTCTTTCCTTCTCTCACCCTCCTCCCTCCCTCTCCCTTTCACCTCTCTCCCTCTCACCTCCCCCCCTCTTTCCCTCTCTCTCTCTCTCTCTCTCTCTCTCTCTCTCTCTCTCTCTTTCTCTTTCTCTTTCTCTCTCTCTCTCTCACCTCCCCTCCCTCTCTCTCTCTTTCTCTTTCACCCCCCCCTCTCTTTCTTTCCCTCTCACCTCTCCTCCCTCCCTCTCCCTTTCCGCCTCTCTCCCTTTCCCTCTCGCCTCCCCTCCCTCTCTCTCTCTTTCTCTTTCACCCCCCCCCTCTTTCTTTCCTTCTCTCACCCTCCTCCCTCCCTCTCCCTTTCACCTCCCCCCTCTCTCCCTCTCCCTCTCACCTCCCCCCCTCTTCCCCTCCTCTCCCTCTCTCTCTTTCTCTTTCACCCCCCCTCTCTTTCTTTCCTTCTCTCACCCTCCTCCCTCCCTCTCCCTTTCACCTCTCTCCCTCTCACCTCCCCCCCTCTTTCCCTCTCCCTCTCTCTCTCTCTCTCTTACCCCCCCCCTCTCACTCACTCCCCTCATTCCAACACCGCCTCTCTTCCATATATTTCCCCCCCTCGGCCCCCCCGAAACGCTTCTCTTTCTCTCCTAGTTTATATAGAGTTTTTATTTTATGGGTTTCAAACGCGGTGTAGTGCTAGGTATATTGTTTATTGCTGTTTACTGTAGGGTTTCAAAGGCGATAGGTTGAGTTTGGGACTTATTATGCGTATGTTGTTGTTCCATATTCAGTTTTATTGTTGTTTTTAGGGAATTTCTAGTGCTGGCAGTGGTATTGGCTGGCGTTGGCGCTACGCTTTGTTCGACAAGGCGCTCGTACTTCTTTCCTTACATTTGGACGGGGGCTCAGTACCAGTTCATGTTGGTGGGCCGTAAGTCGGAGCATAATTACTCTACTCGGCTGCGCCTGCGATGGGGGTGTGGGTAGACAGTTCGTCGTGGCTCACTGTCTGCCTCCACGCTTTGTGCGCTGTGTGCGACTCGTCGGTGCTCGTTGTCACACTGCGCACATTTTTCATTTTACCAGGGGTACGGGGACTGCTAAACGTCGTGGCGGGGGTGGGCTCGCTGTCTGCCACCGCGCATTAACGGGGGTGCGCTATGCGTGCACTCGTCAGAGGCTCGCTGCCACACTACGCGCGTCGAATTATATTGTGTGTGGGTATTTGTGTGACTGGTTACGGTGGTGTCAGAGATGCTGTATGTGTGTGGCAGTGGTTGTGAGTGGAATGATCTTTGAATATCCTTGAGTAGGGGGCCCGGGGTTTCGCGTTCCAGGTTCGAAACTGGGGGTGATGCCGTGGGCCACAGGACGAGTTGGCCAGTGGAATGTCATTGGTCGGCAGGATTTTCAATGTGGGGATGGTGTCGGCGCCGGTGGTTATGAACGGGTTGTGTGACACTGTTCTAAATGCACGGGGACTTCAGTGACATAAGGCACTGAAAATTGATTTCTGTTCCCGTGAGAAGCGCGTTATTTTAACACCTAAAGGGTTAGGTGTTACGGGGGAGATATAGTAACTGTGTGAGAGATTATGAATGGAAAATATGTATGTTACTGATATGTATAATGTAATATGAGACTGGTATGTATAATGTAATATGAGCGAAATACATACTAGGCTTTCACGGACAGAAATAAATATAGTTACACATACACATAGTCATTTGCAAATAACGATTAGAGTAAAAGTGAGATTATTCACCTAAATTACCATGTCCGATACAGATGTTTAGAAATGATAGGCTGTGAATAACAAATTTCTGGTTGACCAACAGAAGGAAACAGCTGATGCGAAATAAGTTCCCCGGAGTTGTGTTAAGGAGGATCAGGACAACAGGATTGAGAGTCTGGGTTTCCAATGGAGACAACTGGAAAAAGATTAAGGCTGTGTCATTGATAAATCAAAAACGAAAATTGCACAAATGCTCTCAAGTGATCTTAGTATAGGAGATGCCCGACATTCCATGCTTAAAGACAAATGATGGATTGTGAATGGGAAATGTCACTGATAATTAAGTGTATTTTTTGCTTCTCTCTTCACAGCTGCTCCAGGACGGATGGCCAGCGCTGACAATTCCGAACCCCAACAGGGAAATCAAAGAGACTGTTGACAGTCAGGGGGTATAGTATCACAAGACCGAGATTATCAATTCCTGTTTACACCAATATAGAAGTGTGAGTGAAATTAACTCAAGTTTGGTAAAAATAGTTTGAATACAGAGAAACTTGCTTTCCAAACGGTGACGTTACGAGTAAGTAAGTAAGTAAGTATTTATAAAGCACCTTTCATACATGTCATGTAGCTCAAAGTGCTGTACACAATTATAGGCATATATAACGATAAAAGCAATAAAGTCATAGTGATCAGTTAAGATCAATGTTAAAAAAAAAAAATAATAATAATAATAATAATAGTAACGTAAAAATGAAAATAACGTAAAAACAGTCATTTGCTTACCAGTTTGGGAGAACAGGTCCGCACAAACATTTCCGCTCAGTGGCAACCGGAAATGCACTAAACCAATGCACTTGTATGGTAGGTAGCAATGTTTAGGTCTTATAATGCTAGTGTAGTTACGTTTTTATCAGTGGTCATAGTTGGGTCCATAGTGCTTTACCAAGTCCCACGGATCCATCAGTGGCCGTGTATTGTGTGCGTATGTACCCGTTCGCTCATGTGGTCAGTGGCCAGAGTTGGGTCCACAGGACTTATCCAAGTCCCATGGACCCATCAGTGGCCGCGTCTTGTGGTAGAAAGAAAGAAAAAGAAAAACGCATAAAGAAAACAGTCTAAAGTTTGAAAGTTTGGGAGGTCCGCAAAAACACGCCTTCAGCTCAGAAGCTGAGGTGTGTCAAAAACTTTGAAAAACTGGAGGCGTGTCTCCTATTGTACCCATCCTTCATCTAAGAAGTTTGAAAGTTTGGGAGGTCCGCAGAAACACGCCTTCAGCTCAGAAGCTGAGGCGTGTCAAAAACTTTTGAAAAACTGGAGGCGTGTCTCCTATTGTACCCATTCCTTCATCTAAAAAGTTTGAAAGTTTGGGAGGTCCGCAAAAGAGTGTTTGTAGTAAGGTGAGAATGGAAAATACACAGATAGGAGCAACCGGAGGGTTAGATGCACTGACCATAGAAAGGGTAGACAATCTGTCTATTTCAACGACTGGAGATGTCACAATAAAAGTGACGAAAAGATGGCCAAAGATATTCAGGCCATTACAGAACCTTGTAGTTAAAAGAGGCCGGTATAGAATGCGTACCCAAATCAAGATAATGCCGATAACCTCTGCAGACATTACATTGACCGAATTGGACGTTAACTTGATTGACTGGAATTTGATCGACTCCCCTCTAGTGTCCAGTGAGACGGAGGGACTGGAAATAATGTCTTTTACTCCGCCACAGGGAGTCGTTGCAGCAAGCGACCCAGAGACAGCTGTATTACCCGAGTCAATCCACGCTGAAGTGTCCGTTGCAGATGACTGCCAGTTAAGGACGTGCCTCTCTCTCGAACAACAGCTAGCCGTGGCTAGACAGGTAGTGGACTATCTCCAAGGCCTAATCCAGTCCACACAGCCCGGAGGGGAGACAGGTTCCAATCGCCTCTCTCCCTCTGGAGAACCAGATGGCCAGAGACGGGCCCAGTTGGGGCCACAAGGGGGTCCCGTGCCGGAACAACAACCAACCCCAATAAGACCACCCACGAGGTGGCAACCACGAGGAAAAGGTGGAGGCAGAGGCAGGAATCCGAATGGCTACCGTGTGCGCCTCATCCATTGTTGGACGTGTGGGACCCTCGGACACATTTCTCGGGACTGTGCAGAGCGGGACCATCTATCCACAACAGGGCGTGTTTGTGCAGGAACAGGTGGCGGGCCCCTCCCAACCACGGGCCCCTCTCAAGGAACTGTGACTGGACCAAATAGGTACGTGGCTTTCTCCTCCGAACAGGCTCCAGGGAACCATGGCGATGATGGCATACCACCAGGACATGTTCTGGGCCCGATGACCCCAGGGTCATCCGGTCACAGGCAACTGACCCACCGGGTCTCACAACCCGGGGGAGACCGCCAGTGTTGTTGGTCCTGTGGAGTGAAAGGTCATTTTCAAAGGTCATGTCTGCAGAGGCCACCGGCAGAATAAAAATATATGCAACTGACTAGGGTAGAGGTGGGATATATTGAATGATAAAATATGCTCCTAATTAGGTTAGAATAAAAATAATAAAAATAAAAATAGATAGAGGTGTTAGGTGATTAGATTGTGAATGAAAGTTACTAAAAACGGATGTATGGGTGACTGACAAATGCATGAACTAATCAGACTAACAAGAGGATCAAATTATGTTAAACAGTTAATCGATATTAGACAGTGTGATGATGTGACACTGCGGCAGCTAGTGATCAGTAAATTATCCATGCTTGGTCAACATTCGGATTGATCAAGGGGTGGACTGCATGATTAGGAAATTAAAAAGACTCATAGTTGTTTCTAGTATTTTATAGTATTGATAGAAGCGTATTAACAGTTATGAGCAATAGGATAGGTGTTTATTTACTTTTATTTTTACTTCTCTTTTCTGGTGTGTTATGAGCAATTCCTGACTTAGGCCGGGAGCGTACATTTTGTTTATTCATTTGATTTCCCTTTTTGTTTCTTAGTTAAAAATGAGCTCAAAAAAAAAAAAAAAAAAAAAAAGCTCACAAGTTTGGTTTATTTTTTCATTTATTGGTTTGGCAGCGTTTTCTTTGTGTTTTGTTTTCTGTTTTCTTTCTTTCTGTGTGTTTTTTTCTTAGGGTACCTGGCAAGCTGGGAGTGATCTCGACACATCAGGACGGGGTAGTATATGTCTGTAAAATGGACTGGGAACAAAGTGAAGGAACATGAGCTAGTTATGGATTTTTGTTCTCCGCCCATTGAATACCCAGTTTTAGGGGCTGGGGGTGTGTCGTGGTTGGTAAAAGTGTTGGGAAGCATGATTCTCTGTACATTAATGAAGCTCAATAGGTTTGGTCGCTATTGGCCAAATTAGTCTTGTGTAGGGTGTGGACATGTGTAATTGATAATTGGCTTGTGGTGTGGAAGATGTGTGTTTAAGGCGGCCTGTGATTTGTTGCCATACACACAGGTTACTGGGAGAGTGGATGTGTCGGTGCTGACCGTCCGGTCCGGGTGCGGCTGTTCAAAGGACGACGGTAACGATGTTTCATTGTGTATTTCACATCGAGAGGTGGAGGAGTATACTGTTTTGACAGCATAATATAATGAGAGCCATGTGAATTTTTCAGAATTTTGAAAATTAATGATCTAAAAACCATGAAATATATAGATAAATGATTTGGAAAAGAAAGTTGTCAAAGCTCAGACCAGTAAAGAGAGTCTGAGGGAGGAAAATTATGGAAATTATGGATTCTCAATCAATTGTTGTGGTAGAAGTGATCCCCACTGTCCCCTGAAGCGATATGTATTCACTGCAGGATACGGATGGGAGAGGACACTGGCTAGTGTCTACCCAGCGGTTCCATGGGGAACCACAACACTGCGGAGAACCAGGAGACGCCTACCTCTCGGGCCGGGAGAGTCTTGGCCAACGCAGTGACCGAGTCTTGAGGCTTCAGAGGGAAACGACAGACAACTAACGAGGAGACAGGCGGCTAGGCCTCAGCAACAACTCCGGCTGTCAACAGAAGCAAGGCCTCAACCATTGACCAGGGGGTCAACCAGTGAAAGGGTCGAGCAGCCAGCAACAACCTCCCCACCGCTGTGACAGCAATAGAAGATACAGCAGGGGGCTCTACCCCCGAATAGAGGTCAACACGATGACAGCAATAGAAGATACAGCAGGGGGCTCTACCCCCTAATAGAGGTCAACACGATGACAGCAATACAGCAGGGGGTTCTACCCCCTAATAGAGGTCAACACGAGTCAAGATGTTCTTGACAGAAGATGGGGTGTAATAGAAAGGCAATTTGCTTTCTAAATTCCACCTCCCAGACGAGATAGTTGCACCCAGCAGTTGTGATACTGCATCAGCTCTGAGCAACAAAGAGGAGGCCGGGTCAAATCTAGAAAACATAGACCCCTCCTCCTCAATGCTCCAAGTCAGAATTTGACAACTCACAGTTGAGACCAATGGAAATTGATCTTGGTACGAGAACAAGTTATTAAAGACTGTGCACATGATCACAAAAACTGAAATGGCTAATTTGAATTTTAGGATCTGAGTGTGGCAAACCATATATATGTTATCCTAATATGATTTAAAATGTCTTAAGTGTTATCTAGATAGTAGTGTGTAGAGATTGATATCTATGTTTGACATATTAAGGATAGGTAAACTATCCAAGTGGGGACTGTGGTAAAATCCAAACATAAGATCATCAATGATCTAATCAAACTAAGGTATTATATTTAGGGATAACAGCTGCCTGAGTGAATCAACACAAGAATCCTCCCAACAGATGGTGTCCCGGGCCACTTAAAATAGCCGGCTGTAAAAGCTAAATCTGAGTAGTAACTTGTGTGTTTACTGAGGTAGAATGTTTATAACAATAGAACCATCTGGTTTCTAGGGTGGGACAGGAAGGATTTCAGATAAGTCCTAGCAAACACAAAGAGGTGATGAGGTTAAAAGGATCAAAGCGCCCATGAAGTGTTATCAGCTGCTTTACGGCCTGGGGGACACACACACACACATAGACACACACACACATAGTCACTCACACACACACACATAGACACACACACATACGCATAGACACACACACACATAGTCACTCACACACACACACATAGACACACACACACACACACACACACACACACAGACACACACACATAGACACACATACATATAAATATATATATACACACACCCAGATCAGAGATATGAGCATTTTGTCAGAAATTCAATGTCTACAATTAGTTAATGTGTCTGTGCTGTTTCCAATTTATGTACAATTTGATTAATTGATGGTTTTATATTCTGATCTATTCTCTTCTATCCAGTTCTGTTATTCAGTTATATTCTATTCTAAAAGAATGATTAAAGTCAACAGACTTAGTGATAAAGAAATATATCTGTGTTTATGTGGGCAATTGTAATTCAAATATAGATATTAGGAAATGAAAATGATGCAATGTTTAAGACAAAGGACAGTATATATTGTTGACTATAAGGACAGCCTCTGTTTGCAGTTATGTGAAGGGGGTTGGGCTATTAAGCCAAACCCCTATTTTTCAAATACCAGCTTAGCAGTCCTGTGATTGGAGGAAATAATGTGATGATGTCATCAACTCCGAGACACTGGGCCTTGGCTATAAGAACCCAGGTGTAATGGGGGAGAAGGACTCTGAAACAACAACCCACACAGGACAGACCTCTCCACCAACCCATCCACAAGGCAAGGCAGCAGGCAACGAGGACAAAGGAACTTCTTGGAGGGAAAATCAACTCTTTGTTCACTAGCCAAGGGAACAAAGCCATCAACAACTTATCAACTATCATTCTTTATACTGTAATATTAGTCTGGTTGTTATCACTCACGGCATAGTGTTTGGGATCACAACTATAGCATTTTCTTATTGTAATTTGTATACACTCTTAAACTTTGATTAAACAGCTGCTATATAACCTTTTTCCTCCTAAATTCCTTCTGCCTGCACCGCTCAGTTAGTTTGAAGAGAAGTGATTCCCAGAGCTTTAAAGGTATTGAATCACAACGCAGAGTACCAGCAACCCGGTTCTGGCAGAGCAGAACCGAAATAGCTTGGGAAATCCACTTCAGAAGGTATAACGAATGTACATGATGAAATTGATGGTAAAACAACTGAAGGTGATTTGCATTTAATTGATGATGGTATTGCTCCAAATGACAGTGTGTCAAACATTGTGAGCAAATATTCAAAAACAAGTAGCAGGTCATCTGCCAGGATTTTAGCTGAAGCCGATAGAGCTGCACTTCTCGCTCGTGCTGAATCTCTAAAAGAAAAACATGCTTTGGAGGAGCAGGAGCAACAGTTGAAAGAGCAGGAACTACAGTTGAAGAGAAAAAAGGAACAACTGGAGGTGGACACTGAATTGGCTGCAACCACTGCAAGGTTGGCCGTGTTGCACTCCTCTGAAAGTAAACATTCATCTTGTGCACCTTCAAATGCAATGAATTCCTATTTTGAAAAGGAACACCACAAGGTCTTAAATCCTGTTGCAAGAGAATATCAACCTGGGACATTAACACAACGAAGTAAATTCACACAATTGTCAATACCACCAAACAAGCCTGTGGATGTGAGACCAAAGGAACGTGGTCAATGGCATAGCACTGCTACTAACCGCCAATATAACCACAACCACAAGGAACAGGAAAGCAGAATGGGAACAACTGATAATGTTCAAATTAATTCAAACCAACCTGCAAACATGCTTACCATCATGGAGAGGCAAAATGAGATAACTGCTGCTCTGGTGCAGCAACAGCATTCCAGGGCCCTCATGCATCAACGTGGACGTAGAACTTGACCTACTTCCACACGTAAGCACGGAATGTAGAACTAGCGTACGCACAGGGAAGTCGGCATTCATCACACGTGCGTACGCAGGCTCTATGCCCTGCCGTGTTGATGAATACCACTTTGTTCTACGGTCAATGCTCGTGCATGATTATCCATATATGGTCATGAAAATGAGGAAACACCCCCCATGGGATGTGAAATAATGGACCGACCCGAGCGGAACCCTGAGAAACTCCACGGAGAATTCACTGCTGTCGAACCAAGAAGACACTATTGCGTATTATGATTTATGGGATAAATAAAAGGCGGACTTGTAAACGGTGATGTCAGATATCAACGGCTCCCTAAGACCATTGCTGCAATTCTGCCTGGACAGCTCAAAATACTAATAAAGACCGTTCGTTGACCACTGTTTGGCGTTGGTTGTGTGTCATTATAACCGTGCTTGTAATATGAATGCCTTTATTAGTTGTGTTCGATTGGCTATATGATTTTTAGATGCATCTATTTTGTTGTCGGCTAATAAAGACCGCGCTGGAATATGACTGCCTTTTCCCGTGTTGTTTGATTAATACCCCATGGATTAAAGTTCTCCTCAATTTTATTCCAAATCGCGATGGATCTCCCGTCAATTTTCTACCTGCTGCATATGATTTCTAGAGGCATACTACAATCTATTTTGACGTCAGTATTGGGTAGCCTATATAAACAATATAATACGAGAGCATATACAAGAACAATGAATCTCACTGCATGTATGATAGCCTGCCTTTCAATACATGAACTTGAATCCCATCATATACATAGTCTGTCCACTATAGTGTCATTGCAATGCGTTTTCTATTCTTTCTTATACAGTAAAAAGGGGGAAGAACACTATATTAATATGACTTGTATTCTGCTTACAGCTTCGAAGTTCCACTTGTTTCGTTTAACGTAAAGCCTTTTAAATATAATCAAAACGTTCCCGTGTTTCTGCGGTCTGCGCAGAATAATAACGAGTTGAGCTTTATGATTTATGATGAATTGAAAATGGGGGACCCTGATGTAAACAAGACGAAAGTTGGTCTGCATCCCCAATTAACAATTGTATGTACTGAGCTGTACTGTACTGTACCCATTCTGCAATCTGTTAATAAACTTTTCAATCAATCAATCAATCAAGCTACGCGGAGCGCAGTCAGTCAGTAGCCTACACCCCGTATATTCCGATAACGCTATATAAACCATGCTGCATTCATTCTGAGAGAAAGATCTATTATTCCAAATGCTATTTATAGGGTTTTGACCATAATTACACTACTGTTGCTATTTTACAATGAACTATAATGAACTACGGTTCGTACAGAACGTGCCAGTGTTATTATGCACAGAAGCTCATTTCCTTGTTGTAATAATATATTCTACCACTGGGCGCTAGGTACGCCAGGTCTGAAAAGTGCGTAGATGTACGCACAAAGTCAAGTTCAAGTTGAAGTTGATGAATCCCACTCTTTGCTTAGAAATGATCGTACGCACGGGGTAAGCACAGATCTGTGCGTAGAACACGTTGATGCATGAGGGCCCAGGTCTCTGCCACCACGAAATATCCCAACCTTTGAAGGTGACCCTCTCCAATATAGAACATTCATCAAAGCATTTGAACAAGGAGTGGAGGAAAAGGCAACAGAAGCTGATGCTTTGTATTATCTGGAGCAGTTCACAAGAGGACAGCCACAAGAATTGGTGCGTAGCTGCCAGCATATGGCTCCTGAGCGTGGTTACGCAGTGGCAAAGGGTCTTCTTAAAGAACACTTTGGAAATCAGTACAAAATAGGAAATGCCTACATGCAAAAGGCCTTGGCATGGCAAACAATAAAATCGGAGGATGTCAAGGCACTTCAAGCCTACTCCTTATTCTTGCGTGGCTGCTGCAATGCAATGGAGGAGCTTCAGTACATGCAGGAGTTGGACATGCCTGTCAACATGAGGGCCATAATATCAAAATTGCCATTCAAGATGAGGGAGCAATGGAGGAGTACGGCTCATGGCATCATGGAACACACCCAGGAAAGAGCTCACTTCGAGGATATGACTACGTTTGTGGAGCGACATGTTAGCATTATTTCTGACCCTCTGTTTGGTGACATACAGGATCCAAATTCTGGTGTGGTTGGCACAACATCTCTCACCAGGTTTGAATCATATCCCAACAGAGTGAAAAGAAACATTGTCGCCACCACAGTAATATCTGAGAGAGCCAAGGAGCTGACATCACCAACACCAGGTACAGTGAATGCTAGGAGAGCTGGATGCCTTTGCTGTGCTCGCAGTCACTCGTTGGAGGAGTGCAAACAACTGCAGGATAAGAGGCACAAGGAGAAAATGTACTTTCTGAGGGAAAAGGGAGTTTGCTTTGCATGCTTATGTGTTGGTCACATGAGCAGAGATTGCGAAAGGCGCTTGATATGCAAAGTTTGTGGTCAAACTCACCCCACCCTGCTTCACATCAAAAGGCAACCATCTTCTCCAGAACAGTTAAAAGAACCATCCAATAATCAACCAACTTCACTGCAAACATGTGGACATACAGGGGCCGGTAAAGTGTCCAGAGAAGACCTAAGCCATCTGGAAAAATTTGAAAGTTCAGCAGTGCTTCAGGAGGAGAGGTAATGCTTGAAATTACCTTTTAACAAGGAGGTCTGTCTGCCCAACAATGTGGGAGTGACTAGGCTGGATACAGCGTTTGAAGATGGACTCTTGAGAGTTGTAGGAAGATTGAGCAGAGGATCAACACCAGAGGAAGCTAAACCTCCACTCATTCTCTCCAAGGACCAGCATGTTTCAATGCTCATTCTCAAGCATGTACACCAGAATCGGAGACATGGTGGAAGGACTCACACAATGTCCAAAGTGAGGAAGAAATGTTGGATCACCAACGCCCATGCAGCTGAGAAGATCATCGCTGAATGCAGCTTTTGCAAACACTACAGTGACAGTGCAGTGGAGCAAAATATGTCGGATCTTCCAGCAGACAGAATCCTTCCTGACCTACCACCTTTTACCAACACAGGGGTGGATGAAGGAAGAGGAAACAGGAAAGGAGGAGGAACAGGAAGTCGAAGAACCAGGAAAGGAGGAGGAGCCAGGAGTGCTAACTCGCTTCAGAGAGGAACCGGTGGCATTCATGGGTGACATTCAAGCCATGTTCCACCAGGTGAAGGTCGCTGAGGAAGACAGTGATTTTCTGTGCTTTCTCTGGGACAAGAGGAAAAGGAGTTTGGCAGCTGGAGATATTGTGGTCATCATGGACTCTTCAGCTCCTCGTGGGTCCTGGCCACTTGGCAGGGTTCTGGAGGTTTTTCCAGACAAATAAGGTATGGTGCGTTCTGGGAAATTGCAGACTAAAAGTAGCACCATTGTAAGGCCGGTGACAACTGTGTTTGGTTCATGGAATGTAGATGCACTTAATCCATAACATGTTTTGGCTCTTATTTGTTTTGTTTATTTATTTTTGAATTGTTATGTCTGCCTGCCTTAACAATTAGGGGCCGGTGTGTAACGGCCAAAATGGATTTAATGTGCAGTGGATTTATGTGACCAGGGGGTGGCGCTTCTTTTATTTAAGCGTCAGGTACACCTGTATGAGGAGGAGTTTTGACCCGGAAAGGGCAATGGTTTTTGACCGCACGCACGACGCAGATCACAGGTCGAAATGTTTGTATCTAATTAGTTATTGTGTTCATTATTATTTTATCAGTTTATGAAGACATCCTGTTTGACGTGAGGGAAAATAAACACCATTTTCCCAGTAAAGCTGCCTGCACGTATCATTGGGACAAAGGACTGTTTTGGTATGAGACCAGGAGTAGAACGGCGCGTCAGCCAGTCTAGCTGCGGGATCAAAACTGCTCAGTAGCTCCGTATAAGATGGGAGCTCCTTTAATACACCTTGTTTTATCCATATAGGCAGTAGCGCTTTGAAGTAATAATAACTTCGGTGGACTTGGTGCTGAAATGTCATTCAAACTATCCTTACTTATATATGCGACAACGGCACCACACGTGAACAGTACAATGCAATTAATTAATGTCTTGTTGTAATTAGTATATATATAGTTTGTGATAAGGACTCGCCATATTTAGTTTCAGAATCCGGAGATTGTTAGCCCCTTTCGTGACTGTGATGCACCGAGTGAATCCACAGTCACTTGCTCCTCAATAGGAAACCAACCTAGAAGTATCACAGAGAAATGTCAAAGGTACTCACAGTTGCACGAGGGTTTCGAACAGAGATACGGGATGGTTTGAAAGCTCTGCGTTGCTAATAAACAATTTAAATATTTTTTATAAACGGCTCAAAACGGCATTATTTCCGGTGTTGGCTGCCTGGTGTGATCACAGCGCATGCGCATCATGCACCCAACGCCGGAAATAATGCCGTTTTGAGCAGTTTATAAAGAATATTTAAAATGTTTATTAGCAACGCCGAGATTTCAAACCATCCCGTATGTCTGTCCGAAACCCTCATGCAACTGTGAGTACCTTTGAAACGTCTCTGTGATACTTGTATAACGAACGGTTCGGTTAGAACCAGTCCTTCATGGTAAATCTAGGTTGGTTTCCTATTGAGGAGCAAGTGACTGTGGATTCACTCGGTGCATCACAGTCACGAAAGGGACTAGGAGATTGTGATCTCAATTGAATCGTGACATATCTAGATTGGTTGTTTCCTCTGGACTGCATAATCCTCCGCTATATCTATCTATTTATCATCTATGTATGTCAATATAGCCAATGGAAATGCTAGGAATGGTCACGTGGGCTGGGTGAACCAATGGACAATTCCTATCGTTTCTCAGTCGTCCTGACCGCTCGTACCACTATGGTATTTGGGATATCGCTTATCGCCACCTACTGACCTGCATGCTTGTTGGAGCAATTTATATGCGTTTATGTGTTTGTGTCTGAATCAGGTAATTTTTTTTACACTGTCGTGTGGACAAGGATTTCTTTTTAAACGGAGCCTGAGAATATCCGTTTGGCAAAAGATACAGATACGTGGGGACATGGCCTAAATAACAAACACAAGACAAGACCAAACACACTGGGGACAAAATACTAAAGACAAGAATAATACCTAAACCAGACAAGGGAACACAAAGGGTAACAAGTACACTGGGAGAGACAACAAGATGGGAAGAACATTCAGAAACATGGACAATTGGACCAGACATAAATGTATACTGAGACCAAGGGGTAATGACGGGAATTGTCCAGCAGGTGGAGGAAGAGGACCATGCATGAGTGGGAGATGTGAGGGAAATGAAGGCAGGACCGGGTGGAACATGTTGTGCTATATTGTGATCACATACTGTTGTGTTAGCAGCTATATTGTGAGCACATACTGTTATGTTAGCAACTATACTGTGATTAGCTACATACATGTAATTTACACTGGGGACATGTCAAGGACATGGTCAGATAGCGAATAGCAGCAGTGTGAAAGTTTACCAAGAAAAACAGAAGAGATGTAAATAACCCCATGAAAGGTTTATTATTTTTAGGGTAATTACCTGCTTCATATTTGTGATGTTACTGGTTTCAGTGTGTGCCTAAAGTGATCAATGTGTTGGGCAGTTTATCGATATCTATGTCAATTAATGTTTATGAATAACCAGGACTTTTATTAGAAGAATTGATAGAGGCCTACTACGGTATGTGTATATGTGACCTTTATTTTGAAAACCGTGTTGCCGTGTTGCGAGGCAACCGTGTTTACGTTTGCGCTTTTGACCGTTTTGACAGTTCAGTTCAACTTAGCCTGAAAGAAATACGCTAATCAAAAAGGTTTAATGGACCCGTATGAGGCCATAGCTCTTACGGTGGGACTTTGATTGTTTATAGAATAAGAATGTAATACTATGCAAATGAGAAATAAACAGTGATTTTACCAGCAGTAAGTTGCCAGTCACTTTCATATACGGGGATCCGTTACAGTAAGAGCTTCACCTCTCCACCCAACGGTCTGCTCTATCGGAGATTACAACGAACGAAAAGGACGACTTCCATGGATAAAGGGACATTTGTACGGATATAAAGGAACACTTTTATGGATGGACATGAATACTTTTACGGACGAAAGGGATAAGAGCAGCGTTGACTTGAAGACGACATGGTAAAAGGAGCAACGGGAAAAGGCACAGAAATGGAGGGACCCGATGCTAATTTGCACGGCAATGATAAGGAAGAACGGATGAAAATAGAAATTTGCCAAAAGGTAGGACTAATTCAAGAATACGGAAAAATGCTCGAAATAGAATCAGAACAAGCTGGCAGACAAGAAACAAAAGAGACATTGCAAAACAAACTCAGCAAAATATTGCTGAAGAATATGAGGAAGATAATGATGCAGATGTAGCCAGATGGTCAGAAAGAGCATGAATCCCAACTGAAAATATGATAGCTTACCGTGAAGATGAACAAAGCAAACGGGAAAAGAGACTTTTTAGCCTGTTTAGAACAGTGGAAAGGCCGAGCTTGTGAAACAAAGCAAGACCTAACATTTTAGATAACAGATAAACACTTAGCACACCTTGCGGACAATTTGGAAAAAAGGAAATCTGATATCATGAAACTGTATGATGATCTGAGAGTGCACGGTACGCCTGACACTGAGCTAAGGCGCAAAGTTGATGCTTGTGCAGCAGTAACTAGTGACATTGTCAAAATCCTGAACGAGAGACTGACTGGTGTAAATGGTCAATGGAGAATACGATACAGAACATGAAAGACAGCACTTGCGTGAGCTACGTGAGCCTCACTATGCGCCGCCATTTTGTTGCTGACGTTACGGAGATGGTTTCGCCCGGAGGCAGAGCCTCCCACCTCAGATAATTGCACGCTGTAGCAATATTATTAGGCTCCTCAAATATCGTTATTCATAAAAACACATTTATGTAATATTTTACAGCATTGAGCAACCCCAACAGGGGGATGCTGCATGCTCTGTCATCTTTGAGATGGCGAGACCTGCAGTTGGCACCTGAGATGGCGAGACCTGCAGTTGGCACTGTGTGAGGCCACGACATTTGAGCAAATTAATAATACTGCATGTTCTGAAGGTCCAGATTAATAATTAGAATTAGTTCAACAGAAAGGTATAGATTAGGCTATCACCTAAAGTCTGTTGGTTGCTATATGAGTTCAGCCTCAACCGAACATAGTTTAAACGTCTCTTCTTTCTCTGTTATCCTCTGCCCGTCGCCGTCGGCAGATCGATGCGGGAGTATGGTATTCCTCCTCTCCCTTGGCAACACCACAACACCGTTTCCAACTAATAACGGCACTAACGTTACCACCACAGCGCTGTAGCAAAACACCTCTCACTCCTCACTTTTATTCTCCAACTAACGGTTATCTTTTTCTCCGTTCAATATGTGTTGAGTGGCTTGGCTGTATACAAAACTAACGGTATAACTTTGTCTCTGTTCCAATGCGTGCTGTAAGCAGCGGCGATACAAGGAGCATATACGGGCAAACAATAAAACAATAAAACACTATCAGGTCAACAGTAAATGTTACAAAGGGTCAGATTAGTAAGTAAGAAGCATTTTGTATAAAAGTATTCTGTACTTCTGTATGACAACTATTAAAGAAACTTGAACTTGATTAAACCGAATATATATATTTATTGCTTGAGATCCCATGTATAATATTTGTATATCGTCTGATATCCCTTGTATATTCTTTGTACATATACACGGAATATCCCTTTACCTAGGTACAGGCCAGACCATAATATTCGTTCTCCTATTGGACAGCGATCCCCTAGGCGCCAACGGCCATACCCCCAATGCCGAGTTCAAAGTCACCGCCAAGGCTTGTCTCAACATGCCCAGATTTGCGCAGTAATACGAGACAGAACTGAGGTTGGCACTAGATTATTCATCTTACGTATAAATACGTTGCAGGTGGATACAGCAGTTAGTTACCCTCAAACGAGTTAACCCAACAAGTTGAAGCCTTCATCACGAGTCAACGACCAAGTGAAGTGAGCAACCTTGCATCTAAATAGAGCACTTAGAACCGCGTGCGAATAGGATAGTAAAAGTGTCAGAGCTTAGTGAAATAACGTCAAGTTCGACCTAGTTAAATGTGAAGTACCGTGCACAGGAGAATCTACACCGGTGAATGCAGAGCCTTTTCCGGCTGGATTATTGCTTTGGTACTGTGGCGGCTGGAGCAGAGAACCGTCTACCCCACTGCTGTGTGGGATTTACCCATGAGGAGCATCACTCGAGCCCGTCTCTAGGAAGAGGCTGGCTGGCTTTCACCTATGCTGTCGCGCATACTTGGATTATAGCTGCTGCTTTTGTCTGCCGATCGAGGGGAGTATACGTACCGACTCCCGTAGCTGGAGCTTATTGATTCCTCGTTGATCCAGACTTTTGCTCCCGAACATTCCTCTCCCCTGCTGGCTTACAACCGGAGGGAACCCCCCCCCCCCTAGTATCTCCAGCTGACCTACGAGTGTGCCTTATATAATTCTTATGCTACAGGTGGTATTAATTATCCCCTTCGTAATATGCTCATGGACTTACGCTCTTGACCTATTCATGCACATTCTTCGCCTTACAAGCGCAACTCTAATTCTTAATAAATGTAAGATAATCTTGGTGCTCTTCTAATAAATATTATAAACAGTACTTTCTTGTTAAGCCGTGTTATTGTGGGGGTGTTCATCACATATACCTGTGTACTGTATGGCCAGTAGTAATGTACATAACGCAGTAGTGGTTTAATGATACCATACTTATTCAATACAGTCAGGGAATTGTACCCCTCAGTTACAGTAAATATATATCTTACAAATAAAACAATATATATATATAGAGAAAATTATAAACGTGGACTTTAGGTGATAGCCCAATCCATACCCCTCCGTTGAACCAACCCCAACCATTAATCTGGACCTCCAGAACACTGCAGAATAATAATACGTGTGTAACAAAACCATTCATTGTGTTTGATGTAAGCAAACTGATGCCAGACTCAGCATTCATGCGTTCGGCTGAATATCGAGATGAAGTGCAGCCTACATGGTGAACTCAACTCGGTAGTCAGAAGGCTAAGGTGATCACATGAAAAGTAATGGATTCTGAAGGGAAGTCCTTTGGATTGATATTAGTATGAACCAGCTGACCAGATATTCAGAGCGACAAAGTTCTATTTCAAATGGAGTCTTTATTGTTGATCACACAGAGAAGAAGAAGTCGCCCTCCACGGGGCTCAGCCTAGCACAGAATGAAGACACACATTGACATTTATACTCATCATGGCCAAAGGAAGAGAAGGGAGTGGTGCGTGTGCGTGTGTGTGTGTATGTATGTGTGTGTGTATGTATGTGTGTGTGCTTGTCTGTGTGTGTGTGTCAGAAGAAGGGGGGCTAGAGGGCTGATGAATCCCAGATGGGTGCAGCCGTGTGTGTGAGTGTGTGTGCATGTGTGTGTGTGTGTGAGAATGAAGGGAGTCTCCCCTGGCCGAGCAACAACCCCAACAAATCAAGAGGGATGCAGCAACGGGGTCATCAGGTCACTCAAGCCAGATGTAGGGAGAGAGACACGAGACGCCAGGCCCCCCCTACAGGGTGCAGCCTGCACGAGCACAGATATAAGATATCACCAGACATTAATGAACTGAAGAACCTATCAACTTAAGATATTTGACATCAATGAACTGAAAAACCTATCAATTCCCCCTTTTGACATATAAATCAAATATGTCAACACAACAGTTCATTGATGGATCTGTACCCATCGATTGTCATCCATTACACGCATCACACCTAAACCAGGAGGGATGTTACGACCCCAGTGGGTCTAAGGGTAAAGGGCTGTAACATAACAGTTGGTTGAAAGAAATGATGGACCACGTTTGTAAACAACAATGATATTTATTAAGAAATGCAAAGGAAGCACACGTAGCTCAAGGGTGAGCCCAGGCCAAAACAACAAACAAACACCACTATACTTCAAATAAACCAACCTAATCTATGGTAAAACAAATTGCATTACCTAAACTACCCTTACCTAACAAAAAAACAGGAGAAAACAATATCCAAAGGAAATGGCAGCTCACCCCATCTGTGCTTCCTGAGAAAGAGAGAAAAACACATTAATGATACATACAACAATGGCAGAATATATACAAAAACAAACTATAGCTAACAATGCTCTCTCTGTGGCCATACACACACAAGGCAATGTCCACTAAGCACAAATGCCAATAAACGAAATGCAAATATCAAAGTCAATGTCACAAAGTAACACTAGGCCTAGCCTCATGCCAGAGAGAGAGAGTGACTGAAGTGAGAAGCCATGTTTTTAACAGGTGTGTGGTGATCCATGATTGGGTGGTGGGTGTTGATTGAGTGTTGGAGTCTTGAAACCCATCCACCAATCGGTGCTGTGCAGCTATAATGGAAGGGCAGGCCTAGCAGGGACCAATGGTGGAGGATGGGTTCCGGCTGGAGGGAGGAAACAAAATGGAGAACACACACACATGGAGACACACACTGGGGAAGCACATACATTGGGATGTAACACCCCCATACAGGCCCGGACTGGCCATCGGGAGCACCGGGAGTTTTCCCGGTGGCCTGGCCTGCACAGATAAAAAAAAAAAAAGTATATAAAAAAAGAAATATTATATATTTTTTTTATTATAATTATTTTTATTTATTTTTTGCCAGGCCATTGTTTCTAGTTGTGGCGGCGGCGTGGCGCGATCGTTTTTAGATAACCAGGTGGGTGGGGAACAACCAGGATTTCACTGTCTGCTACAGAGTTGGAGAACTATCTGACTCTCTCTCCCTCACGCGGACACACACACACACAATGGAGCAGTGCTGCCGCTTGTGATTGGTGGAGGCGGGACCAGGCGATACAACTGATTGACCGTGGAGGCGGCGAATGGAATGGCAGATGGCACACTCCCAAAAGGAGTTGTTAAATCTGACATTACAAAAAACAATATGTGGTGGTTATGATTGGGGCTGAAGTTGAATAAACAATTTATGAAAGAGAGAGTTTAAATAATTCCAAGATAATTCAAAGATTACACACCTTTGCCACATTGGCTACAAACATAATCACTGCAAAGTTATCAAAAAAATAAGAATCTGATCAGACAAGGGTTAAGTTGTTGTTCCCTTTCTAATTTCCTCAAAAACATCTAGTCTAGTTAATGTGATCAATATTTTTTGACAATTGATGCTTTTTGTTTTTAAATTTCAGTCAGTGAGCTCATACTTTGAGCTCAATTTTATAGTTAAAATGATTGAGACAACGCAATCTTCTGTCTTCGTTGTGCATGCATGCGTGTGCTCACCACACGTGATACATGTGTCACTATTCTGGCAGTGGCTACTGTTATTATAGTATTGTAATAAAAGGTCTGTTATTTAATGTTTGTGTAAAGGGCTATTTTAACTGTTGATGGGTAGTGCATCAGTAAAGTGAATATGGTATTGTGCTCTTGCCTTGTTTGAATAGGTGGAGAGAGTGGTTAACTGTATTATAATAGTAAATAGAAAAATATGTTGTGCTCTTGCTTTTTTCTTTTTGAAGGTGGAGAGAGTACCATTGCTAGTGCCACAGTTTTATTTGAGGTTCATAACAGTACATTGTACTAAGCAATTGTTGGCTCATTAGTTTGTGATTCACATGCACTAAAATTCACCAGAATGCAGGAAATTAAGTCTTTGTAACTAAAATTTTCCGGGTAGGGGACCCCCAGACCCCCCACTTAAAAAGTGGCCTGATTGGGGCTATATATGAGATGAGATTTAATAATAATGCAGGACCTGTTCAGAGGTGAGATGAGATGAGATATTACTTTATTAATCCCCTTGGGGAAATTCCAATGACACACACATACAGCTCAACGTCTCATATATCTCCCGGTATGAATTATTTCCCCAGTCCGGCCCTGCCCCCATACATAAGACAAAAACATGTTTGACACATAACACCAACAAAACATGTTTTTCTTTTAACAACGAGATCCCCATCTCCGAGATAATATGTACTTCAAAGTAAAGAGCTATGAAAAAAAAAAAAAAACAAGCAGCCGATACAACAATGAACCAGTCAACAGATAAGTCGACCGCACAAGAGTCTTAACTCCGAGATAGAGCATCCGCCAACACATTCTCGGACCCCTTCTTATGCTTTATTTCGAGGTTATAATTTTGGACTATGAGTGCCCAACGCATGAGGCGCTGATTGTGGTTGTACATCCGCGACAGAAATACCAATGGGTTGTGGTCGGTGTATACTACCACTGGTAACGCGCTTGAACCGACATATACCTCAAAATGTTGCAACGCATACAACATAGCCAAAGTCTCCTTTTCAATAGTGGAATAGTTTAGTTGATGTTTGTTAAATTTCCGGGAAAAATAACAAACCGGGTGACTGACACCATTGTGATCCTCCTGTAATAACACTCCTCCAGCTCCTACCCCGCTGGCATCCACCTCCAGCTGGAACGGCAGGGAGAAATCTGGAGCAGAGAGAACAGGGGAACTGCATAAGAGAGCTTTAACACCATCAAATGCATTTTGACAATCAGCTGTCCAAATGAATGGCTTGGACGGGCTACACAGACCAGTGAGAGAAGTGATGACAGAAGTAAAAGTTTCGGCAAAAACCACGGTAATACCCAGCCATCCCAAGGAATCTACACAATTCCCGCCTAGTAGTAGGCACTGGAAAAGTTGTGATTGCAGATATTTTTGCATCCACCGGACGCACTTGTCCTTGTCCTACCTGCTTACCAAGATAGGTAACCGTAGCCTTGCCGAACTCACACTTGGCAAGGTTAAGGGTCAGGTAGGCTCCAGCTTAGCGGTCAAAGACAGTTTGTAAGGTTGTCATGTGGTCACGCCAGTTGGTCAAATAGACAACCAGGTCATCGAGATAGGCATTACAATTTGGAACACCAGCCAGGACTTGGTTCACCAGTCGCTGGAAAGTGGCCGGGGCATTACGCATTCCAAAAGGCATTACAGTATATTGCAAAAAATTGTCAGGAGTAACAAACGCAGAGATTTCCGAGGCACAGGGGGTCAAAGTGACCTGCCAGTAACCCTTTAACAAATCTAGTTTGCTAACATAGGTGGCAGATCCAAGGTTGTCAATACAATCTTCCATGCGGGGCAGTGGGAAGGAATCAGGCACGGTGACAGCATTTACCTTTCGGAAATCAGTACCAAATCTATAGGAGTTCCATCCGATTTGGGAGCTAACAAGCAAGGTGAACTCCAGGGACTGCAACTTGGCTTGGCTAAACCATGTTTTAACAAATAGTCAACCTCCTGTTGCATCATGGCTCTCTTGGTGATGTTAACACGGTATGCATGTTGCTTGATAGGCAAATCATTGTTAACATTAATATCATGGGCCAATACAGAAGTACAGGAGGGAACATCACCAAACAGAGCCATGTAGGCCTGAATCAAAGTTGTGATGTCCTCTCGCTGCTCCTCAGGTAAGTGTGCTAAGTGAGTGGGCAGGTTCAATAACATCTCAGTGTTGGACAATCTAGCACACTGATGTGCTGCATTGCGCAACTCTAAGCCATCTACATCCTCACCACTAACGTTAGGAGAGTCCGGAACTATAGGAGTTGAGGCAACAGCAGAGACGGCCAGTCCTGCTGTCTGGTCTGAGGTCTTCACCTGCAGATGATCTCTGGAAAAATATGGTTTAAGCATATTGATGTGGCAAACACGAGAGTGACGTTTACGATCAGGGGTGCGAACTACATAGTCTGTATCACTTATTTTCTTGTCTATTGCATACGGTCCGGAAAACGAGCGGAAAGTCAACAAAAACTGATTGCCGGCTTTGGTCTTTGGCAACGGACCGACACAATCAACTATGACATGTTCAAATGCTTCACCGACCGCTGGTATAGGACAGAGGGGAGCAGGTGGAATTACCTGGTTTGGCTTTCCGGTGATCTGACAAGTACTACAGGTACGACAGTACTGTGCTACATCGGACTTCAAACCGGGCCAAAAGAAATGTTGAAGTATTCTGTTGTATGTTTTAGTGACTCCCAAATGTCCAGACCAAGGGTGGTCATGGGCCAAGAACAGTACATGCTGACGATAAACTGCAGGGACAACAATCTGATAGACAGTGCTCCAGTCTGGTACCTGATCTGGTAGCCCTATCTCTGATTGCGCATGCTCTGCCAGTCTAGTACCATGGGACCTCCATGTACGCATCAAAATAGGGCTGGGCGATATAACGATAACGATAAATATCACGATATATTTTAATAATTGATATCGAATATCGAAATAAAAAAAAATCGATTTTTTTTTTTTTTTTTTTTTTTTTTTTTTTACCTGCAACAGGGCAGTTTTAAAACCAGAGACAGTGGACAGACTTGTCTTTCTTGCCTGCAACTTAAAGTAATGGCTTTGCTTGTCCAAATGACAATACTGACCAAATTCAGATTTCTTTTTCTCTTGTCCATTTATTTTGTTTGCTTTCTAATTTAAAATACATTTTGAAACAGTCTGTACACAGTAGGCTATGTGTGCTAGCAGAACTAGACTCCAGTCACGAGTCACAGTGCACATGTGCGGTGGTTTGTCCACCAAAAAAGCGCCAAAAGATCGAAAATAAACTAGCAGAGCCAGAACTGTTCAACTCCTCTGGAGCCACAGCCAGCAGAGAAGCCGGTTTACTTTAGCTTTTAAACCAGCTGCAGCCTGAGAACTGGAGTGTGAGGGGATGTAACACTAAAGATGGCGGCAATGACAAAGAATTGCTGCAAAATAAACATACATCTGTTGTTAATTTTTTTTTTTTTTTTTTTTTTTATACTTATTCGATAATTATCGATATCGAGAAATAAAATAAAATTATCATATCGTTATCGCGATATGATTTTTTTCCATATCGCCCAGCCCTACATCAAAACTCCTTCATCCACAAAATAAGAATGCAACTCTCTCCTCTGTTCTGTCTCAAGAGAAGAGAAACATTTTGCAAGAGAAGGGTCAGCCTTCTGGGCAGTAATTAGCATTTCACGAGTAACGGGTGACTTCAATGCATCGGAACTAGTTACAGTTGTCTGTGGGGGTACCTTACTATGAGTCGGTGGTTTGTCAGCGGTGTCAGAAGTTGGAGCCAGCAACTCCTCCCTGACAAAAGCTGAAGCAAAAACAGAGTCAGACAAATCAATTTCATCACCCCTCTTTTTCAATTGAGCCCGAGTGACAATTGATTGATTGATTGATTGAAAACTTTATTAACAGATTGCAGAACAGCTCAATACATACAATTGTTAAGGGGATGCAGACCAGAGAAAGACTTTCGTCTTGTTTACATCAGGGTCCCCCATTTTCAATTCATCGTAACATATATGACATACAGATAGACAGTACTGCTACATCTATACATTTATGACATACCAGATTTGCAAATACAGTACTGTTTGTGATACGAAAAGAGTCCAGAAAAGAAGTATATACATTTGACGTAGAAACTGTACATTGGAGGAGGTTGGGTAGGTGGGGGAAGGGGTACTGTACATTGGAGGAGGTTGGGTAGGAGTGGGGGGGGGAGGTTGGGTAGGAGGGGTGGGTGGGGGACACTGTACAACTGTACAAGCAACACTTCAAGTTTCTTTAATAGTTGTCATACAGAAGTACAGAATACTTTTATACAAAATGCTTCTTACTGTTACGCTCCAGAGACTGTGCAAGACAAGATAAGTATGAAATAAAATAACATAGTATAGCATGTAAATTAGAAGTAAAAAAAAAAATGAGGTCACAGTGTTCAGTATAGACATATGTACAATGTTCGATGCAGAATAGACGTAACTGAGTTACCATATAATATACAATACTGTGCAGTGTACTAATACAATACTATATAGTGCAAGGCAGAAATGGGATGAGGTGCAATTTAGGTACAATTTACAGTGGGTGTACGAGTTGTAGTGCAGATCCTTTATCAATAAATATAAAGTGTGTTTGTGTGGTTTAAGTGAGTGTGTGGGTGTGTGTGCTGTGTGCATTTGATGGTTGTTGCATAGTGTTTATTGTTCGTTTAGCAGCCTGATGGCCTGGGGATAGAAGCTTCTTCTGAGTCTTTCTGTGCTCGCCTTAAGACTCTGGTATCGCTTGCCTGACCGCAGCAGTTCAAAGAGGCAGTTGTTCGGGTGACTCGAGTCCTTAATAATTCTCTTAGCCTTCCCCCTGCATCGCTTGTTGTAAATGTTCTGGAGGGTGGGAAGCCCCCCTCCAATTGTGCGTTCGGCTGAACGTGTCACTCTTTGTAGTCTGCTACGGTCTTGTGCAGTGCTATTCCCAAACCAGGAGGTGATGTTGCCAGTCAGGATGCTCTCGATTGTACATGAGTAGAAGTTCCTAAGGATCTTCTGACTGACCTGGAACTTCCTTAGGCGCCTGAGGAAGTAGAGGCGTTGTCGTGCCTTCTTCACAACACTGTCAATGTGTGTGGTCCATGTCAAGTCCTCGGATATGTGGGCTCCGAGGTACTTGAAACTGTTCACTCTCTCAACCGGTGCCCCGTCGATGCTGAGGGGGCTGTAGTCCTTGACCCCCGACCTCCTGAAGTCCACAATCATCTCTTTTGTTTTGCTGACGTTCAGGGAGAGGCAGTTCTCCTGACACCACTGTGACAGATTCTCTACCTCTTCCAGGTAGGCCCTCTCGTCGTTGGCAGAGATCAGGCCCACCACTACTGTGTCATCAGCAAATTTGATGATTGTGTTGTTCCGCTGTGCCACGCAGTCATGTGTGTACAGGGAGTAGAGGAGGGGGCTCAGAACACAGCCCTGGGGGGCCCCTATGATAGATAGATAGATAGATAGATAGATAGATAGATAGATAGATAGATAGATAGATAGATAGATAGATAGATAGATAGATAGATAGATAGATAGATAGATAGATAGATAGATAGATAGATAGATAGATAGATAGATAGATAGATAGATAGATACTTTATTAATCCCCTTGGGGAAATTCAGGGTATCTCGCAGCTCACATAGTATACAGACATTGACCATTCCCATACAGTAGTTACACGTTATGTCTGCATCATGAATTAAAATAAGTACATGATAAAATTCAATTAAATCATACCCATCAATATTAAAATTAAAATTAAAATAGGAGCGTGATTAGATAAAAGCAGGTGTATAAAAACAGGTGTAAAAACAGATGTAAAAACAGGTGTAAAAAACTGGTGTAAAAACAGGTGTAACTATAATACGCTGTTGTACAGTCTGATGGCTGTGGGGACAAAGGACCTCCTGTGCCGCTCAGTCCGTGAGTGCAGGGAGATGAGCCGTCCGCTGCGACTGCTGCTCTGCCCCACCAGGGTGTGGTGGAGAGGGTGGTTGGTATTGCCCATGATGGCCAGCAGCTTGCTCTGAGTGCGGCTCTCCACCACGGTCCCCAGTGGGTCCAGTCTCCTCCCTACCACTGAGCCAGCCTTCTTGACCAGCTTATCCAGCCGTCTGGTATCCCTGGCCGTGGTATTACCACCCCAACAGACAGCGGCGTAGAGGAGCACACTTGACATGTTGAGCGTGATGGATGAGGAGGTGCAGTTGCCTGCTCTTACCACCTGGGGTCTGCCCGTCAGGAAGTCCAGGACCCACTGGCAGAGGTCATAGTTCAAGCCCAGGTCCCTGAGCTTGGCTATGAGTTTGGAGGGGACTATGGTATTGAATGCTGAGCTGTAGTCGATGACAGCATTCTCACATAGTTCCCCTGCCTCTTGTCCAGGTGTGATGCTGCTGTGTGCAGCACATGGGCTATGGCGTCCTCCGTGGACCTGTTGGGGCGATATGCAAATTGCAGGGGGTCCAGGTTGATGGGGAGGGAGGAACAGATGTAGCCCTTCACTAGCTTCTCAAAGCACTTGATGGCTATGGAGGTGAGGGCTACAGGGTGGTAGTCGTTGAGGCAAGCGGGCGTAGATTTTTTGGGTACAGGGATGATGGTGGACTTCTTCAGACATTGTACATTGGAATATTGACAAGACCATACTTGGTCATTTTTACTGTACATTGGAGGGGGTTGTGTTAGGACATTTACAGGGGCCAGTTTCGAATTGCAGTCTCCCGTAGGTGTTTTTTGAGAGTGTTTTTGAAAGTGGGTAGTGATTCACATTCCTTTACAGCTTTGGGTAGTGCATTCCACATTGATGTGGCATAATTGCGAAACGTGTTTAGTCCCTTGTTTGAGCCGAATCTGGGTTTAACATGATTTGTGGAGCTCCCTCTGGTGTTGTGATCGTGGTATTCACTGACCTTTGGGAAGTATTTTGACATGTACATGGGTACCTTGGTCATGTAGTGTATCTTGTAGACCAGGCCCATTGCAAGTTGCTGTACTCTGTCGTCTACTCTAAGCCATCCTAGGTTGTCAAAGTGGGCAGGGGTGAGGTGGGTTCTAGGAGTAAGGTCAAGCAGTAGTCTGACCAGTTTGTTTTGAGATGTTTGTAATTTTGTTTTTAGCGCCTTTGAGGTGCTTTGGTACCATGAGGTGCAAGCATAGTCGTAGTACCCTTGAATGAGTGCTCCTGCCAGAGTCTTCAGGGTATTCTTGTTTACCAGTGAGGAGATCCGGTACAAGAATCGAGTTCGTTGGTTGACTTTTTTTATTACATTGGATGCCATTTTGTCACAGGAAAGATTTGCCTCTAGGATTGAACCCAGGTAGGTAATATCTTCTTTCCTTGTGACAATATTGTCACCCACTGTAACTGAGAAGCCGTCGGTCTTGCTGAGTTTGTTATTTGAACCGAAGAGAATGGACTCTGTTTTGCCCATGTGTAATGATAGTTTGTTATCAGCGAGCCATATGCAGATTTTGCCTAGTTCCGAGCTGAGGGTTTTTTCAACCTGTAACTTGTTCTTGTCAGAGACCAGCAGGGCTGAGTCGTCCGCAAATAGGAACAAGTTGCAGTCACAAGCTGACGACATGTCATTTGCATAAATTAGGAACAGTAGCGGACCTAGTATGCTTCCTTGTGAAACACCACAGCTTACTGTGGGGGGGGGGGATAGGGTACCGTTTACCTCCACCATCTGCTCTCTCCCCTCCAGGTAGGATTGCATCCAGCTCACTGATAGACTATCAAAACCAATTGCTTTTAGCTTGTCAATCAGAATGGTGTGATTGACAGTGTCGAAGGCCTTTTGTAGGTCCAGCATGACCATGCCGCAGTATTTGCCCGCGTCCACCTCTTGTTTGATGTGGTCGTTTAAATAGAGAAGGCATGTGTCACAACACTTCAGGGAAGTTCTGTGACAAGTCATCAGGCAGAGAATCTGTGTCTGGGTGATCCAACACTTCCAGCACAGCGTTCACCTGTCCTCCAGCTAAATTATTTCCCATGATAAAGGAAATGCCTTTAACTGGCAAGGAGGGTCTCACCCCTATTTTAAAGAAACCAGTGACCAAATCAGATTGTACATGAATACAGTGTAACAGGGCTGGCACAAAACCCATCTCAATACCTTGAACTAGGACACTAGAACCACAGGAAGATTTCTCAGACAGAGGTAGTACATCAGAGAGGATAAAGGATTGTGAGGCTCCAGTATCTCGTAAGATCTGAACTGTACACTGATCTTTTGGATCCCCTGTCAAGGAAACTAAACCCTTGGAAATAAATGGCCTGAAACAAGGGTCGAGAACATCCTGATCATTGTGCATCTGTCGATCGGAACCAGGTGCCATTTTAATCAGACAAACCCCTTTGGGTTGCCTAAAGTTCTGAGAGGACGGTTGCTGCTTACGTTTCAATGTTAAACAGTCAGAAATAACATGACCAGATTTATGACAGTAGTAACATGTCCGCTCCTCTTTTGAGCATGGAGGTGACATTTTTGGTCGGGGGTGTGTGAATTCTGAATGGTTGGGGACAGAATGTTTCTGAGAGAAATCATGGGGGAGAAAGGAGTCACGCCTATCCACAAACACAGTTTTATGGGTTAGCGCAAACTCATCAGCTAATACAGCAGCCTGCTGCAGAGTGGACACTTTCTGCTCACTCAGGTAAATGACAATACGCTCTGGCAAACGATTCTTAAACTCTTCTAATAGAATGAGTTCTCTGAGAGAGTTAAGATCTGAGGCCTTGCTTGCTGCACACCACTTATCAAAGAGAGTTCCCCTCTCTAGCAAACTCTACAAAGGTCTGGTTGACAGCTCTCTTGTGATTGCGAAACCTCTGCCTATAAGCTTCGGGCACAAGCTCATATGCACGAAGGATGGCAGCCTTCACAGTATCATATAATAAACTATCTTCTAGGGAAAGTGTTGAACAAACCTCTTGGGCTTTACCAATCAATTTGCATTGAAGCAACAAAGGCCAGACCTCTCTTGGCCAGCGCAATGAAGCAGCAATACGCTCAAACACATTCAAATAAGTATCAACTTCTGTCTCTCGGAACGGAGGCACCAAAGCAATGTGTTTACTTATATCAAAAGTGTGTGATGAATAAGCTGTGGAGGAGGATGTACCAGGGCCTTGTGGAGGAGTCAGTGTAGCAGAGTTGGATTCACTCCTTAGGACTTCCAGCTCGAACCTCCGCAGTCTGAGCTCTTTTTCCACTTCATGCTCAAGCTCCAACCTACAAATGTTAACAACTCTTTCATTTTCTGACTCAAGCTCCATCCTACGAAGCCGATACTCCGCCTCACGTGCTTGTGCCTTCTCCTGAGCCTCCATCTGGAGACGTGCTATTCTAACCTTGACCTGGGCCCCTTCTCGAGACCCAGTTGACACAGGAGAGGCCAAGTGAAAATGTGGCAATGTGACTTTCACACCTGCCTTCTCAGCACTTTCACCATGAGCTTGCTCCTCAGATACAGAAGGCTGTGCTTCAGTAGGTTCACCAGGAGAACTTGCATGTTCATCAGAGACCACAGGTAAAACAAGCATCCCCTGCTCCAACAGCTTACCTACCACAAGACACCTGATATCATGCTTAAGATGCTTTTGAACCGAGAGTTTAAAATGTGTGGCAATCTCCACTTAGTCTGCCTTGCGGCAGCTATCCAGCTCTTCCCAAGTAGGATTGCTCAAGAATTCCCCCAGATCAAAAGTACTAACTGCCATTTTAAACACAAATTATTTACTATACAAGTGTAAACAAACACAGTTCACCAAATCCATCAACCAACAATGAACACGGGTTACAGAATCCAGGCAGAGCCCCCATTTATGTTACGATCCCAGTGGGTCTAAGGGCTGTAACATAACAGTTGGTTGAAAGAAATGATGGACCAATGATGGACCAATGATATTTATTAAGAAATGCAAAGGAAGGACACGTAGCTCAAGGGTGAGCCCAGGCCAAAACAACAAACAAACACCACTATACTCCAAATAAACCAACATAATCTATGGTAAAACAAATTACATTACCTAAACTACCCTTACCTAACCAAAACAGGAGAAAACAATAAGATAAGATAAGATATTCCTTTATTGCACAATATCCAAAGGAAATGGCAGCTCACCCCATCTGTGCTTCCTGAGAGAGAGAAAAACACATTAATGATACATACAACAATGGCAGAATATATACAAAAACAAACTATAGCTAACAATGCTCACTCTGTGGCCATACACACACAAGGCAATTTCCACTAAGCACAAAGGCCAATAAACGAAATGTAAATATCAAAGTCAATGTCACAAAGTAACACTAGGCCTAGCCTCATGCCAGAGAGAGAGAGAGTGACTGAAGTGAGAAGCCATGTTTTTAACAGGTGTGTGGTGATCCATGATTGGGTGGTGGGTGTTGATTGAGTGTTGGAGTCTTGAAACCCATCCACCAATCGGTGCTGTGCAGCTATAATGGAAGGGCAGGCCTAGCAGGGACCAATGGTGGAGGACGGGTTCCGGCTGGAGGGAGGAAACAAAATGGAAAACACACACACATGGAGACACACACTGGGGAAGCACATACATTGGGATGTAACAAGGGATAAACAATGGTCAGAGAGGAGAGAGAGAGAGAAAGAGGGAGGGGGGAGCGGGAGAGAGAGAAAGAGAGAAGAAAGAGAGAGACACAGATTTGCAACTTTTCAGACAACACACCTAACCTCTTTGGAACCCCCTTACTCAGGTACACCTAACCCATAGGATACAACCCCCCCTCTATCACAGTGCACCCCTGGTCCCATCTCCTAGGGCGTGGGTCTCCTTTCTGAGCTGGTTCCCATTCCAGGGCGCGGTCCTACAGGCAAAAGTGTCTCCTCTGGTCTGCTGCCTCAGTGTCTTTGGACTATCTTCTCCGCCTCTCCCCAGCTGGCCCACCGTCTCTTCAGCTCTGCCTCAGTGCTCTCCTACCTGCTGTTCTTCCTGTTCTCGTCGTAGATGATCTGTGTACCGGCTGCGGTGTCGCTGGGCGGAGGGGATATGGGGCAGCGGTCTGGCCCCTGCTCCTCCTCCAGTCTGCCTCTCTTCATCCCCGGCCTGTCCTCCATCTCCTCCTGCCTGTCTCCTGGTCGAGGGTCATCTGGTGGTCTCGTTTCGGACGTCTGAGGGGCTGCTGCTGGCATCTCTCCCCTGATTCAGACGCGCCACAGACAGCTGGTGTGAATGTCAGTTCACTCTCCCAGGTTGCACATATTTTTCAGACATTGCCCTGTACCTGAGCTCTACCAGGCAGTGTATTCGTACATTGATAGCCTTCTGAAAGAAGACGTTTCTTCAATTAGCTTTACCAGTGATATTTGGAGCTCTGATGTCAGCCCCATGTCAATGCTGAGTTTGACAGCTCAGTGGATTGACGCAGTCTTCCAACTCTGTAAAGCGCTCCTGCATTCCCAAGAGTTATCCGGCTCCCATACTGCTGCAGGCTGCAGCGCTGGCAACAGCATTCGAGAATATGTTCCAGACGTGGCATATTCCGAAAGAAAATATTCATGTCATACTCCGAGATAATGCGCGAAACGTGGTCAAATGCATGAAAGATGCAGGATTACAAAGTTTGGGATGTATGGAGTGCTGTCACAGCGCAGCATAAAAGACATCGCATTTGTACGCACTGTTTAGCCTATATTTTACGCGCTGTGTTTAGCCTATTAAATAGGCTAATTGTTTTTTCAGCCTGTTTTTTTTTTTATTAATGATCTTTTCCCCCCTCCTTTTTCCGATTTTTCTCCCATCCCACTGTTAGTCGTTATGCCATTCCCAACCCCCTTCCTGGTTGTTGCGCACCCCCCCTACTGTTGGTCCGAGAGGCCGGAGACTGTCACATGCTTTCCTCCGACGCATGTGCAGCCAGCCGGCAGCCAGCCTGGCAGCGCAGATTCTCACTGGGAGAGTGTAACGTGTGGAAGGTCGCACTACGTCTCTCCAGATCCTACCCTCGCTGTGCAGGCGCCCCGACCGAACTGTAGGGGTCACTGTCCACAACGCCCAGGACCCACCCACTGCTTCCCTCCCCCTAACTCAGCCAAACGAGTTAGTATAGCGATCAGCCCAAGCCAAGGCAATGCTGACTCTCCGGGAGTCGAGACCGCAGCCTCTTGCATTGGTGACGAGCACAATCTCCGCCACGCCACCTGATGCCCCGTTTTTTCAGCCTGTTACTTATTAGTATTAACTTCTTTAATTCACACCTCCCCAGTTTGCAACAACGCAACAGCCAATGTTCCGAGACATATTTATATATTTGTATAATTGTTGGCTCTTTGAATCCACTATTTAGGGCTGGTGTATTCAAATAGCCTAACAAATCAAATGTAATATGTCTCGGAACATTGGCCCGCAGATGCACCACTGGAAACCAAATAAATGTGAACTCAAGAAGCCAAAACGAAGTTTAGCCTGTTTTAGAAGGCTATAGCCAAAGTTGCCTTTTACCACCGCATAGCCTATATTTTACGCACAGTGTTTAGCCTATTAACACATTCGGGGCCATTGGGATGCGTCTAATAAATCTCTAGAGGACCGGCAAATGTAAACAGACTTGGGGCTGTTTGTAGAGCTAAATCTATACTTTATAGTATTGCTATCTGTCCATTCTCATTGTCAATTGGGACCATAAACCGTCCCTTCAAAATGGATTAAAGAAATAATTTTTTCATCAATACGTTCTCATTTTATAGCGCCGTGAATATAAGCATTATACGGGTCGGCATTTGGTCTAGTATATTTCCTGGAAGGCGAGATAAAGGGCTAATAGATACTAACGTTATATCCAATGGCATTTCCGTTATACAGATGCTACAGTTAAAACTCAAACTGCATATGATCGGCACGATCCTCAAGCATGTATGTCGTTTCTTATTATTGATTACCAATAACCGTGTTCGTCTAAGTAGCCAGATAGGCCGATCGTATCATAACAAGGCTCGATCGGGCTGTAATTTACGTGAAAAAGATCTTACCATGAGCCGGTTGGATCCCCCCGAGCATTTCCCCGTTATCGATCGCCATCTGGTAGATCGATATGTCCATTGGCTGATGATAAATCCCCTTATTGCATAGTGAAATCCGCAATCCAAAACGAAATCCAAGCTACATGCTGCACATCCAGAATCCAGCTAACTGAAAACTCCATTGAAAGTTAAAAAAAATAATGCTCCGTTCAGCCACAGGGCACACTGCATTATCGCGATAGTGCCCCTAAGAGGATCTGGCCGGTATTGCACTTTCTCGAATTCAAAGAGTAGGGTACATCTGCAGTGCATTTCGGCGACCTTGAATAGGTTATTAAAATGGAATAAAAGCCAAAACAACTTGCCACGGATATATCCGTGCTTCTGTCCACAACGGGTGGAATCGAAACACGGAGATATCCGTGCTTCGTCCCCATTGTGTTAAATAGGATAATTGTTTTTTTATTCGTTTGAACTTTCAGCCTGTTAATAAATGTGTCGTTAATTCAGTATTTAACTTCTTGAATTCATATTTATTTAGGCTATGCTAATTAAAAACACAAATGTTATGGACATCTAATTTAATTATCTGCTTATTTATTAATGCTTCAATTCATTCAGAAACGTTGCAGCAAACAATCCATATGTGCATTTGTTTACATAATGATAACGTACTTAAATAACATAATATTATTGAGGGAGGAAAAAAAGGAAACTGATACCTACTTCACCCTGTTAGTCAAGTTGAACTATCGCTCTGACTCAGACTGTGGGTGTGGGGGGGGGATGTCTCGCAGATAATACAACTACAAGTATAATTATATAATATATATTTTTTCTGTAGGTAACGTTACATTTGGTTGACAATTTACTGACTGACTTTCACGACACTCCATATTTACGTAGCTATCTAACCAGCACTGTAAACCGGGACCCAGCCCAAACCATCACTGTGACGTCACCATCCAGCTAAATCTAAAATGGCGGCGCCCATGGCTGCTGCGGTCAGGCAAGCGATACCGGAGTCTCATGGCAAGCACAGAAAGACTCAGAAGAAGGTTCTATCCCCAGGCCATCAGGATGCTCAACGAACAATAACACTATGTAACAACCATCAAATGCACTCACAGCAAACACATCCACACGCTACTTTGTTGGAATTACACCTGCAAAGGAAGAGTTTAAAGGGTCATTGCACCTAATAAGGTACTTGCATTCCCTGCACACTTAAAGGTTTAAATTAATATGTTTAAATACTTAGCTACCGAACTGAAAATGATAAACTAATATAGAGTTGACTGAAATGATAAACTAATATAAAGTTTACTAATCTGCACCTGCAGAAGAAAAGATAACGAGTTAACTCATGAAAAAGGGATACATCTAATGTCCAACCTTAAACTTAGCTTTTAGCTAATGATAACCTCAGACACGTCTGAACCGAACAAAATGTGTTGATTCAATCAACCTAGAACTTGATATCGAACTAACCCTCCTGAAAGAAGGAGTGGTTAGAGAAAGAACCTAAAATATACTTCACACTACCTCACGTTACTCATTGTATATATTGCAATTGTCTAGCTAGCGCTGCTGTTTAATAAGAATAAATATATGGGTTATACCAACGACCCATTTTATGGGTCAAAATAACCCAACTTCCAAGTTGATTTGACCCCATATTGGGTTATACCAATGACCCATTTTAAGGGTCAAAATAACCCAATTTTCAAGTTGATTTGACCCCATATTGGGTTATACAATCGACCCATTTTAAGGGTCAAAATAACCCAACCTCCTAGTTGATTTGACCCCGTATTGGGTTATACAAACGACCCATTTTAAGGGTCATAATAGTTGCTTTGACTGAATCTTGGGTTACATCAAAAGGGTCAAATAGACCCTATTCACAGCAGCCATCTTGTGAGCCAGATTGACAACGATTGACCAACAGATGGACACAGCAACATGATTAGTTACACATGTGTCAGTCTGGTTTACAGGATGTAGGTTTACCCTGCTGTGTCAAGATGGCTGCTGTGAAAAGGGCCTATTAACACAACTGCTATAGTTAGTACACTACATTAGGTTGGCACAGATGCTTGATTGAAAGGTATAACAGTCTAAATGTGCTGAAATCAATGAAAAGAACAGACCAAGGCGTAGAATACATTTAACTTCAAAATGTATTACACTTGTTGCATATACATGTCACGGCGTGTGGACATCAAAAAGTGCTTTCATGTCAAGCTGATTTCCTGTTTAAATAATAAATAATAAATAATACATATCGGTATCTGGTTTTGTACTGCTTTACTGCCCTGTTGGAACACTCCCCCAGATATTGATAGATCAAAACACATATATACTAAGGCTGTCAAAGTTAACGCGGTATTAACACGTTATCGCCCGATTCTATTAACGCCACTATTTTTTTAACTCACGATTAACTTTTAAGATTTTTTTTACTAGACTATCAGGTGTATTATTGATGCTCTCATTGATACTATGTTTGTTTCTGAAGTGTGTGTGTGTGTGTGTGTGTGTGTGTGTGTGTGTGTGTGTGTGTGTGTGTGTGTGTGTGTGTGTGTGTGTGTGTGTGTGTGTGTGTGTGAGATATATAGAGAGAGAGGGGGGTGAGAGAGAAGGGAAGGGGCAAGAGAGAAAGAGAGCTGGGAGAGTGTGTGTGAGAGAGAGAGGGGGGGTGTGTGCGATTACTCAGCCCTTGTGTGGGTGAATGTAACAAGTTCCTAACATTTTCTTTCCCCTATTATTTCATGTACACTTTATTCATTGTTTTAATGAATTTTCTTTATTTTAAGTTATTTTGTGCATCACTCTGTTTTGAATTTGATGCAAATTTGCAATGCATGAGGGTCATCCTTTTGTGTTAAATGACTGCATAACGAAAGCATTTGTTGACTCGCATGTTGATAAGAGAGTATTAAAACTTGGAACTTGAAAAAGATCTGTTTAAGGTAGAACATTTTGATTAATTTGTGATTAATCGCGAGTTAACTATGGACAATCATGCGATTAATCGTGTTAAATATTTTAATAGATTGACAGCACTAATATATACATATATAGAAATAGGGGACTTAGCGTCTACCCATCTCCCTCCTCCTCCATCTCTTCCCCCACCTTCCCTCCTGCTACTTCACCTATTCCACCTCCTCCTCATTTGTACGTTTTGCGTTACGTACGGCTGTCCTTAAGAATGCTACATGCTTGGACTCTGGTCCCTCAATATTATATATAACGTGCTGGAGAAACTCCCATGCATGAACACACTGCCTGGGGTACTTTATGTCAAATACATAAAATGCTTTAAAACACGTATCAACTGCCCCGAGCATTGTGCTTTCAGGGTGTGCCCGACCTGCATAGATCACGAATGCCTGAGCACAACATGTGTGTGGTTCTCCCAGCACCAAAACCGAGGGAGAGGGTCTTGCCTGCTGGAGGTACTCCACCATATTTGTCCCAACCTAAAATAAGCAAAGAAAGAATGTTAAATACAGGTGAATCTTGGGTTGACAGTAGCCCCTTTCGTGACTGCGGTTTGCAAGCCTGGGGCTTTTGTGACCGCAGTCACTTGCTGGTGTGCCGCGACGAGTTTAAAAAAGAACTACCAAGCGTGATCGGGGGGCTGGGGGTCGGTCAAAAATATATCAGATATGAATTTCAATACCCAGCGTACAATATGGGTTTAACACAGCTTTACAGTGGGGTCTGGAAGCTCGGAGTTGCTAATAAACAGTTTAAAACATTGTTCGAAAGCGAGTGGTACTTACAGAGCGAGCCGTGTATTTCCGCCATTGGTGTCACCGCGCATGCGCACCAGCATTTCACCAGGCATTTGGCTGCCTGGTGCGCATGCGCGGTGACACCAATGCGCGGTGACACCAATTTCCTAAGCAACTCCGAGCTTCCAAATTAAATCAATTTCGTTTTTTTTCTCATGCCAATGGAACGTGCAATGACATTTTGGAGGGCTCAAAACAGTGGGTTTAACTCGTCTTTGTAAATGAGGGAAACCTCAATGCCTTTCGAGTTTAAATAGAGGTTATGGGGGCCATAGCCCGATCAGGCTACAGATGTCTTCGTCAACCTTATAGCCTGACAACTTTGGTGCACCAACATCCTTCTTAGGCTACATAGCAACATTTCCCCAATTCATAACATGAAATTGTACTTACAGGCTTGAGGTCAACGAAGGCTGACCGGGCCTCTTCGCTGGAGTGCCGCCTACATTTTTTGTTGAGCCTATATACCGTCTGTGGGAACATGTCGGGTAGCAGCCTGAGGGCCAGTTCCCCTTTGGCATCTGTAGGTGAACAACAGAAAGTGTCAGAATGTTGTGGCCGGCACTCAATTGGTAATAATTTAAGACCTTTTCAAACAAACAAACAAATAAAACGACTGGAAAAAAAAGATAACCAGAGTATTATTATCACAATTCATCAACTGAAATTGGCAAAAGCTACAACAAATGCAGATCTACAACCTGGAAGAGAAGCCATTTCCTATTTCGCAACTCAAGAGAAGGAATCGCTAACTTACCCAGTGTCATGTCATCGACAGGATGGGGGAGTTTCCCATCTTGTCTCGCCAGCTGCAGGACTTTCTCTGCATATTCTGTCACCCATGTCTCAAACAACTTTGGTGCAGCCTCGCCATGCAGCACCAAGAAGTCCTGCGATATCTAAAAAAGATTTAGTTTGAAAGAAATTAGTGCTGTCAGGCGATTAAAAAAATCTAATTAATTACAGGATTTGTAATTAATTAATCTAATTAACGCGATAAACTGACAGCCCTAAAAGAAATGTTATGTGACAGCTGATATTTTAAAGGCTAGTTCAACTCATTTAGATAAGTAGATGGGGAAATTAGGGTCAGGTTAAAAACTACCATTATGAATTATCATTGTAGATGCAATATGTTACAGTAGATCCATACCATGCCTGGGCTGGTGAGGCGAGGGTACTCCGTAATGACCTCTTCTATGTCCTTGGAGTGATTTCCCCGAATCCACTTGGCTCTGTAGAGGACGGTGTCCTTCATGTACTCCTGAACTTGAGTGAAGGGCTCCAGGTTATGTTTCAGCCACTCCCTTTTCTGCTGGGCCCTTTCTTCTGGCAGGGTCGATTCTATAGAAACATATATACAACACATTGTAAATTAACTATCTAAAAATTATCTCTGATTTCGTAACCCATTTTCACCAGTAGGACTTAGCACATTATTACAATCAGATCCTTTCCCTCCAGTCAGGCGCCCCGGCTGCCCAGAGGGAGGTGCTATTGCCCAGCATTGTTGCATGTTTTGGTGAGGGGTTCAACAAGGTATATTAAACGAGGTAAAGTCAGAAATCAGCCATTTTTGCTCCATGGAGCCCCCCTTGAGGATTCATGTGCAGTAAGCTCCCCCTGGTGAAGAATATAGTTACCCCCTGGGGACACTGGAAAACATGGCCCTTTTTGCCGACCCCAGGTATTACCTGGTATGTATGCCCTGGGTGGCTGGTTGGCTTCAGGCATTCGCTGTCTGGACCCAGAACCCCGCCTCTTTCGGACATTCCGAAGCCTTTCTTCAATGAATCCAGTAGCTGGATAGTAGAAAGGTTTGCCATTCTTCATTCCCTTCCGGCCTTTGATGCACCATATGTCCTGGAAACGATAAGACAAGATAGAACTCTGTCACCCTTTGCAATGTTATGCTTAAATTATGGAAAAAGTCCTGTACCTGAAACAAAGAGCAGGGAGGGGGGGGGGGATAAAATGCATCAACCCTGTACCTGGAGTACAATCAAATTGGATCTGATTGATTTTCGTGCAGGAATGGAAAGTTTTGTATTGTAAAATGCCATACATTTTTTACAGCTATTTACAAACACAACACAAAATACTATACTTTATACTTATAGCACATGCATGATCCTGGTCTCTTTTAAAAGATTACATTCTGAAGTTTCTGATACAATAAAGAAAACTCACTTTTAGTGCTACTGAAATAGAGCAACATGGGTCTGAACTTGAGTTGTAGAAAAACTTGTTACTCAACTGGTTAACATTGGGTGTCCTGTATGTGATGCGAGAGAAAAATGACTCCTTATTCTCTACTAATATTACTACTCATCAAATGTTCCATTTCTCTATGAACTAGGCTGGAGGAAGAAAACTTACATAGCCACTGATCCATCGTTTAATGATGGGAATGTCCGCACCAAGGATTCTGCCAGGGCCTCTTTTATGTCCATGGTTGGCCTGTAAACATAGATCGAAACATTTCACCAGTCCTGGTATAACATAAAGCACAAATATAATGACTTGCTATAGATCAGAATGATAGGATAAAAAAATATATATATATATATATATAATAATAATAATAATCATAATCATAATCATAATAATAATAATAATACATAAAATCAATATTAATTAATAAAACAATTTAATAATAATAATTATTATTAAATAAATAATTAAATACATATGATTTATTATTTATTATTATATTATAAATAATTAAATAAATATTATTTATTATTTATTATTATATTATAAATAAATAAAAATAAAAAAAGCTATAGGCCTACAAGCCAAATTACATTATGAAACTCTCATTTGGGGGTCATTTTTAGCGGACGCTTTAGCTCTAAATGAGTCAAGTTATGCCTCCTAATCAACTCTAGACTTGACGTACCTCTCTCCAAACTTTTGGATCAGCAAATCCACCAGTATTTTGACCATGGCAATTCTTTTCTTTCCGAAGATGGAATCACCTTTATCCAGGCTCTCCAGAATTTGCCCGCCATTGGGAGCGGCAGAAAGAGCCGCTACGATATCCTGCAGAGACATGACAGAAACATGACAGCTGTTAAGGATGTGCTGTAGTACCATCAACCAATTTAACTCTGGCAGCATACAGATTTCTTCCTTGTGATGTACTAGCGGCATGTCTATGCGGTGTAGCCTACACATCTGAAGTTGTTGCCTCACGCCAAAAACACAGGGGATAGGCGGGAGCCTAGGCTGAGAACCCGTTCAAGGACTTCAGATTTCGGACGTGTCACAAATCAAGGGTCAACATTTGATATTTAAAAACATTACCCTAGTCAAATATTAGCTAAATAAAATACTGACAAGAGTATAGATGAGCTAGTTTAAGTATTGAAGTTCTGAGATATGTACTGGCTCCAAGTGCTTCCAGATCCATCCATGCTTCTTGAACAACTTACAAATAGTGGAACCGGTCGTAGAATCACAATCTGGTCTGCTGCCCTCGACTCCTCTACGGTGGAGACCTCCTGGCTTGATCCAGAAGCTGCAGATTCCTCCATGGGGGATATGGTAGCAACAAGGCTTGTTGCAGGTGGCTCAGCATTCGAAGCCTTTTGCAGCAAAGAAAGGTTATCAGCTTAGAGGCATTTTAGGTTAAATTGAGTTGTTGTGTACAGATACAAAATATATTTGCAGTCAGCACCCAGATAGCAAAAAATGAGTGAATCAACGTTGAAATAGGGTTCGGCAGAAATATTGAATCTATGTTGAAGCCTGACATCTAAATTATACAGATCGTTGTCTATGACTTACACGTTGAATCAACGTTAGGTGTCAACCATAGCTGATACTATATCAATGTTGATTCAACCATCATCTAAATGGTAATCTACATGCACATTTTAGTTGATTTTATATTGAATCAATGTTAGACATCAATGTTTATTCAACCATAATCTAAATGGTAATCTACATGCACATTTTAGTTGATTTTATATTGAATCAATGTTAGACATCAATGTTTATTCAACCATAATCTAAATGGTACTCTACTTGTACATTTGTAACTTGTACATCTACTTGTAACTTGTAAAGTTAAGGAATCAATACTGATTAATGTACATTTTACATTAAAATATTGCTGCTGATATGTATACATCATAACATTACATGTTTTTTTCCTGCTGTTAAACACACTATTGTTAAATAAATAATAATAAAATTCTTATATGACCATATTTCCAAAAATGTGTGAACAAAAATGACAACATGGCTTTAATATGAAAAAAAAAAATTTCTAGGGTATCATACTTCCAGTGACCATACCTTTTACACAAAAAAAAATAACAGACCTTATAACAGGCTTTCATTAACAATACATATATAGCCACTGCCAGAATAGTGACACACATATTGTGTGGTGAGCACACGCATTCATGCACAACGAAGACAAGATTGCGTTGTCTCAATCATTTTAACTATAAATTTATGAGCTCAAAGTATGAGCTCACTACTGACTGAAATGTCCAACAAAAAGCATCAATTGTCAAATAATATTGATCACATTAACTAGACTAGATGTTTGAGGAAATTAGAAAGGGAACAACAACTTAACCCTTGTGTCTGATCAGATTCGTATTTGTTTGATAACTTTGCAGTGATTATGTTTGTAGCCAACATAATATGTGGCATAATCTTTTAATTATCTTGTATTTTTTTTTACTCTTCATAAATTGTTTATTCCACTTCAGCCCGATCATAACCACCACATATTCTTTTTTTTGTCATATTTAACAACTCTTTTCAGAAAAGTGGGAGTATTTCATTACAAAAATAATATAAAAAATTGTTATGATCAGGGCTGAAGTTGAATAAAATATTTATGGAAAAGAAAGTGGGAAATTATTTCAACATAATCTTTTTATGGAGTTTTTCAATTTAGTCCCCTAATAAGAGTATAATACTTTAGTTTTCAGACACAAGGGTTAAATAACAATGGCATAGGATTTGAATTTAAACACAGTGGAGCTTAGATGATCTACAGTTGTCCACGACTTATCCTCCAAGGCATCTGCTATATAATAATCTTCAGATTTACTTAAGTGTTATTAGTAGGTTACAGCAGTAAGCATTAGTTTGCTCAGTCAATTATGGCCAATTCGTTTTATATTGTTTAATACAGTTAAATAAATAGATAAATGAAAAGCAATTTTTTTTGGATTCCCCCCCCCCCCCCCCCCCCCCCCCACCCCACTGTACCGAAAATAATACCGAACTGTGTCTTCAAAACCGAGGTACGTACCGAACCGTGGATTTTGTGTACCGTTACACCCCTAATGTTTCTATAACTCTCTCCCATATAACTCTCTACCATACCCTTAACACCAACCGCTGAAGTGCCCTTGAGCAAGGCACTAAACCCCCAACTGCTCCAGTGGAGTTGCTCAGTGGCCAACAGTGTCAGACTGTGGTTGTACTGGGGCCTAACAAAATTAATAGTTGGTTTCAGGTTGGTTGTCAGTTTGGCCATGGGTAGGTAGGGAATTTATTTTATTTAATTTTTTTATTTTATTCTTTCCCACGGCGACTATGGATAGGGAATTTCTTTATTTAATTAAAATGTTCACAACAACATGGATGCATGTACTCTGCCAGCATGTTTAATATCCATAATACTAAATGTTTGACTAAGATTTCTATGAAACTTTATTAAAAAAAAAAAAAAAAAAAAAAAAGGATTTTTTTTTTTTTTTTTTTTTTTCTAAAAACTCATAAAATATATTGGGTTGCACCTACATCGGCAGGGTCGGTCGGCAACCTGAAACCAACTATTAATTTTGTTAGGCCTGGGCAGCTCCCAGGTGTGAATGGAACTCTGTGAATGTGAAGCAGGGCGTAGCTGAAAAAGAGCATCCGTGCTCAGCGAACCTACCCTGGGTAAATAAAGGTTAAAATAAAAAATAAAAAAAATAAACACTGCAAGAACAGGCTGAAGCAGCATAAGTCATTCAAGTAGATGCCGTCCATGGAAGAACAGTGTCCATGAGGGTAATTCCTTGTACTGTATGAACCAGGGAAACAGTGTGTGCTGTGCTGGGGTACCCTAAGTTTGACTCTGGTTCGCTTGACTTAAGTTTGGGTCACTTCGGTTCCTTGAGATGCCTCCCTCCCGGTCTAGCGCATAACGAAGCCACTTCTTGACAGTTTCGCTGTAGTCCTGGTCGGTCAGCTTGGGGTCAAACTGTCGAGCAGCAGCTGATAGACACAAAAATAAAAAAGTGAGGAAGAGAGGTGGGTGAGATGATGTACGATGATAAGAGCACCCCTCACTTCACACGAGTGCGATTTTTTTTAATCACTCAATTACTCACTCTGTAGGTCTACAGTAACAAGCTACAGTCAGCATCCAGTTAGACTGGACAGGAAAGAGAATTAAGCAATCGCCTAGCCTGACACCATCTAGGCAATACAATGTGTATCCATGCACCTCTAAAGCTCACCAATTACGTTGTCCATTTCTTATAGGTTGCACTTTCATCACTTTATTCCAACATAACACTTTTTTTTTAAGTTTTTGCAACAGCATAATTATATTCTGAATCACCAGCATCACCAGCATCACCACCTCACTACCTAAACTTAACCTATGAAGTAGTTTGCAGGGGAGGAAGCTCACCAAACATGCAGGCTTGTAGTGTGGTGTGCTTGAATGGCTTCTTGCTTTCTGAACAACGCTTGTCTTTCTTTCCAGCCCAGTTGAACCCACTGGCCAGGGCGTTGGTCATAGCAGTTTTCAACATCAGTCTGATCAGGTTCTCTGAATTGGTGCCTCCTACCAAAGCCAGGCGAGAAATCTAAATCAGAGAGAAGAAAATGAAGGCCCTGCGTTAGAAACAGCATAATGTTTATTTTATGAACACAGAGCAACCAACTTGTTTATACACACACTTTATGCATGCACTGATATTCCAGCCCATGCCAGTCATTAGGTTTAACCACATTAACCCTCCTGTCCATATGTAAACGGTATATTTGAACAATTTCAAAACGTTTCATAAATAGCAGATATACAAGCTCTAACACGTTTTGAACTAGAAAGTGCTAAACACATTTTTCCCCTGAACAAGACCACACTGAAACGATCTACATTTGATAAATGAATGCAGTTCAATAAATTACCATCTTTTGACGGACTGATTGCTCCATCAGTAATGATTCTGCCTCATTGAAGTCTTGTTCACTGGCGATTGGCAGCTGAAAGGGGAGCATAGTGGTTGTGGTGGCCACCCCGTGTCCCCTGGTCCCACCAGATATGTTGCCCTCAGCCAACTCGATCTTGATGAACTGCACATCTCTGGATAGATCCTTCACCACGACAAGTAATTCAGCAAGCATTGAATTATTCTTCTGGATGGTAAGGTCTTCAGAAGAAGAGTTAAAATCATTAAGTGAGAAATAAAAATAAGCAGCAAATCACACGAGGAATTACACCATGTCCAATAGACTTGCCTTTCATAAGCTGCCCGTCATCGCCGGCCATCTGTCTACGCTGTGAAACACCAGATGGGGTGTTGTAGTTCTCTAAAGAGTGATGGTTTGTCCTTGGATTAGCAGCAACAATTAACTTATAATCAGTGAGGATAGCCTGCTCTGTCTCTCTCAGTAATTTGTTGACTCTATGTCTTTTAGCCCGAGAATAAGATGACATAGTGATGAGGTGCTGTAGTCAATGTAATGGTACATAAATTGTGGTATTTACTTGGCTAGAACAGGTCTTTGCTTCAATTGCTGCAACGTGCGGCTTCTTGAAACTGGTACGTGATTCTGGAAAAAGAAAGAAAAAAGGGGGGAGGGTCCTGATTAATGTGCTGCATTGCAATGTGCAGGGTGAAACGCTTGCATAATTCTACATTTTGATCAATATCAAGAGAGTCCATTATTATATTATTGTTATATTGTTCATTAGAAAATACCATGCATATAACCAAACGTCTAACTATATAGTCAATGTAATGGTACATAAATTGTGGTATTTACTTGGCTAGAACAGGTCTTTGCTTCAATTGCTGCAACGTGCGGCTTCTTGAAACTGGTACGTGATTCTGGAAAAAGAAAGAAAAAAGGGGGGAGGGTCCTGATTACAGGCATTAAAGCGTTCCGTCTTGGGACGGATATCCGTCCATTTGATTTGGAGATTCCGTCATTTGATTCGGAGTCGTGACGGATTTTAACCTGAGCCAATCAGAGGCGTCAAATATCCTTTTTTTCCCCTACCGCGGCCGCACCATGCAGTCATTTGCGAGCAATCTGCAAATTCTCAGGCAAATGCAACCAACCAGAATGCGAGATTGTTCTGAGTTAACAGCCCTTTCACCCGCCTCCGCTGTGCTCAGCACCAATGGGAAGCGCCCATTTTCGTTTGAGTTTCTGAAACGCCGCCATTGCTCTCTAGCGTCTAGCTGTACTCGCGAGTAAACTTGACTCATCAACAACATGCTGCAACTTTTACGAGACCGTAAGTTTCATTTGACTTATTCTAGTCTAAAGAAACATATATATTACTATTGCTATTGATAAATCTATGTAACGTGAATGCCACAAAACGAATGACTTTGTTAATCAGAACGTTATATTTACGCAACAAGCGTGTGTTGTTGTCATTGTTGTTGTTGTTTCGTGTGTGTGCTTGCGCCGCTCGCTTTCTGATAAATGTATGAATGTTGATAAATATAGGTAACGTTAATGCCACAAAACGAATGACTTTGTTAATCAGAACGTTATTTGCGTTATCAATTGTTTTTAAGCTCAATAAACGTCTTTCTCCCATTTGTCCGGGATATCTCTGGGTAACAGTACTGTATATTTGCATATCATATATGTCACAAATGTAACATTACTATATGTAGTATGTCATGTATGTCACTATGAATTGAAAATGGGGGACCCTGATGAAAACAAGACGGTCTGCATCCCCTTAACAATTGTGTGTATTGAGCTGTACTGTATTGTACCCATTCTGCAATCTGTTAAATATTGATTGATTGTTATTAACAGATTGCAGAATTGGTACAGTACAGCTCAATACACACAATTGTTAAGGGGCTGCAGACCACAGAAAGGCGTTTGTCTTGTTTACATCAGGGTCCCCCATTTTCAATTCATAGTGACATTTATGACATACATGACATAGGGGCATACATGCCTTACAGGTATATAGTAATAGTACTGTTACATTTGTCACATATGCGATATGCAAATATACAGTACTGTTCCTAACAGTAAATATATACATATGATGAGGAGGAGACTGTACATTAGGAGGGGGTGAGTGGGTGGTAAAAAAATATATACAAACGGTGGGGAGGAGACTGTCCATTGTTGTTGTGGCATAATTGCGAAACGTGTTTAGTCCCTTGTTTGTATGATAACAAGCCGTTTAGTTCATGGTTCAAAGTAATGGGAAAAGGGTGCTAGCTCGCCATCAATCCATCTTGCTAGCCACAAGACTTGCATTCACGCTCTCCAGCACACAGCCTCCCTGCCTGGCACAACAACAGTAGGGTCTATAGTCACAGTCAGGACAGTAGGCTCTACAAGTAGGCTCCCTTAAAACGCTAACGCTATTAAAAAAAAATACAGTGGAGGTTAAAATAAGAATATGACTTGGCCAGAAAAAAAGTTCAGTCAGGAGCATTTTTTTTGCTTTAATCCCTGTGATTAATGTGCTGCATTGCAATGTGCAGGGTGAAACACTTGCATAATTCTACATTTTGATCAATATCAAGAGAGTTCATTATTATATTATTGTTATATTGTTCATTAGAAAATACCATGCATATAACCAAACGTCTAACTATATACTATCTGTATGTCATGTATGTCCCTCCCTATGCCATAAATGTCATCATGTGTATGTCATAAATGTCACTATGAATTGAAAATGGGGGACCCTGATGTAAACGAGACAAAAACGTCTTTCTCTGGTCTGCATCCCCTTAACAATTGTGTGTATTGAGCCATACTGTATTGTACCCCTTCTGCAATCTGTTAAATAAAGTTTTCATTCATTCATTCAACATTAGCAGGACCAGTGGCACGCCAAACAGCCTGCAAACTACCTGGCGTTCTATCGCCATGCTCTAAGACAAACTCTAACCTTAACCAACTTCGAAAGAGTGCCTAAGCTTAAAGGGGAGATGAAGCATATAGCGATATAAACATAGTCATAGCATCAAATTAGTATTTAGATAAGCCACAGAAAAAATCACGTTATAAAAATAAGCAATAGACACAATATTTCTGACAATGTGAATACATTCCCTGAGGTCCATAGATGTCCCTAGATACCAATAATATGCAAATGGTCTTTCGATTTTGATTACTATTATTGTGAAATAATAATTAAATGTGAAATATTGCTATGTTATTGTGAGATTACAAAATCTGATGTGATATTACAGAGGATTTTGATTACAGCATTTTATTGTGAAATAATAATTAAATTATGTGAAATCAAAGGATACTGTATGAATGTCACTGTAATATGACACTCATAACAGAATTAGTTATCAATAACCTACCTGTATAAATGTTAAAAGTTGTTGCAAATATGCTTTCCCCTCATAAATATACCACTATACATTAATTTCTTATATTAGTTTTAAAATGACCATTTAACAGTTTAACAGTGCTCTGAAAATGCTCTGAGAACATGCGGTCATCATTCACTGTTTTAAGCACAAACACATGAGGGAGGGAGGGAGAGAGACAGGCCCGGCCTGTATGCCTGCACCAGCCAGGTATCAACGTTAGCTCCCGGAACGATAGCCAGTTAGCCAGCACCAGCCAGGTATCAACGTTAGCTCCCGGAACGATAGCCAGTTAGCCAGCACCAGCCAGGTATCAACGTTAGCTCCCGGAACGATAGCCAGTTAGTTAGCACCAGCCAGGTATCAACGTTAGCTCCCGGAACGATAGCCAGTTAGCCAGCACCAGCCAGGTATCAACGTTAGCTCCCGGAACGATAGCCAGTTAGCCAGCACCAGCCAGGTATCAACGTTAGCTCCCGGAACGATAGCCAGTTAGTTAGCACCAGCCAGGTATCAACGTTAGCTCCCGGAACGATAGCCAGTTAGCCGGGAGCTAACGTTGATACCTGGCTGGTGCTGGCTAACTGGCTATCGTTCCGGGAGCTAACGTTGATACCTGGCTGGTGCTAACTAACTGGCTATCGTTCCGGGAGCTAACGTTGATACCTGGCCTCTTATATTCTTATATGCAACAGGTGGATATCACTAAACACCAAAATCAAGAAACATTATAGCTAACTGCTAACGCTACTAGCTAAATTAGCTTCAGCTAGCAGGCATGCATAACGGTTAATATAATATTCTCCACCATGTAAAAACGAACACGGCACTACTCCACTGGCGTTTGCAATCGAAAGCATACATACAACATACAACATACAACATAATCGACATTATTGCCATGCAGTACTCACCAGTCTTAACTATGCAGAGAGACATGAGGTAGCTAGCTGCCAGGAAGCTGCCGCACAGGTGCATTCTGGGAGGCGGGGCACAAGTGCAGTGCAGTCTGGGTGATGAGACAATGACGACAGCATACGTTGAGCAGCATACGTTGATTCAACATTTATTAGATATTGGCATTTCAATCATTAAAATGCAACCACAAAACAATATTGATTCAATGACATGTTTTCAACATTAGTCAATTGCGTCATCGGTTAATGGGTGATTCACCATCAATCGTCGACCTTAACCAAAAATCAAGCATTTTGACCATAAATCAACATTGAATTAACACCTTTTGCTATCTGGGCAGTGTCGTTTTCCATTTAACCGATTGACACCCAAGATGGCCAATAGCCTACACACATGGAAACATTTAAATACTGGTGAAGATTTATTTTGTCATAGGGTTTAAAGTGGTTAGTGTTTAGTTGTAGAACCATTTTAATTAAACACATTCTTACTTACAACAATTAATGTCATCTCAGTAGTCCAAGGAGTTTCCCCATCCCAGCAGTCCAACAATGTATCTCAGTCATCGAAGAGTTGTAGCAGAGTAAGGCAGTCCACAGCATGAAACTAAAGAATAACTATTCAAAATATGTTCGGAATATATACTGTAGGCTATCACTGTGTTTCTAGTCATTCAAGGCAGTGTTTCTTTCCTGATTTTTTTCCTCACTATTTACAAGTGGCAGTGGCCATTCAGATGGCCATTCACAGTCTAAAAACGTCTATAGCGCAGAGAGATGAATACAGTGTCAACATCTCTGTATGACTGGACTGCATGTAGTGGGTGATGATCAAGCAGCTCTTTCACATCGATAGCCAACAAATCTTTGGTTTGGATCACACTGTAAGCAAAGAAATGCTTCTCAAACCCCATTGTCTCCCACCTCTGAACAATTAAACCAAAATGGCTTTAATAAGCCCAAACTGAGGCTCTCCATCTTGGTCATAGGACATAAACACTGTCATGCCTGGTCTGTATGTTGTACCCTTAACAGTGACCCTGGCCGGTACATACAATTCAGCGAAAAGGGAGATTCCTGGGAGACCACTTTGAATTTCATTATAGCCTTCAAAATGAGCCAGAAAGGTAGTATACCCTGGACCAATTTCTGTGTTGTGGCTTAACACAGACCCACACATGAAACTGTAGCATTGCATTATCTGATGTCGATAAGCCATGGTTTTGCTAATGTTGCGGAAGTTGCAAGTGACATGACTGACTTGTTTGAAGAATCCATGTCTTGCCTCAAAGCGCATTACCCACAAATGGATCAATGGTCCAAGTGTTCGAATTGCTTTTGGATAATGAAGCATGAAATGGTGTTTTGGGCGTAAATGCAGAGCAAATAGATCCAGGAAAAGAGAGTGATGCTCTTCAATGATTTTACTCAGGTACTGTGTTGCTGCATGAGTAACAGATGGAGAGAAGATGATCTCCATGCACATTAATAGGAGTAGGAGAAGTTCCCATTCCTTATTGTCTGTAGGGATAAGGTCACCGATCATTACTGGAAGTAACCTTAGTAGACACCACATCTGAGCTGCAGACTGATGCAGAGGGCTTCCAAGGTTCTTTAAATCATTCTTACTTATTACAGAGGGCTTGTTTCCCACATCACAAAAGCCATAATCAAAGCTGGTGATACGATAGTTTAGCTTATCTAGTGATGTTACGAAGGATCAGATTAAACCGAATATATATATTTGTTGATTGATATATATTGCATAATATTTGTATATCGTTTGATATCCCTTGTATATTCCTTGTACATATACACGGAATATCCCTTTAGCCTAGTACAGACCATAATATTTCATTCTCCTATTGGACAGCGGTCCACAGGCGCCATGGCCATACCTTCAATGTCGGGTTCAAAGTCACCGCCGGGGACATGCCTGGACATGAACGGTACTGCGCAAGGATATGAGACAGGAATAAAGCTGGTACTAGTTTATTCATCTAAGCATATAAATACGGCGCAGGTGAATACAGAAGCACTTAGTAACTAAAGTTGAAGCCTCACCCACGATACGACGTGCGGTGAAGTATGGCCTGTTTGGCCCCAAATAGAGCATTGAGACCGCGTGCGAATTAATAACTGAAGTGTCAGAGTTTAACGCTGTACCGTCGAGTTCGACCTATTCTATTAAGTCAGTAATAGTCTATTTGTGTATAGTGTATCGTGCGGCTAAAGTTCTACAGTGACCAGCATCACCAACGTTTCCTCGTATCAGCTAGAGTGCTTATCCAGGCTGGGCTGCTTACCATGGCGCTTTCACCCGAGGGGCCCTAGACGAGGACCGTGTTGATTATGTACACTGGATAACCTATCGACGACTGCATAGCCCTTTTCGGCTGGATTATATTTGCTTTTGGTCCAGTAATTAATGGAGCGGAGAATCGCCGACACCCACAAGTGTGTGGGATTTAACCTGTGAGGAGCCACGTCGAGTCTGCCTCTCAGAAGTCTGAGGCCGGCTAGCTTTCTTCCATGCTACGGAGAACAGCTGTATTCGTCTGTGGATCAAGATCTTATTGCACCGTCTCCTGTACTCGGAGTCTCCTTATCATCGTTGACCCAGACTCTACTACCGACAGATCCTCTACCCTTGCTGGCTTACAACCGGGGGGACCCTACCAGTATCTCCCGCTATATTACTAGTGTACCATAGATATAATTCCCTAAGATTCAGGTTGTATGATTATCTCCTGCGTAATATGAGAATGGACATTCGTTATTGATTTGCCTACGCACATTCCTTTGCCTTATAAGCGCATCCAAAGTTAAGTAAAGTAAAGTATATTATGTACCTTTTGCTGCTAATAAATACTTAAATACAGCTTTGTGTGGAACCGAGTTATTGTGGGGAAGTGTTCATCATTAGATACCTGTGTACTGTATGGCCAGTAGGAATGTACATAAGACGGTAGTGGTTTAATGATACCATACTTATCAATACAGTCAGGGAATTGTACCCCTCAGTTACAATTGGTCCTTCGAGCCGGATGGGTAATTAGCGTAATATTAATATAGTGGTATTAATATTGACATGGCCAATGATGAACACTCCACAAAACGGTTCTCCTAAAATAGATCGCCCGCAGCGTAGACGGCAGACACCTCAGTACTTAGAGGATTACGTTGCCAGTATACTACCTAGCTTTCTACAGATGGTAAACGCGGAAAAAGTAGATAGTAAAATTATGTCCGACCCTATCGACCAGGCTACCCCGCCAATAGAGGCCCTAGTGGGTTCTAACGTAACTGACCAAGCTCACGGTGGGGACCAGGAGGGACCTGACATGACTTTACCCCCCGCCAAGACCGAAGAAGTAGTCCCCGGAGAGCTCCAGGATAAAGAAAGCCCTCCAGGGATGGAACTCGACCCACTACAAGAAGGGACGAGCACCCCGGAGATGGATCTCCTTGACTCGCCACAGGAGAACAGATCTCCAACGAGTACTACCAGGAGCGGATCACCTCAACCAGCGTCTTCCCCCAGCGAGGCGGACAAGATGCTGGCACAGGCCTTCCTCGCCAGCCTGGCAGCCTCAACCGAGCGCGATCGACTCCAAGCACAGACGCTTAGTGAGCGCGAACATTCTTCCATGGAAAGAGAACGCCTTCAAGCGCAGCAACGGAGTAACGAAGACCGTATACGTCTAGAGATTAGACGCCTTCAGACGGAAGAGAATATGGGAAGAGACCGGGCCGAAGCCCAGCGCGCCGCCGCCGAAGCCCAGCGCACCGCTGCCGGTGCCCAAAGAGAAGCAGAGCGCGACCTCACTCTCACCAAGCGCGAAGCCGAGCGCGACCGATTACAAGCGCAGATAATGGAGCAGCTGATTACCAGGGCAACCCCCCCTCCCTCCGCACGGGGCTCCAGGGCCTCGTCAAGACAAGGGTCAAGGGCACCCTCCCCTACCCGATCAAGCGACCCTGAGCCCGACCACCAGAGAGAGCCTATACCCCTCTCCGAACCCCTTCCCCGACCGGTCCAAGCGAGACCCAGCTACAGGGAAGAACCGGTCTACACCGCGGAGAGGCTAAATAGACGACTACAGGATCTAGATGACCTGCCAGAGGAAGAAGAAGAGGGAGAGGAGGAGAGTCAAGCCCAACAGCAGCACAGTACTCCACAGGACCAGGAGGTCCAGTACAGCCCAGGCTTTACCCCCGCGGCTCTGCGCTACAGACCCCCGACTCAATTCACGGGTGAGCTTGACGCACGACCAGCCCCGAGGAACAGCACCTGGGTACGCGGGCCATGGTACCCAGCAGGTACCAGCCCACCAAGACACGTAAGAGGAGACTCGCCTAGGAGGCCTCTCTTCCAACGCTCACCGATGTGCCAGCCATCCATGGCATCGTACATTGGCACACCGACGTTCCCGGACTTCACACACGAGAACAGAGCACAGTACACAGAGCTACGAATGTGCTTAGAGACAATGATGTCCGATGTAGCTGATGAACCGTACAAATATGCTATCCTACTGAAGCACCTCAAGGTGCCCCGAGCGCACAATATAGCGCTGGCATATGCCACCTCTACTACCCCATACACCGCGGCTCTAGCAGCACTCGACCAAAGATATGGACGCATATGGGACTACGTAATACAAGAGATAAGGCATATTGACCGTCTACCCCCAGCCACAGACAATCGCTCACTAGATGACCTGTCTATCAAGGTACAATCCCTGGTAGGGATGCTGGGGGCGCAAAAGGAAAAGGGTATGCACGAACTGTACGCAAACTCTAATGTCGAGAGGATTTTAGAGAAGCTTCCGCCCGCCCGACAAGAGCGCTTCAGGCGGCAAAGAGACCACCGTGATCCTAACGGTCCCGAGCCATCCCTCCTAGACCTAGCCGACTTCCTGGAGAGAGAAGTCAACAGCCTACGGTTGGATACGTTCATGCGGAGCACACCAAGCTCCAGAGAGGGACCTAGGAGAGCAAACGATGGCCGCAGATTGGTGACCGTCATGCACCAATCAGAATCAGTACCGAGCAACAAGAACCACAGTACCCCCTCGATGAAAGAGAAGTGGAAAATGGTGTGCCCGTACTGCGAAAAGGAACACTGGCTGTCACACTGTGACACGTTCAAGAAGATGACCACCGACGAGGTGAGTCAATGGATAAAGTCCAACCGACGCTGTTACCGATGTGCGCGCAGTCACATGGCAGCCGATTGCCGCTTAAAGAAGAGGTGTAGTCGGTGTGACGGAGCCCACTTAGACGTCCTACACGACAGTAACAGAAGAAAGCCTGCACCCTCAAGCAGCACAAAGGCAAGTGTTATGTACATTGACCCCGCCAGCAGCGGGGGCGCCCGGGGGCTCTTAAAGGTGGTCCGCGTAACATTGAGTTACCAAGACAAGGTCATGGACACTTACGCCGTCCTTGACGACGGGTCAGAGAAGACCCTTCTCCTCGCGTCCGCTGCGGCCCAGCTGGGGCTGCGGGGGAGCGAAGACCAGATGACGATTCGGACAATAAGAAGAGATCTAAAGACGATAAAGGGCGAGAATGTCTCCTTCACTATCGCAGCAAGCGGGCAGCCAGAGAGACGGTATAGGATCACTAACGCTTTCACCAGCCAAGACATAGGCCTGTCGCAGTACACCTACCCCATCGCCAAGCTGATGGATAAATATGTGCACCTGCGTCAACTACCTATACCGCTCATAGATGGTGCCACCCCGACCCTGCTGATAGGCTCCGACCATGCAGACCTCATCGTCCCGATGGACCGGGTCCACACAGGGCCCAGAGGCTGTCCTGCAGCAGTCGAGACCCGCCTAGGATGGACACTACAAGGCCCCCTCGCTAGGTCTCTTAACCGAACAGCAGCCACTAGCTGCCTCCACTCCAGAGTGACAGAAGAAGACACCACCCTCCTACAGCATGTCGAGAGGCTATGGACACTAGAGACAATGCCCTTTAAGAACGAAAAGAAAGACATTCGTTCCAAGGAAGACATTTATGCTATAGCCCTCCTCGAGCGGGGGACAAAGAGAGTCAAAGTCAACGGAGTGATGAGATACGCAACTCCACTCCTGAGGCGAGAGGGTATGCCTACCTTCCACGCCCCAAAAGAAGCGACGGAGCGGTATCTATTGAACACAGAGCGGCGCCTAGCCAGAGACCCCGCTCAAGAGACTGTGTACCGCGCTGAGATTGACAAGCTAATCACAGCGGGACACATAAAGAAAATTGACATTAAAGAGGCCGATCAGACGACCGAATCATGGTACGTGCCGCACCACAAAGTCCACCACAACGGCAAGGATCGTATTGTGTTCAACTGCAGCTACCAAATCGGATCACAAAATCTGAATAAAGAGCTCTTGCCCGGCCCAACACTCGGCCCCTCTCTACTAGGCGTGTTACTACGTTTCCGCCAAGACAAGGTGGCCATCAGCGGCGACATCAAAGGGATGTTCCTGCAGGTGAGACTAGTGGAGGAGGACAAGCCCCTGCTGCGGTTCCTATGGAGAGAGAGGATCGGGGACGAGCAACCAGCCATCTATCAATGGGAAGTCCTCCCTTTCGGAACCACATGCAGCCCATGCTGTGCTACGTTTGCACTGCAAAAACACGTCGCAGAGGACCCAGCAGCTGATGAAGAGGTCCGACAAAGTGTAGGAAATAGTTTCTACGTGGACAACTGTCTGCAAAGCGTCTCGACGCCAGAAGAAGCCGAGGCCCTTCTACTCAAGCTCCGCGCCTCCCTGATCAAAGGCGGCTTTGATCTCAGGCAGTGGGCCAGCAGCGACCCCCAAGTATTGCGCAGCCTCTCCCCCGAGGACAAGGCAGCAAGCAGCGAGACCTGGATGGCGACCATCCCAGGAGAAGCCCAAGAAATGACATTAGGACTAGTCTGGCGCTTCAAAACAGACTCGCTCCATTATAAACACACACCCCTGACCAAGGAGCAGGGAAGGTCGACTGCACTACCGACCACAAGACGGAGTGTATACAGAACACTCGCCAGACAATATGACCCGTTGGGATGTATTCTACCTTACACCACCAGGGCAAAGATGATTGTAAGAGCGTTATGGGACAAGGACCAGGGCTGGGACGACCCCATACCCGAACACCTTGCCTCCACATGGAGAGAGTGGGAGACAGAACTCAGCTCACTCCCAGGTGTCAACATACGCCGCAGCTACTTCCCACCCACAGTGAGGCCGGAGACGTGCCAGATGGACCTGCACATCTTCAGCGACGCCTCCGAAGTAGCCTACGGTTCGGTGGCCTACTTGCGTGCCCGAGAGGAGGGAGGAGAAATACATACTGCTTTCATCCTGGCTCACTCAAGAATAGCCCCACGCAAGCAACAATCTATCCCGCGTCTAGAGCTCTGCGCAGCCCTAGCAGGAGCGCAACTCGCCACGTTAATCCAACGTGAACTCACCATCCCGGTGCAAAGAACAATCTTGTGGTCAGACTCCACGACAGTACTAACATGGATCCGGTCTGATTCGTGTAGATACAAGGTCTTCGTGGGAGTCAGAGTCACAGAGATCCAAGATTTAACAGAAGCAGCAAGCTGGAGGTATGTGGACACAAAACACAACCCAGCTGACGTCATCACCCGGGGAATGTCCCTGGATGACCTCACCCGTCACAATCTATACAGTGACGGGCCAGAGTTCCTCAAGCTCCCGGAAGAAGAGTGGCCTACACCCACCCCACGGGAAGCGAGTAAATAGGAGGCAGAGAACAAGAAATCTATGTTCTGTGGATTGACCACACTCGTCTCCACAGACCCCGACATAGACGATTGCCTCACCCTTGAGAGTGCGCAGCTAAAGACATTCCTGTGGCACCACCCAGAGGTTCAGCTCACTACTGACATTACTGCAGCTAACTATGAAGAAGCAGAACTTCTTCTCCTACAACGAGCCCAGAGAGACTCGTTTCCCGATGAGCTAGACTGTCTACAGGGAGCAAAGCCCGTCCCGTCAGACAGCAGATTGCTCCACCTAGCCCCCGAGAGCGACGCCCATGGTCTCATCAGAGTGGGTGGTCGTCTGCGGAGAGCTCCAGACTTACCGGATGACGTCAAGTACCCGATAGTCTTAAACAGCTGACACAAGGTCACAGAGCTGATCATAAAGAAATACGACGAGGATGTGCATCATGCCGGGGCAGAGAGAGTCTTCGCGGAGATCAGATGTCGTTATTGGATACTGCAAGGGAGAGAAGCAGTACGACGTTTCCAGCGGTCTTGTCTAGACTATCGTAAATGGCGAGCACAGCCCAGTATACCCCGGATGGCTGACCTACCTCCCTGTCGCCTCCGACTCGGCGACAAGCCTTTTCACTCCACCGGTATGGACTGTTTCGGCCCGCTGTATGTAAAGAAAGGAAGAGGGACCGAGAAGCGGTGGGGTATTGTATTCAAATGCATGACCACCCGAGCGATGCATATAGAACTCCTTCCAACCATGAGCACAGACTCATTCCTTATGGCCTTCCGAAGATTCACATCGCGGAAAGGCAAACCGTCTATATTATTGTCTGATCACGGGACAAACTTCAAAGGCGGAGAAAGAGAGCTGAGAGAGAGCTTCCAAGCTATGGGCCCAGAACTTAAGACCCAACTCGCTCCATACCAGATTGACTTCCAGTTTAATCCCCCGAATGCACCTCACTTCGGTGGAACTTGGGAACGAGAAGTACGTTCAATAAAGACAGCCCTGTACGCCGTGCTTGGGGCCCAGACCGTGGCGGAAGAAGTCCTAATGACAATCCTCACGGAGATCGAGGGAGTATTGAACTCAAAGCCCCTCGGTTACGTCTCAAGTGATGTAGCAGATGTCGACCCAGTCACCCCCAACACTCTCTTGATGGGGCGGCTGGACCCCGCGCTACCACAGACAGTGTACAGGCCTGAAGAAGCGAACGGCCGAAGAATGTGGAGGTACAGTCAAGTATTTGCTGACAAGTTTTGGAACAGCTTCCTACTCCACTATCTACCGTCTCTACAGACCCGCCAGAAATGGGTGAAAGAGAGAGACAATTTGACAGAAGGAACAGTCGTCATGATTATCGACCAGTCACTACCCCGAGCTATGTGGCCGGCTGGCCGCGTAAGCAAAGTGATCACCGGTGCCGACGGAAAGGTCAGAGCGGCCGAAGTGCTCGTCCAAGGGCGGATCTACACCCGACCTGTGGCGAGGCTAATAGAGTTGCCAAGGCTCCCCGATACTATTGATGACGACCATGACCCCATGACTTTGTGAACTGCCCTACCCTCACAACAGACATTGAGTAGTGGACAGTGCGGTTAATCTGTCTCTGCTTAGCTAATTAGGTGGGACTAATTAGGAGGCGGCTGTTACGAAGGATCAGATTAAACCGAATATATATATTTGTTGATTGATATATATTGCATAATATTTGTATATCGTTTGATATCCCTTGTATATTCCTTGTACATATACACGGAATATCCCTTTAGCCTAGTACAGACCATAATATTTCATTCTCCTATTGGACAGCGGTCCACAGGCGCCATGGCCATACCTTCAATGTCGGGTTCAAAGTCACCGCCGGGGACATGCCTGGACATGAACGGTACTGCGCAAGGATATGAGACAGGAATAAAGCTGGTACTAGTTTATTCATCTAAGCGTATAAATACGGCGCAGGTGAATACAGAAGCACTTAGTAACTAAAGTTGAAGCCTCACCCACGATACGACGTGCGGTGAAGTATGGCCTGTTTGGCCCCAAATAGAGCATTGAGACCGCGTGCGAATTAATAACTGAAGTGTCAGAGTTTAACGCTGTACCGTCGAGTTCGACCTATTCTATTAAGTCAGTAATAGTCTATTTGTGTATAGTGTATCGTGCGGCTAAAGTTCTACAGTGACTAGCATCACCAACGTTTCCTCGTATCAGCTAGAGTGCTTATCCAGGCTGGGCTGCTTACCATGGCGCTTTCACCCGAGGGGCCCTAGACGTGTGGATTATGTACACTGGATAACCTATCGACGACTGCATAGCCCTTTTCGGCTGGATTATATTTGCTTTTGGTCCTGTTATTAATGGAGCGGAGAATCGCCGACACCCACAAGTGTGTGGGATTTAACCTGTGAGGAGCCACGTCGAGTCTGCCTCTCAGAAGTCTGAGGCCGGCTAGCTTTCTTCCATGTGGAGCTACATGCTACGGAGAACAGCTGTATTCGTCTGTGGATCAAGATCTTATTGCACCGTCTCCTGTACTCTGAGTCTCCTTATCATCGTTGACCCAGACTCTACTACCGACAGATCCTCTACCCTTGCTGGCTTACAACCGGGGGGACCCTACCAGTATCTCCCGCTATATTACTAGTGTACCATAGATATAATTCCCTAAGATTCAGGTTGTATGATTATCTCCTGCGTAATATGAGAATGGACATTCGTTATTGATTTGCCTACGCACATTCCTTTGCCTTATAAGCGCATCCAAAGTGAAGTAAAGTAAAGTATATTATGTACCTTTTGCTGCTAATAAATACTTAAATACAGCTTTGTGTGGAACCGAGTTATTGTGGGGAAGTGTTCATCATTAGATACCTGTGTACTGTATGGCCAGTAGGAATGTACATAAGACGGTAGTGGTTTAATGATACCATACTTATCAATACAGTCAGGGAATTGTACCCCTCAGTTACAAGTGAGATAAGCTTTTGTTCTATGAGTGCATTTAACACAAGTTTAAATTCGTATGGCCCTACCCCTTCGAGGATGTCATGCATTATGTCCAGTGCCATATTGTCCGTAACATGATAAAAAGACAGACTGTTGAGGACACTGTCTCTTTTAAGGCCTGTCTGAGAGGGGTTGTCTGTCCGTAAATCCTCTGCGTGAGTATTCACATCTCGGGACAGCGTATCGTCTACCTGTGTCTGTACTTTCAAGACATCTCTGTGTATTTTGCATAAACGGCACACATGGTTCCCCGAAAAACTGTCTATGTAACCAAGTATTGCGTTCAATCCTAAATTGTCTCCCACTACCTGAACAACGGCGAATTTGACAACGCCTTGGAAGCTAGGCGTGTTAACAGTTATGCCATCCCTCTCAAGACACTTTAGTTCTTCCACAATAGTGCGCAACACTGCATCAATGCCATAGGTTTTTGCATCATCTGATTTATAGACTGCCAACAAGAAGTGTGACTGCAAATTGGATAGGATGTCTGGTGGCAAACTCTTCAAGATAAAATATATAAATCCTAACTTGTGAACCCCAGTCTTTGACCCGAGGGGGTTCACAGTTTCACAATCATCATTGTATAACAGCAATGGGATTGACACCTCTTTCAAAAAGAGTGGATGATTTTTACAGAAATCTCCATCAAATATATCCTGAAGAGCATCACTCTCTCTCTGTTGCCATTCCATCATGGCCTGTAAAACACCAGGAAACTCCAGTATCTTGACCAGAAGACGCTTTAGTGGAATACGCTGAAAGGTATCAGTCAGAGCAACTTGTCGAACGGTGCCAGTGGCAGAGTCTCTCCGCTGTACAAAGGTTTGGTTATCGGAGAAACACTCCTCAATTGGCTGGATGAAGTTCCCAGAGTTAGTAAAATACCTAATCTGTTTATAGTCTGTCTCCAGACCCTCGAAAGGGTTAGCTGCATCTAAAAAGTCCTGCCTGAGCTCCTCTACCTGTGGGTTTTGATCGTGCCCAAACTGACTGAAAAGCGACATGGTCTTTGTGTGTAGTCTGCTCACTAAATCTCCAATTAAACTTGAGGTTTGCTGAACCACAACATTTATATTTGTAAAGGTCTGGGAAGATTTTGATCTAAGATGAGCTATAAAATGGGCTACTCTCTCTGTGATTCCCTCTTGCTCTAGTTCGTCCCATTCATCATCATTATCTTCATCTTCCGCCATTTGTTCACCCTCAACTTGCCGTACTAGCTCTTCAGCATTGAAAGTATTAGCAGCCTGATTTGGTACGTTAGGTGGCTGGGCCAGGGCCTGGTTGTCGTTATGTTCTCCTTGCAAGTGCTTTCTGTAAGACCGAATGAAAGAAAATGTTCTGCTACAAACTCCCTCACAACATTGGAAATAAGTGGATGAAGCGTTTTTATATTGTGTGCTACTCGTAAATGTGAAAAGAGAGACTTGGCATCACCAGGAATTAGCCTTTTGCATTTAAAGCATGTATACGCCATCTGCCTTGATGTTAGAACACTTAGTGATCACTTACAAATTCTCTGTAAAGTTTTGAAAACTTGAGCCTGGGGCCTATTTTGGGGATGAGGTTCCGGATTGTTTCGCCATCTAAAAGGTGAAACGCCTCCTCATCGATATCTTGATCTGAAAGACAAAGACAGAAAACAAAAATACTTTTACAGTAATTTCAGTGCCATCCAGTGGCAGCTAACTCCAACACAGGACCAGGCTGGCAGGACCAGAGAACCAAGATGAAGAATGTGTGTTGAAACCCTATACAATACTGCTTTGTCATGGAAACATTTTCATGGTCAAGAAAGTAAAAATTCTCACCTTTAAAACTGTCTGTGAGCTCTGGCAATTGCCACTCAATAAGCTTTTCTGCGACAAAGCTGTCCATCAAGACTGGCCTGAAACAAAAGAGAAAGCAATGTGGAAATGAACACTGCAATTAATTAATGCCTCATGCGTGCCCAAGTACTCAGCCACGTGTGAACGATAGGCCAAGTATACTTGCTGACATAGCAGCCTAGAATATTTAGCACTGATTTCAGGTGTAAAAAGCCTCACCACATGTCTGGCTTCCGCAGTCTACTGCTTAATTTAGTATAGGATGTTGTAAATTGATGCCCGAATCGCGGGACATTAGAGAGATGATGGAAATGTAGACCTCAAAATGGCGCAAAATGGCGCTAAATCTCAGTATGTAGCTAGCTAGCGAACCAGCTATGTCACCGCATTGAGAGGACAACAGCTTTATTACACACATATGGTTAATAAAGATATCAATCATATAACGTTACACAGCTATAGATAGTCTCCAGTTAATCTGGTATCATTACAACCCAAAACACGGTAAAATTAGCAATAACAGTAACGTTACTAGTACTGGTTAACTAGGCCTAGCTACTAGCCAGAACCTTTGTAATACTCATAGACTTGGTCACTTTCGGTAGCATGCTTGAACGGTAATGATTTATATGTCGTGTCGTGTCGTGTGGCTTATTTATTAATAGAGGTTACCACATATTTTTACAAGGTTAGAGATGAACCGATTATAGAAATGAGTAGCTAAGTTGCAACTTGCGGTGGATAGCTAGCTAGCTAGCTAGCTGATGACGCGACAGATAGCTGTGAAGAGCTAGCTAATTTAGTTCCACAACGTTCACAGTGCATGGTTAACACGACGCAATATGTACAATGGATGGGTTGAGATATAAATACTGTGCTAACGAAACGAGATCTTACCTTGAGTCAGTGAAGTCTTTTCCGTGATCGTGAAGAGGGTTTGTTTGTTTGTTTGTTTGTTTATTTACACATATAAAAACAGTTGCATATATAATACAATATAGTCCACAAGGGATGTGTAGGAGAATTGCCTAAAAACCCTCAAGGGGCTTGCATGTGGCATTCACCAGGAAGCAAAATTACATTATATCAAGATAAATATAAAATATAAAATAAAATCCCCCCCCCCCCCCCCCCCCTGAACAAACAAACACACACAAGCAGGCCTACATAGACACCGAAGTAGGCACCCCATGCCATACGATTTCTGGTATAGAGAAAATGTTGGATCGTGTTGACTGTGAACGTGGGACCGTGTTGACTGTGAACATGACCGTCTGACTGACTGGAACATATAGTTCCCAGTGGGGGAGGGGTGTAGCTTTGCAGATCCCGGCAGAAACACCCAGCTCTCTGACCCAACACATGGGTTATGTCTCAGAAAATTGACCCATAATTATTATAACTCACAAATTGGGTCAAAATTGGGTCAAAATTAAATCTCAATAACCCAAATAATGGTTATGCTCAGAGAATTAACCCATAATTTTAACCCAACACGATTAACCAAGAAATTGGGTTATAGAATTGACCCATCTGTTTTTAGTGTGTATCTATTTATCTATCTATCTATCTATCTATCTATCTATCTATCTATCTATCTATCTATCTATCTATCTATCTATCTATCTATCTATCTATCTATCTATCTATCTATCTATCTATCTATCTATCTATCTATCTATCTATCTAACTGTGCATCTTGGGTAGAAGGAAGAAAAAACGCGGCTTATTATTATTATTATTACCGCGGCGTGCGGCATTCACTGCAAAACAAGCACACTGTACACATATGGGCAGAAGACCAAATAAAACAGCTACTTGTGGGCACTCATAAAAACAACGTGGTGTACAAGTTGTTTAGCGAGAGGATGGTGGTAATGGGCTTCAATAGAACAATGGATCAATGCCACGTCAAAATAAAAAACTCTGCCTCCGCTGATCTGGAGTCAGACAGGGCTCGCAGTCCACAGACACACGCGCGTGCGCGCGGGCTCGCAGCCACACACACATTTCCACTCTCTATTGTCCAATAGACAAGCGCCATTTTCGACCGTGTGACATTGTTCAGAAAGTTTTGGTGCGCCTGACAAATTGCTTTGTGAATGCAGACGAACCAAATGATGAATGCAACAATGTTGCAACTTCACCACCAGAACCGCACCGAGTCCACCAAAACTATATGTGAAAGCAACCTAACTGAAATATGCCAAAAAAAAAGGAAAATGGACATAGGGACGTTTTTTAATCAAAGGGCAGCAGAGACAAGTGATACAGGGACACAGGTAAGGTCTTACTATGGCTTAGTGATTATAACAGTGCAGTTCAGCATTCAATAACCCATATTTTTTGTCACTTGACCGATACCCATCAATGCACAGCACTCTAGCATGTTCTGACTGTGAACACCTATGTTAGGGTTTGTAACCGACCTCAAGCGCAACGGCACAGAGAGAGTTGTTTCAGAGTTAGCCAAAGCAAGGGCGTATTTATTCTCAGAGTCACAAGGTTGAATTAAGTTGAGCAACAGAACAAACGGGGAATCTGGCATGTGAAGATTGTTGCGGCTCTGCAGATTCTCCCAGTAGGTGGTGGTGAGGAATTAGCTTGTGACGTCTGAAGCCGCTCTGCAGATCCTCCCAGCTTTCACTCCAGGTGGAAACGGAGAGAGAGAGAGAAATCCGAGTCCAGAGAAAAAACAATACGGTAATCCAAAGTGTAAATCCAACACAAAAAATAGGTGAGAACAGTATAACAAAAACGGGATCTCTTCGGTGTTTCACAAACACACAAAAAACTCGTGATCCAAAAAGAACTGTTTCCAAAAACTCACCAGAGCGCAACGCGTAAAGCGGGCAGATAAACGAGGCGCAGCTTCGTACGGGGAATCAGGTTCTCCACAGGGATTACTTCACGAAAGTCCTGGGGAGCAACAGACAGGGAACAGCGACGGGAAAGACAGGCAAATGCAGGAGTATATTCAAAACGATCCAACATCGATATTAGGGGGATCAGGGTATATAAAGCCACAGGGCGCTGATGACAAGCTGTGACAGCTGCGGGATGAAATTGATCATTGCTCCAGAAGCGTGTGGTGGGGAGAGCACCAATCAACACGGCACCTTACAGGAACGGAGCGTGTGGCGGGGAATGCAATTAATCAACAAAATACCTTAAAGGAACGGAGCGTGTGGGTGGGGAGCGGACCAAACCTCACAGTACCCCCCCCCTCCACGGGAGCCACCCGGCGACCAGGCCGACCCGGCTCGCCCGGATGGGCACGATGGAAGTCGGTGATCAGGCCGGGATCCACGATGAGCTGGCGGGAGACCCAGCTCCGTTCCTCCGGACCGTACCTTTCCCAGTCCACCAGGTACTGGAACCCCCGACCCCGCCGTCGAACGCCCATCAACCGGCGGACCTGCCACTGGGGGTGACCGTCCACCATCTCGGGAGGAGGTGGTTCCAGAGCAGGAGGCATCAGGGGACTGAGACAGGCTTAACCCGGGACACATGGAAAACGGGCTGAATGTGCATGGACGCAGGAAGCTTAAGACGCACCGCGGCCGGACTGAGTACCTTCAGAACCTCGAAAGGTCCGACGAACCGGGGGTTAAGTTTCTTGGCCGAGGACCGAAGTGGGAGGTCCCTCGCGGAAAGCCACACCCTCTGCCCAGGGTGGTACGTCGGCGCAGGAACCCGGCGCCGGTCAGCCCCACGACAGGCGCGCTCTGATGACCGGAGCAGCGCGGTCCTGGCGATCTCCCAGACCCGACGGCACCGGTCGAGGTGGTCCTGTACGGAGGGAACTGCCACCTCCGTCTCCTGTGCAGGGAAAAGAGGGGGTTGGTAGCCCAGGGATACCTCAAAGGGTGAGAGGCCGGTGGCGGAACTGACCATGGAGTTGATGGAGTACTCGACCCAGGGAAGGAAACGGCTCCAAGAAGCTGGTCTCTCGGCAGCCACACACCGAAGAGCAGACTCCACACTCTGGTTTATCCTCTCCGTTTGTCCGTTAGTCTGGGGATGATAACCAGAGGAAAGACTGACCGTTGCCCCCAATCCCTTGCAAAAAGCCCGCCATACCTGGGAAGTGAACTGGGGCCCCCGGTCCGAGACGACGTCCTGGGGAAAACCATGGAGGCGAAACACGTGGTGTGTCAGGAGGTCCGCCGTCTCGGCCGCCGAGGGAAGTTTGGGAAGGGCCACGAGGTGAACCCCCTTGCTGAACCGATCCACCACGGTCAGAAGGCACGTGTTCCCCTGGGAGGAGGGAAGACCCGTGACGAAGTCCAGCGCCACATGTGACCAAGGACGGCTCGGAATGGGAAGCGGCTGTAATAGCCCGGAGGGTGCCTGGTGGGAGGCCTTGCTGCGGGCGCAGACTGCGCAGGCCAGTACGAACTCCTTGACGTCGTTCCTCATGGTGGGCCACCAGAATCGACGAGCCAGGAAGGAGAACGTGCGATGAACGCCCGGGTGGCAGGCGAACTGGCTGGTATGGCCCCACTGGAGGACCCGGGACCTGACCGAGTCGGGGACGAAGAGACGGTGAACCGGTACATTGCCTGGAGCGCGATGGAAGCGTAGGGCACGCCTTACCACCCCCTCGATGCCCAAGGTGACGACTCCTACCACCCTGGCCTCTGGGAGGATGGGAGTCGGGTCCTCAGTGGTTGGAGCCCCCTTGGAGTGTAACCGGGACAGGGAGTCGGCCTTCGTGTTGCGGGAACCAGGGCGAAACGTCAGCGAGAAGTCGAACCGACTGAGGAAGCTGGCCCATCTTGCCTGCCGGCCATTGAGGCGCTTGGAAGCACGGATGTACGTCAGGTTCTTGTGGTCCGTCCAAATGGTAAACGGCTCCTCGGCCCCCTCTAGCCAATGACGCCACTCCTCCAAGGCAGCCACAACCGCCAGCAGCTCCCGATTGCCGATGTCATAGTTCCTCTCGGCAGGGAGGAACCGACGCGAGTAGAAGGCGCACGGATGTACCTTCTGGTCTGTTGCCGACCGCTGGGATAAGATAGCTCCCAGTCCAGTATCCGAGGCGTCCACCTCAACAATGAACTGTCTCTTGGGGTCTGGATGGAGCAAGATCGGGGCGGAAGTGAACCTCTTCTTGAGGGAGCGGAACGCAGCACACGCCGCTGGGGACCAGTCGAACGGCAGGGCGGGAGAGGTCAGTCTGGTAAGCGGTTCCGCCACTTGACTGTAGTTCCGGATGAACCTTCGGTAGAAGTTGGCGAACCCGAGGAAGCTCTGTAACTCCTTCCGAGAGGTGGGTTCCGGCCATTCCTCCACGGCCTGGATCTTGCGAGGATCAGCTCGGGTCAAGCCTCTCTCCACGATGAAGCCCAGGTAATCGACGGAGTCGGAGTGGAATCGGCACTTCTCCGCCTTGACGAAGAGCCGATTGTGGAGGAGGCGCTCCAGCACACGGCGGACATGCTGGATGTGTTCCTCGAGGGTCTTGGAGAAGATGAGGATGTCGTCTAGGTATACTACCACAAACTCATCCAGCATGTCACGAAGGACGTCGTTCATGAGCGCCTGGAATACCGCCGGAGCGTTGGTGAGGCCGAACGGCATCACCAGGTACTCGTAGTGGCCCCTGGGAGTCTTGAAGGCGGTCTTCCATTCATCGCCCTCTCGGATACGGACTAGATGGTAGGCACTCCGGAGGTCCAGCTTGGTAAAGACGGTAGCCTGGGTGAGAGGCTCGAAGGTGGAGTTCATGAGAGGTAGAGGATACTTGTTCTTAATGGTGATCTCGTTGAGCTGGCGATAGTCGATGCAGGGTCGAAGGTCTCCGTCCTTCTTCCCAACAAAGAAGAAACCGGCCGCCACAGGAGAGGAGGAAGGCCGAATGAGTCCTGCTTCCAAGGACTCAGAGATGTATTGATCCATCGCTGCCTTCTCCGGGACGGTCAGACTGTAGAGGCGGCTGCCGGGAAGGGGAGCCCCTGAGCGGAGGTCGATGGCACAGTCGTAAGGCCGGTGAGGCGGAAGGGCCTGAGCCCTGGACTTACTGAAAACCTCCATGAGGTCGTGGTACTCGGGGGGTATGGTCGAGAGGTCCGGAGACGGCTCACCAACGGATCTCCGGGGCGAGGGACAGGACACCACCTGAAGACACTGGGCATGACAGGAGGAGCTCCAACCCTTGATGGTACCGGAGGACCAGGCGATGTGGGGCTCGTGCAGCGCGAGCCAGGGCCGGCCCAGGACTACTGGGACAAGAGGGGATCTGGTGATAAGGAACTGGAGTCTCTCAACGTGGTTACCAGCAATGGTGAGCAGGACAGGGCAGGTGCGTTGAGTGATGTCAGCCAGGCGGTGTTGGTCCAATGCGAATACCTCCAATGGCCTCACTAGGTCCTCAAGAGGAATGTTGGCCCGGGTAGCAAACTCGAAGTCTAGGAAACTCTCGTCAGCCCCCGAGTCAATGAGTGCCTCCACCGTGGCCCGTTGGTCCGCCCAGGCCAGGGTGACGCTCATCAGGTGGCCAGGTGGTGCACGGCTCTGGGAACGAGAAAAACGGCTCACCAGGATCTCCCGGGGTCCCGGCGAGCCTGGTCTTTTGGCCGGGTGGGGCAGTTGGCGATACGGTGTCCCTCCCGACCGCAGTAGAGGCAAAGGCCGGACCTGAACCTCGCCTCCCGTTCAGCCTGGCTAAAGTGAGAACGTCCCAGCTGCATGGGTTCCTCCTCGGGCACCGAACGGGAGGGAAAAGAGCCACCAGTCGTGTTGGGAGCAGGGCGACCAGCAGTACCGTCACGAGTACGGGGGGTCCGGAGTACCTCTGGAGGTCCCTGTCGGGTTCTCTCACGTCTTCTCTCCTGGAGGCGTCCGTCGATGCGAATGGCGAGGCTGAACAGGTCCTCGAGGGACTCAGGTTCCTCACGGGTCGCGAGCTGGTCCCTGACTGCGTCGTTGAGCCCCCTCATGAAGGTAAGACGAAGTGCTTGATCGTTCCAACCGCTCTCCGTAGCCGCCAGTCTGAATCCAGCACGTAGTCGGTAACCCCGCCACTGCCCTGCCGGAAGGTACCCAACCGGCTCCAGGGTCCTGGCCACGGGCTGGGTGGTGGAAAACCCTGCGGAGCTCAGCCACGAAGTCTGGGTAGGAAAAACAGAAATCTGCCCCCATTGCCCAGGAGGCAGTGACCCACTGGGCTGCCCGGCCTGAGAGCAAGTTAGTCATGTAAGCCACTCGGGCTCCCCTTGAAGTGAAACGACTGGGTTGATGACGAAAAACCAACTCACATTGCATGATGAATGTGGCACAATCCTCGAAGTTACCGTCGAACAACCGTGGTTCGGAGAGACGGGGCTCCCGAGGTGCGGGATCGGGAGGCGTGGGGCCTGCCAGGGCAGCGGGTGATGCTCCGGCCAAGGCTCCTGAAGGAAGTGGGGTTAAAAGCTAGGTGTTAACGGTTTCACTCAGCGTTTGTAAGTGGAGGAGAATACTAGACTGCTGGCTAGCCAGAGAGCCCAGGGACCCCTGAATAGGCAGGACCTGCTCTCGGAGTTCCTGTACAGCAGCCACATCTAGCTGTAGGCTGTGGCCCTTGGTTAACTCTATCTGGACTGCCAATGCTGTTCTGACTCTCTCTGTGTCGGCTGGGGTCGTCATGGTTGGATCGTAATGTTAGGGTTTGTAACCAACCTCAAGCGCAACGGCACAGAGAGAGTTGTTTCAGAGTTAGCCAAAGCAAGGGCGTATTTATTCTCAGAGTCACAAGGTTGAATTAAGTTGAGCAACAGAACAAACGGGGAATCTGGCATGTGAAGATTGTTGCGGCTCTGCAGATTCTCCCAGTAGGTGGTGGTGAGGAATTAGCTTGTGACGTCTGAAGCCGCTCTGCAGATCCTCCCAGCTTTCACTCCAGGTGGAAACGGAGAGAGAGAGAGAAATCCGAGTTAGCCCAGCGCACAACAGAAACAGAGAGGTGACTGATCCAAATAAATATCCAAGTGACTTGATCTTCGGTGTGATACACACAGTTAGCAGAGTCCAGAGAAAAAACAATAGGGTAATCCAAAGTGTAAATCCAACACAAAAAATAGGTGAGAACAGTATAACAAAAACGGGATCTCTTCGGTGTTTCACAAACACACAAAAAACGGGTGATCCAAAAAGAACTGTTTCCAAAAACTCACCAGAGCGCAACGCGTAAAGCGGGCAGATAAACGAGGCGCAGCTTCGTACGGGGAATCAGGTTCTCCACAGTGATTACTTCACGAAAGTCCTGGGGAGCAACAGATAGGGAACAGCGACGGGAAAGACAGGCAAATGCAGGAGTATATTCAAAACGATCCAACATCGATATTAGGGGGATCAGGGTATATAAAGCCACAGGGCGCTGATGACAAGCTGTGACAGCTGCGGGATGAAATTGATCATTGCTCCAGAAGCGTGTGGTGGGGAGAGCACCAATCAACACGGCACCTTACAGGAACGGAGCGTGTGGCGGGGAATGCAATTAATCAACAAAATACCTTAAAGGAACGGAGCGTGTGGGTGGGGAGCGGACCAAACCTCACAACCTAAAGCCGAGCGTCTTAGACTGACCAAACGTTTTAGATTTTTGGCTAATTTTCCCTTATGATCGAATTTTTTTTTTAGGTACGAATAATTGTTTCAGATATAGAAGGGGGCGCCAAAAATCTTGGCGCCCCCCTCTGGGTGGCATTCTAGGCAACCGCCTATATTGCCTGTAGGAAGGACTGCCCCTGCCTGTAGTGTTGTACTGTCTAAGTAAGTGTATATTAGTGTTCTGTTTTGTTGCTTGTTTATTTTCGAGTTCTTAGTTCGATCCTTTTATGTTCTTTTGTAACATGCCTTCGTCCGTCTTTATGTTTGTTTACTTATCAGCTTCATTACTTTTGTTTTGGTCTTGTGACCTATTATCGCTCTTGTGGTTCTTATAATAAAGAGAACACAGTCCTTGAGAAGAGCAAACTGCCGTCTCCGTTTCCTCCTTCCACTCCATTCCGCATATTGGGTTCTCCTCTCCTTCCCTCGCCACCCCATCGTAACAGAATGTCACCACCAACCAAGAACCCAGCGGACAGAGTGACAGAGACATTGGGCATCATAGTGGGCATGCTGAATGGGGATCTTGCTACCTACGCCCCTGCTAAATGGGTGTTCCTACTGAAGCTGATCCAATCCGTCGCGGATGAGAGTCCGGAACAGGTGCCACAGATGACGGTTTTAGCCGGCCAGGTCGCAGACCTCATGGAGGGGTGGTTTTTTACTGCTCCACCCTCTACAACTAGGAAGGCTCTTATTGCAGGTACTGTTTTTGTCTTTGTGTCTGTGTATCCGGTGGATATTTGTGCTCTACTGAGTGCACCTTTCTAGTTTTATATTATCTTGTGTTGTGTTGTCAGTTGTCAACTTATCACTCTCTCCTTGATTTATTTCATTGATGTTGCTTTCCTCATCATCCCCTCCACAAACTAGTTGTGTTTCACCTGTATTTATCTCAAATTATGTGTGTGTCATGTGTACGTTTTTCTCTCTCTTTTTCTCACACCTTTTCTTGAAGTGATAATATTTGTCTTTTTATTATGTCTTTCCTTACAATGCATAATGATCTCTGTTTTTTTCTCTCTCTCTCTCTCTCTCTCTCTCTCTCTCTCTCTCTCTCTCTCTCTCTCTCTATATTCCATTGATCCTACCCTTCCAGACCTCCCTCCCTCTGACTCTCAGTCCCCTTCATCCGTCTGCCTCTCATTCATGTGTATTTTTAAACCCACAGATTCAGGCGTGGCTCACGGATGACGCAGATAGGCATGTAATGCATACACTGAAACAGAGGGGGGGGGGGGGGGGTAGACTCTTGGGAAAACGGGTGGAGAGAAAAGGGTTGCATCAAAAAACAGACAGATAGACAGACAGGCAGGAAGGCAGACACACAAGTTTTGAAAGCAGATTAATTAGGGTTTGTCGTTATTTTTCCTCACAGGTAGTTATCTCTCTCACTCTGTCTTTCTCAGATGCTGGGAGATAAGTCAGATCAAAACTGCTAGTTGTCCGACTGCCTCTTGTACTTATTCATACATCATGTTAGTATTATGTCAAAACACTGCTCCACGCACTTCTCGGCTGTGTACCACTCAGCTACTGTCAAAGACGACACACCATTTCTCTCTCTCTCTCTCTCTCTCTCTCTCTCTCTCTCTCTCTCTCTCTCTCTCTCTCTCTCTCTCTCTCTCTCTCTCTCTCTCTCTCTCTCTCTCTCTCTCTCTCTCTCTCTCCCTGTCAACATTTGAAGGCTCAATTAACACACCCACCCACTTCTCTGAGGTCCTAGTCTGACATCACTCATCAGTCTGACTTTTATAGAGCATCAACTCTCTGACACACACCAACTGTCAAGATGAAGTGTGTGTGTGTGTGTGTGTGTGTGTGTGTGTGTGTGTGTGTGTGTGTGTGTGTGTGTGTGTGTGTGTGTGTGTGTGTGTGTGTGTGTGTCAGGGTTTCCGTTAACCGGTAATTACCATTTCTACCGTTACCGGCAAAATCTCTGTCCGACATATTTAAATCTCTCCTGTAATAATATCCTGTGATAATAATTGCCTCTTATTTTTATTTGGTTACCAAGTAACGTACATTGTTTTTGCTACTGAAACAGAAATCTGGCGTAAAAACAGAAGTCTCGTTCTGAAATCCCTTGAGGCGTGTGTATGTTTACCTTGCGATGCAGCTGGATTTGTGAGATGTGTGTGTGCGTGTGTATGTATGTGCATGTGAAACAGGAAAACAAACAAGGACTGGAATAACGTTTGTTGCTTTGGAATACAGCTACCTTACCTTAGCGTTATCTAAAAAATTAAAACAATGGTTTGTGTTTGTGCATTTCCAAATTGTCAGACCTTTGCTATGGACAGACACGCTGTGGCTAGCTGTTGTGCTACATGGACCAAAATACTTGAGCTATCCTGGCTGCACCACTTTCTTTTGTAATGTAACATTAATTATTACTATTGATACGTGTACATGCTGAAATTGTGGCTAATTGAGTTGGGCTACATGGAGTATTAAGCATCAGGTGTAACGTTATTGCAATAAGCTCGATAAACACAAATCTGACAGGAATTTCTCCCATTTGGCTGGGACATTGAAATCTTTTCGGACACGTGGACCGGCACCAATTTATTTCTAGCGGAAACACTGGTGTCTATATGAGTTTATGAGTGTGTGTGTATGTGAGGATGCGTGCATATACATGTGACTGTCTTATTTTGTGAATGATCTGTGTGGATCTATTTGTCTGCCCCAGGATATATGCTGGCCCAGAGAGACTAGTGACAATTGATTGTGAATTGGTTAATATGGAACAGCTGAGGGGAATTCGGACTAATTGGGGGGAAGCTTTGGACTGTATTATTTCCCAGTTGGATTGACTGGTTTTGTTTTTGTGCCTGCCTCTCTCCCCTACCTTGCTGTTCTTTCAAGCTTCGCTATATGATTGTGATGATGTAATGGATCAGCACATGGGACTTTAACCTCTTAAAGCCCAACTTGCAGGTTAAACCCTACTGATCAATTATGGGTAGTTTACATCATTGGTATATAATTTCATTATTTATTTTTTTCCATTTGACGCCGAAAATGCCACTCAGAAATGGTTAAAAAGGTCCACGCACGAATAACATGCACAAGCAAATTAAAAAGCTTATCAGAGCTATCAGGGCCATGACATCACGTCGGGTATCTTTCCCCTACTTCTGATCCACTACAAGGAGTTTTGACGAGTGCAGAAAGCTATTTCCTTGATCCAAATGGACGCCTTACAAGACGCAAATGGGTTTAATCGTTGGAGACTTTGATGGACCAGCTACAACTGGTTGAAACAAGGTAGTTATAATGTTTTTAATGTCGTAAAAAAAGAACTACATTTACCACTAGGCAGTCTGTTGTTCAGTACAGCAGCGCTACTGGTCTGTGGGCTGTCGCCTGATCCCCGGGTCATAGTACCAAGCTGGCTATATAGCTGTGGCTAACGTTACCCCGCTAACGTTAGCATTATGTCTACTGTCGTGCATGTAAAAGAGTTTTGGGAACGAGTAAAATGTGTAGGTCCTCTTCTCAGACCTGTGGGACAAAGCACTGCACACGCATCATGCAAGCTACGTTAGCTACACGTCGCGGCATGTTGATACGATAGCCCCTTTAGCTGCACTCGGTGGATAGCCCCTTTAGCTGCACTGGGTGCATATGTACAACGACACAATGATCAAACACCTTATAACTACTATTGTCGTGTCCATAAGTTCCCTGGCAGAATACTTGTGAGGACAAAGGTATACAAAGAGGAGAGAACCATTTTAATTCGGGCTTTGTTAGGAGTTTTGAGAACGGCGGCTACCAAGCTAAGCTACGTTAGCTGCTAACGTTGTATACACAATATGTACAACGACACAATGATCAAACACCTTATAACTACTATTGTCGTGTCCATAAGTTCCCGGGCAGAATACTTGTGAGGACAAAGGTATACAAAGAGGAGAGAACCATTTTAATTCAGGCTTTGTTAGGAGTTTCGAGAACGGCGGCTACCAAGCTAAGCTACGTTAGCTGCTAACGTTGTATACACAATATGTACAACGACACAATGATCAAACATCTTATAACTACTATTGTTGTGTCCATAAGTTCCCTGGCAGAATACTTGTGAGGACAAATGTATACAAAGAGGAGAGAACCATTTTAATTCGGGCTTTGTTAGGAGTTTCGAGAACGGCGGCTACCAAGCTAAGCTACGTTAGCTGCTAACGTTGTATACACAATATGTACAACGACACAATGATCAAACACCTTATAACTACTATTGTCGTGTCCATAAGTTCCCTGGCAGAATACTTGTGAGGACAAAGGTATACAAAGAGGAGAGAACCATTTTAATTCGGGCTTTGTTAGGAGTTTCGAGAACGGCGGCTACCAAGCTAAGCTACGTTAGCTGCTAACGTTGTATACACAATATGTACAACGACACAATGATTTACATTATTACAAATATGGTAACGTGGTTGTGGCTGTTACAAATAGTGGTTAGCTTTAGAGATGAATGGCTATGATCACGGAGCAATAGTGTTAGGTGAAACAGATACATTTGCATTCATCACTCCTCGGCTAGTAGTAGCAAGGCTCTCTGCTTCTGCCACTAGCTGTGTGTGAGTCTCAGAGCCCCTCGCTGCCCTGCACCTGACGTGACGTCAGCATTAAGATGACACACGCACGCTATGAAACATGCAATTAAAATATGCATGTGCGTGGAGCTTGTGGTTTGGTCAACAAAATGTTTGATAAAAACGCTAAAACTGTGTCAATTTCGATAATTTCTTTTCCCCTCTTCATAAAAGTCAGCGTTGGCCTAGTCACATTGTTTATTGAACAAAAATACAACCTGCAAGTTGGCCTTTAAGCCCTAGCCATATTTTCAGAAAATGTGCCTAAAAGTACATACCCAAGTAAATGGAAGATTGCTCCACTTCTACAAGGTCCATTTGCATGTTCTTCTATGGACCTCAGGGAATGTGAATTTGAATGTGAATTCCCACAGAAATATTGTGTCTGTTACTATGCTTGAGTAAATTGTCGGGATGCCCCGATCACATTTTTTTACCGATCACCGATCGTCTATGAGTCATATCGGCCGATACACTGCCGATACCGATCGTTTTTGGTTTTCTTATAGCAGCTGGCAGTATTATACTGTAGGTATTATACACAGGCATTCTCAAAGTCCGGTCTAAATGATCTAATCTAATCTTAGAAATTAAGTAAAGTGGGCGGCTGGGTAGCGCAGCGGACCAAGCGCTCGCCTACCACTGCAGAGACTCTGGGATCGAATCCAGATGTCAGCGGTACCTCCGGCTTGGTCAGTCGTCCCTACTAACACAATTGGCAGTGTTAGCGGGTGGGAAGCCGGTGGGGTATGTGTCCTGGTCGTTGTAAACAGCGACTCCTACTGGTCGGTCGGGGCGCCTGCTCAGCAGGGAAGGGATCTGGGGGAGATAGTGTGATCCTCCAACGCGTTACACTCCCCCGGTGAGAGTCCTCGCTGTCAGGTGAAAAGAAGCGGCTGGCTGACTCCACATGTATCGGAGGAAGACATGTGGTAGTCTTCTCCCCAGGGGAAGAAATTAGGGCATTTTACTCGCCAAATGCGAGTATTTTTTATGTTTGGCGAGTGATTCATGAAGACAACTCGCCACTGTGGCGAGTAAAGACAATCGCCAGAGCCAATGTTAGGTAGCTAGTCACATAGATATAAAACACTAGATGGCTCAAGGCGGAGTCTCCTGAGTACATGCGAGAGTACATGCACCATAGACATGCATGTTATGAGTGGGTGTGCTCCACCCTTGCAAGATGGCCACCATGTGGCAACGTTGGTCTCCATTGGCCAGTAGCGCGGGTAAGCCATCTAGTGATATCTATGACTAGTCAACCTGTAGCTTGTTTGCAAACGTAGATGCTGGGCTCCCCGACCAGCAAGTTAGCTAGCTAACTTTGCTAACCGTTACCAACGCCAGCTACGGTGGTTTTGATTGATTGATTGAAAACTTTATTAACAGATTGCAGAATGGGTACAATACTATGAGGGCCGACGGTCCACTCTACTGGTTAAAGTTGCTTACTCATGAGTAGTACTGTACGTTCATTGATAGCAGGAAAATAATGTCCACAGCCACTCCGGTGTAAAACAAAGATATCCAAGCGGTTTATTTCTCTTCCACAGCGAAGTCCTCTTTACAGAAGTGATCCTAAAGCTATTTTCCTACACCAAAACTTGTTTGGCTGTTTACTGCCACGAAATATATTCACTATTCACGTTACTACTACAAGTTAAGAAAACTGTATGAAAGGCTGTATGACAAATTCCTCCGTAAAAATCAACTTGCCGGCTCTTAACACTTTGAGTGCCACGGACGAGAATTCTCGTTATTTCATGCCGACCGTTGAGTGCCACGGAGCGAGAAATCTCGTTTTTAATCGTTTTTTTTTTTATTAGCGATTTCCATTCATATCTCATCAATCTAGCCTCCCGTTACCACTGGAACTCTCTCTGAGCTCCATTGGGAAAATACCGCCCCCTATCGTCTCTCCCTGTGGTACTGCACCCCATTGGATTAGACTGAATCAGGGCTCTACACTAACCTTTTTCCCAAGGAGCACATCATGTTCGTGGGAATCATGTGCTCCTAAATGAAAAAATGTAGGAGCACAAAAAGAAATTTAGGAGCACCCAAAAATATTTAGGAGCACAGTGAAAATATTTCAAGTAACAGAGTTTTTTTTTTTTTTTTTTAAATACATTTATATTTGTACTGTGCGTGCATGTGTGTAATGTAAATTAGCTCTTGCTACAACCCTGCATGTTTACATTTTGTATTTTGTACTTGATGTTCATTAACATGTGCTGTCCCTATCAAATAAACTATCAAATCAAACTACTGCTACAAAAGGTTCAGTCACTTAACTTTAGCCCCTTTTATGCATACAATGCTTATGTTTTGGCTGTGTTGCTCTTCTAGAAAAATAATCCTTTCAGGGTTGCCTATTGAAATACTGTACACCTCCAGTACAGAAACATTGTTTGAGTTTGCGTGTCAGGTAGACCATTGATTGACAGTCGAGTCTGCCAATTACATCACACCGCTTGCACTCCGGCACTGCAGCTGGACCCATTGCCCACCTCTGCTGTTGATAACGCTAGCCAAGTTATTATACACACAGATACACAGTGGGCCAGTGACTTTGGTGTAGGGGTGTAACAATGCATCGATCCTAAGGGGGAAATTCAACTGCATCGATTTGAAAATGTTAGAATAGATTATCGCAATTTTAATGTGTACACGTTATGTTATTGTCATGTCCGTTACAGCCAACACACCGACATACGCTACTGCATCAACGTTTTGTTGCATTAACGTTATATTACTATTGCTATCGATAAATCTAGGTGTTCTAAAATCTATTGCTATTGGTAAGAGAGAGACTATAATAAGTTAGTGTCTCGGAAAACGAGAGCCCTGATCGCAATGGCAGAGTTTCAGGAAGTAAACAAGCAAAATGAGAGCTTCCGATTGGTCATTTGCTTTATTTCCCATGAAACCAGTCACTTCACTCTACTGTGATTGGACCGTTGGCTTGAGTGCAATGTGGGACTTGTAGTTTTTTAACGATTCTCAGTGGAAAAATAAAAAGTACGACTTAGGCTGTCATCAGCAGTTCGCACACCGTGCGCGTAATTGGTTTTTGAGGTTCGCACACAATTATTTTTAGGGGCAAATGCGAGCAATATGGTCGCACTGTAGAGCCCTGTGAATGAAAAGCATGGGGGGGGAAAATCCTGCTTCCTCATTTTACTTCTCAGACAAGTCACCCGAGACGATCGGATTCATTCTGGACCATCAGAACAGCGTGGAATCTGTGTTTCGACCACCCAGCGTTGGATCAATAAACGCGATCGATATTTGGAATGGCGATCAGGATTTGGAATAATCTTTTTGGAGAACATCTGATCTGAGGTAAGGAATCTATTTTACCAGTTTTAGGATAATCAGAGCTTTTTTCGCAGAGATATCAACGTGGGCCCTGTGTGTGTGTGTGTGTGTGTGTGTGTGTGTGTGTGTGTGTGTGTGTGTGTGTGTGTGTGTGTGTGTGTGCGAGCGATCAGGAAATAAGAGATTCGATTTTTCAGCCCGCTTCTCTAGCGTGCATAAGTACACATATACTATTGTTAATCTAGCGTTTATTTGAAAACGATTAATAAATAGGCCGAAAAATGAAAACGTGTTTTGTGTATTACAGTAAAGGGCATTTATCACAGAATCTTCTGAAATCTTCTGGAAGTTTCAAGAAACTAGCGTTTTTCAAAATGGTATCAAACGGAAATGAACCGATTAAAAAACAATCCGTTTCGACAATGTTGACTGCAAACAAGTCATTGATAAGCGACGGCCAGATTAGACACATAATTTAAGATGTAGTTTATGCGTTCGCAAATATGAGAGCGCTGTCATTGAAGTGGGTGGTGGCACGCAACAAGGTTTTGAGACGGGGAGGCGTGGCATCCAAAGTGTTAAAGGGAAAGTGACACTAATTTCCTATAAACAGTTCAATGACTTTATCTAAATCCAATCAATATAGCGAATGCCGTTTCAATGTAAGGTTATACAAATAAACATTATAAACATTCTCACTAAATATAATACAATAACCTAAATATACAGCTAAGCCCCATTGTATTCTGAAATGTAGACTTTAACAGTGTAGGCAACTAAGCCAATAGAAATAAGGTATAACTTATGAGTGCTTTGGCTCCTATAAATACAGTACAGCTCAATACACACAATTGTTAACCCTTTCAGTGCCACGGATGACATATCTCGTTTTATTAGCCCCCACACTGAGTGCCGACGACGACAAATATCGTTTTATTGTTTTATTAGCGATCTGAAATCATATTTCATCAACCGAGTCTCCCGTTGGTACACCAGCTCCTACAGGAGCTCAGAATGGAAAAAAGCGCCCCCTATCGTCTATCCCTGTGTAACTGCAGGTCAGTCGCTTAGACTGACCTGGGATCTGACGAAAAAAAAATCATCTACCCGCCAGTTGGCTGGTAAGCCAAAAAGTTTGTTTCCTCCCCTGCTTCTCCCTCCCCAGGCCGACAGTAGGGGGCAAAAGCGTGCAATGACCAGGAATGGAATTGTCATAACGACTAAATTGGGATGGGAGAAAAAATTCGAAAAAAGGGGGAGAAAAAGTAGATAAAAAACAGAAATTAAGTAAAGTGAATAGTACTGGGTGTTAACACATTGAGTGCCACGCCCCTTCCTGGAAGTGACCTGGCTTTGCCGTCCATTAACCCCATGTAAACGTAGTTGTAGTTTGTAGAGCTAAACCTATATTTTATATTATAGCTATGGGTCTAATAACGCCGTCGATTGTCAGTGAGTTGCTTCCAGTCAACGTGCAAAAAATGGATAATTCTTTTCATCCGTACATTTCTGTTTTATACCGTTTTGAATATGAATATAGTTTGGGTGCTTCTGAGTAATTCCAGGAAAAAGACGTGAAAACAGCGTTTTTGTGTAATTCAATAAACACGTTGTCATTTTTCGCCTGATTATCGAATCTTCCTGAAATCAACGCTAGATTATTATTATTATCCTTCCTCGTACATACATGAAATGTGCCCTGGAGCGCGGCGCTCCCCCCCTCCCCTCCTGCACCCAACGGCACACAGCCACACACATAAAACACAGATTGCTTCAATCGTGGTAGAAAGAAATATCAGATCAATGCAAGATTTTATATATAGAGTCCTTACCTGGTATCTAATGTAATGCAAAAGAAATAATCCAATTATCTGATCGCCATTCCAGTTATCGACAGCAATCCTGTCTCCGATGTTATTGGGCATTGCACAGGAACGGGTGGGCGGGGTCAGTTGTCCAAACGATCCCTACAAGCGCGTGTTTTGCCGGAGTGTTTAGGACCCGCCCCCACGCCGCAGCTCAGTAGTGAAAAGAAACTACACTGTTTCTAATGGGGTGCCATAGCGGCCGAAGGCGTTAAGGCCTCTGCATGCTACAGAAACTGCAAAGCAACTGCAACACAACATCGACAATGCAACAGTGTTGCAGACACTCTGCCTTTATGCTTCTGCAACATCGACGCACAGCCTATGCAACATTGTACCCCCTAGGTTCCTGTGAAGTGCCACAGAACAACAGTGACCCTTTTGGAAATTGACATCCTGTTCTCTCTCTGTCCCTGATATAATACATTAAGCATTATAAAGGCTTTTTGTATTCTTTTATAACCTGTATATTCTTTATACACTTTAAAACTAAACTTAATGTTATGTTACAGTTAATATGCAGTCAGAAGGGAAACAGAAAACCTTTTTGATAATACAGTCTCTGTTAGAACGGGTAGGAGCTAAGAGCAGGGTGGCACATTTTAACCCTTGCCTGTCCTGCCTGCATAGAGGGCCGGGATCCGTGGCAGAGGAAACAGCTCTCTGTGACGGATGTCTGTCTTGTCAGAAGAGAGAGTTATCATAACACTTTAAAAACTACATGTGTGATGTGTAAACATATAACCAATGATTAGTACAGGTATATATATATACTATATATAGACTATTCATGCTGAAAAGGACCATGTACTATATAGCACCAGCAGTCTCCCTCGTCTGTTTCTCTTACTGTTAGAGTGAGTCAGAACGAAAGGGGCCCCTTCGGAATGCCGGGAGGTGGTGACCTTGGGAGACGTCTCCGAGCAGGAAGGATCCATGGTAGATGGGTGCTTTCCAGCGCAGAGAGACAAAGGGAGGTTACACCATATCGGCCTCTGTTCCAGCTAGAGACAGAGGGACTTTCCACTCTGTTACTGTTACAATTACTTTTTAAGTTACAAACCAGTGGAGTAGACGGCAGCCAATGACAACTAGGAGGGGAGGAGAGTTAGTCATTATGTGTTATACCTTTATTGGATGGTAGAAATTACATGACTGTATTTGGACCAATAGCGAAGAGATCTGGGGCCCTTTATAAAGGCCAACTCGCCAGAACACAGTCAGATTTTTGAGATGTTGAGACTTTCAGATTTTCAAACAGATTTTGCTTGCCGACACCAGCCGTGTTAGGCTATTGCTATCTTAGAGATGAGATGTTTTGTTTATATAATCTTTTAAACTGTATTGGACATTTCCAATACAGTCTTTTTTTGTAACTTCCTTAAATAAAAATTATTTTTTATAATTATCCATTGAGTTCGAGCACTGCTTTCTGCCAGCAATGGGCCAAGAGACTGGCCGCACCCTGCATCCCCTTGAGGTGACTATGAGTACAGATTGAATCAATTGCTGGTTAATGCTTTTCAGTTAAAGTTATATATTATATATATATATGCTATTGACGGTAGTAATAATATATATGGCAATGTTTGTTGTTTGCGGGTTCCGGTGTCTCGGTGTTCGATGGGCTGTCAGGTGGGAAATCGATTGTCTAAATCACTGCAGGATTGGATGGTCGGTCCCGCTGGCGGACGGGCCTGTCGGATTGATAGGGGGTACTGGGGCGTGCAAACAATGATTAAGTGTTAGTATGCTAATGTTACACTATTGGCAGTAGTAAAACTTATTAAACGGTGAAGTAATATCACCAAGCTTTTCAAATGATCAGTACTACATGCCTTCCCTCACAAATGAGGACGGTGATGATGGTGGTGGTGAAGTAATATCACCAAGCTTTCAAAGAAGCAGCATAACAGGCATTTCGTAAAATGATAATAATGATAATAATAATATTTTTTTTATTATAGGCAATAAGAGTTCTCCAAGACACACATTCGGTTTATTACAAACAAAGAAGAGGTTAACAACTCTTCTATGCTTATATTTCATATCAACTGGATATAACTAAACCAGTGACTATGAAGTAAGCTTGACAGAAATAGTAATTGACTCGAGAACTTGGCGAGTTTAGCACCTCGCTGGGGGATATCGAGCGGCCACAGGCTTCTATCTCGAGTAGGTGATTGAGATAGATACAGACTGCCTGTAGCTCTTAACAGTTCCCTAGATAGATGAAACTTCCCTTCTCAACCAACCCATTGATAACAAGCAGAAAAAGAAGCATATTTTATACTTCCGGTCGGGGGGTTTCAAAATAAAAGAGCGACGTCTAAAAGCACCGTAAATACGTTTATTTTGTACATTATCTAACATTAACACAAACCTAAACTAATCTAAAGTTAGTTTAGGTTTGTGTTAACGTTAGATAATGTACAAAATAAACGTATTTCCGGTGCTTTTAGACGTCGCTCTTTTATTTTGAAATCCCCCGACCGGAAGTCTGTTGCTAGCAGCTTAACTTTTGTCGGCTGGCGTTGTGCTTTTTCGAGCTAATGTAACGTCATTAGTTTCCAATGGAGAGGAGAGAAAGACCTCGGCTCTCATGCAGCTCAAACTACCTGTTGGAATAAATTAATTGATTGATGTTTAACTTGTCCCTGTGTGTGTCCAGTCATTTCGACTAGCAAACGTTGTATTTAACGTTACCTCAGGATACCATTGTATTTAGTTGGTTAGCTATGTAGCTAATGTGGATAGCATTTTGAATAGCATCAATGCTAGCTGGCTGGCTACAGCTTTATTTACTAAATTATGGAGGCTTTTTAATCGTCAAGGTAAGAGAGGATTTGTCATGATCAACTGAAGGCGTATGCTATGGAACAATATGTGCTTGGGTTTTCAGAAAAAGGCCAGCTATGTGACGCTAATTATTTAGTTAATATTGATAGCATAGCTTGCTGGCTACGGCTCAACACCATGCCATGGGGATACTATTTACTAAATTGTGGAGGCTTTTAATCGTGGAGGTAAGATGATTTGAAGGCGTATGCTATGGAAGTCCCCTGCGGCTTCACTTTGTTGAAATGTACATAACTAGGGCTATACTAGATAACCACCGGTTAATTCACGATTTTTTATTAACCTCCCTGCGGGACGAATATTATTCTATGACAGCCCCGCCCCCATTCGCTAACCAACCAATCACTGCTACGCAACGTCAACGCAAGGTTGTTCAGATTAGATTTTAGATTAGATTGTTCAGGTACGCAACATCCTCACAACACACTCTACAACACCCTCTGCAACATGTTGCGCTGAAGTCGTGCTGATGTTGTGTTGCAGTTGCATTTCAGTTTCTGTAGCATGCAGAGGCCTTTAGAGGGCGGTATAAGACCGTCTGCCAGCTCAGACACATTCAGAACAGTATGCACAAGGTTCCCAGTTGAATTATGAATGGCAATAACAATTAAAAGAAATACCATGAGAAAAACGTAGTTCTACATTTCCGGCACTCAACCGTCGGAGGCGACAGAAACGTAGTTCTATGTGAACGGCACCCAATGTGTTAAGCATAACAGTATCTAAGTTAATTTACTTCTGACCATTATAGTCAAAGTATTTTCCTATGAACTGAAACTTAAGATGTTCTCAGTGTTCAGTTACAGCTATGAAGCACGATAGCTAATTAGCCAACAGCTGCAAAGACGAATGATGTCAATTATGTTATAAGACATTGATATCAGGAGCTATCTGTAGCTACTGCTAGCCGGCTAGATAACGTTAGACAACGCCTCATGTATTAAACTAAAGTGAATAGTTTACTGTGTCATTTTGTTTAAACAGTAACGTTAGCTAGGTAGCTAACATTAGCTAGGTAGCTAACGTTAGCTCACGGAACACAGATAGCTAGTTAGCCAACGCTAGCCAACAACTGTGAAAACGAATGCCAAAATGATGATATCAGACGTTGATATCAGGAGCTATCAGTAGCTAGCCAGCTACTGTCGATAACATTAGACAATGCCTCATGTATTAAACTAAAGTGAATAGTTTACTGGGTCACTTTTTTTAAACAGTAACGTTAGCTAGGTAGCTAATGTTTATTCACGGAACAACGATAGCTAGTTAGCCAATGCTAGCAAACAACTGCAAAAACGAATGCCAAAATGATGATATCAGACGTTGATATCAGGAGCTATCAGTAGCTAGCCAGCTAGATAACATTAGACAACGCTTCATGCATTAAACTAAAGTGAATAGTTGACTGGGCCATTTTGTTTAAGTTGAAAGAGGTGCTCATGCACTCGACTCTTGCCGGAGCATTTGTTGACATGGGTCTCTGAGGGGGAGGGGCAAGGCGTGCAGCAGCTGTGTGTGCCTGAGAGAGAAGACAACGAGTGAGAACTCGGCTGAGAATTGGATCATGTTTTTCGCGTGTGTCATCGATCGGTTTTCACGATCGGCGAAAATAAAGCATTATCGGAATTCACCGATCTCATATTTATACTGAATATCGGCCGATACCGATCGCTGGCCGATCGGGGCATCCCTAGTAAATTGTAATGAACCAAAGGAGAATATCTTTTTTCATCTTTGATGGTGAATAACACCATGCTAACATTGACCAGACGTGAAACATTTAGCTCATTCAGCACCTTCTTGAGATCAAGTGTACAAAAAATCTAAGCAAATGAATAAAGGGCAGATGATTTACAGGGTTTTTTGTAGATACAGTACTGAATTTTACCATCCGGACACATGTAATTTGAAATATGAATATACTAGAATATAGAATATCAGGCCCAGTCGCGGACTGGGACCATAATTCCTACCGGAAATTTGACTCAGGCAGGCCAGGCCAGGCCAGTTTTAAACAACAACATTATATATTGTCCCTACCTTAGATGCGCCACGCCTGCTGCATGCATCCGATCCCACAACTTCATCTCCAAATGTGGCCTTTCTCTCCGGGTTGGCGTGGATGAAGGTCTTATTAGCGCATCAATGTCGAGGCGGTGGCGGTCACATAATCTTCTTTTGTTGAGGCTTCCCAAAAAAGTCTGACATACATTTTTGCCTAATTTGGAGAGGTGGTCAGCTTTGTGTGAAATGTCTCTCTCTAGCTTAAGTTGTAGCTACAGAGCCGCCGTGTGTTACGACAACAAAGAACACGTTAAAACCAACAGATACAGGTGATTAGTTCCTCCATGACGTAGTGACCTTACAATTAATGTTTACAATGTTTCTTACATGTTGCTGTTTTATTTTAAATGTTTATCTTTGAATTTTTTTTCCATTAGTGTCTCAATTGAAATAAACAAATTAATGAATTAAATTAATTTGTTTTTGGATAACTTTATTTATTCTTGGGTAGGAATGCTAATATGACGTTACATGTTACCTATTTGTTCACTATAATAGAATTCAACATCGCCTACATAACTGCAAGTATAACAGGAAAAAGTTAAAACAAAAACAAAACATGCAACTGTAGAAAAGCTTCAAATCACAGCAAACATTATTTAAAGAAGATTGCTTCATATTAGTGTGTGAACTCTGTGGAAAGGTGATGGGCAAATCCTTTTCTTTTAAAACTCTTGAACGAAAAAAACAAACATCTGGGCCCTCATTCATCAACGTGTTCTACGCACAGATTTGTGCTTACCCTGTGCGTACGATCATTTCTAAGCAAAGAGTGGGATTCATCAATTTCAACTTGAACTTGACTCCGTGCTTACGTCTACGCACAGGTCAGACCATGCGTACCTGGCGCCCAGTGGTAGAATATATTATTACAACAAGGAAATGAGCTTCTGTGCATAATAACACTGGCATGTTCTGTACGAACCGTAGTTCATTATAGTTCATTGTAAAATAGCAACAGTAGTGTAATTATGGTCAAAACCCTATAAATAGCATTTGGAATAATAGATCTTTCTCTCAGAATGAATGCAGCATGGTTTATATAGCGTTATCGGAATATACAGGGTGTAGGCTACTGACTGACTGCGCTCCGCGTAGCTTGATTGATTGATTGATTGAAAGGTTTATTAACAGATTGCAGAATGGGTACAGTACAGTACAGCTCAGTACATACAATTGTTAATTGGGGATGCAGACCAGAGAAAGACTTTCGTCTTGTTTACATCAGGGTCCCCCATTTTCAATTCATCATAAATCATAAAGCTCAACTCGTTATTATTTTGCGCAGACTGCAGAAACACGGGAACGTTTTGATTATATTTAAAAGGCTTTACGTTAAACGAAACAAGTGGAATTTCAAAGCTGTAAGCAGAATACAAGTCATATGAATATAGTGTTCTTCCCCCTTTTTACTGTATAAGAAAGAATAGAAAACGCATTGCAATGACACCAGATAGTGGACAGACTATGTATATGATGGGATTCAAGTTCGCGTTTTTGTTGATCATAAGCATGCTGTCAGAGTATGATATCTTAATCAAACATTCTAGAACATTTGTCGTCACAGATCATGTCCTAATAGAACATAGGCTATGGCATGGATTGTGATATTGTGTGGACTGTTATTATTACTGTATACCGGTACCACCCATTGTGACAACAGCCTTGTGAGTCCCGCACACAAACATGATGGAATTCAAGTTCATGTATTGAAAGGCAGGCTACATCATACATGCAGTGAGATTCATTGTTCTTGTATATGCTCTCGTATTATTGTTTATAGGCTACCCAATACTGACATCAAAATAGATTGTAGTATGCCTCTAGAAATCATATGCAGCAGGTAGAAAATTGACGGGAGATCCATCGCGATTTGGAATAAAATTGAGGAGAACTTTAATCCCTGGGTATTAATCAAACAACACGGGAAAAGGCAGTCATATTCCAGCGCGGTATTTATTAGTGTTTGCGCTGCCCAGGCAGCAATGGTTAATAGATATCATATCCGACATCACCGTAAGTGTACACGTCTGTCAGCCTGTCTCATGACACGCTTCCCTCGGCTTAGTCCATTTTTCCACATTTCATGGGTGTATTCCATTACCGTATATGGTTAATCGGGGCGTTTCTGGTATGCAAATACGTGAAAGTGTGCACGAGCCTCGGCGCAGAGCCAAGGTGGGATTCATCATGACAGGTGTGCGTAGAGCCTGCGTACGCACGTGTGATGAATCCCGACTTCCCTGTGCGTACACTGGTTCTACATTCCGTGCGTAGAACATTTCTACATTTCTATTTCCACACGTAAGCACGGAATGTAGAACTAGTGTACGCACAGGGAAGTCGGGATTCATCACACGGTGCGTAAGCAGGCTCTATGCTCCTCCGTGTTGATGAATACCACTTTGTTCTACCGTCAATGCTCGTGCACGATTATCCATACATGGTCATGAAAATGAGGAAACACCCCCCATGGGATGTGAAATAATGGACTGACCCGAGCGGGACTCTGAGAAACTCCACGGAGAATTCACTGCTGTCGAACCAAGAAGACACTATCGCGTATTATGGGATAAATAAAAGGCGGATTTGTAAACGGTGATGTCAGATATCAACGGCTCCCTAAGACCATTGCTGCAATTCTGCCTGGACAGCTCAAAATACTAATAAAGACCGTTCGTTGACCACTGTTTGGCGTTGGTTGTGTGTCATCATAACCGTGCTGTAATATGAATGCCTTTATTAGTTGTGTTCGATTGGCTATATGATTTTTAGAGGCATCTATTTTGTTGTCGGCTAATAAAGACCGCGCTGGAATATGACTGCCTTTTCCCGTGTTGTTTGATTAATACACAGGGATTAAAGTTCTCCTCAATTCTATTCCAAATCGCGATGGATCTCCCGTCAATTTTCTACCTGCTGCATATGATTTCTAGAGGCATACTACAATCTATTTTGATGTCAGTATTGGGTAGCCTATATAAACAATATAATACGAGAGCATATACAAGAACAATGAATCTCACTGCATGTATGATGTAGCCGCCTTTCAATACATGAACTTGAATTCCATCATGTTTGTGTGCGGGACTCACAAGGCTGTTGTCACAATGGGTGGTACCGGTGTACAGTAATAATAACAGTCCACACAATATCACGATCCATGCCATAGCCTATGTTCTATTAGGACATGATCTGTGACGACAAATGTTCTAGAATGTTTGATTAAGATATCATACTCTGACAGCGAGGTTTTGCCCGCTGCTCACCACCTTTTCTCTGTTTCTTTAAGCCTACTGTTAGGAATTCCCTTCTCACTGACTCTCTCTAGCCCCCACCCTCTCGTTCCTTACTCTCGTTTACTCTCAGTGGCCACACCTGGACTATTATCAATTACCTCTCGCACCTGTGGTGGCAGGCTAATTAGTTCCCCTGTGGGCTTTAAATACCAGGGCTCTTCCCCTCGTTTCGGCGTGGGGTCGTGTTGTATACTTGCCGAGTCATATTCTCTAAACATCTAGACTCTTTCGGGAGATCCTCTGTCTGCCTATGCTGTTCCATTCTCCGGCGTCGAGATGTTTGCTCCAGCCTTCGCTAGCTGTCGCCGTTGCCTGTGGGGGAGACTGGTCTGCGCTCCCTGTACTTCCACGGGAGGCACCCCAGCGTTCCACTGCAGACCCCCGCGCAGCTGTTCGTCCTGACGCACATCCAGACCAGCGCAGACGCTCTCCAGTCCTCAGCGCGCAACGCGCATCTTCCAAGGACGTTCGAGCTTGGCACGCTCTCCAGACCAGCGCGCAGACGCGCATCTTCCAGACCTTCGAGCTTGGCACGCTCTCCAGACCTCAGCGCACAGACGCGCATCTTCCAGACCCTCGAGCTTGGCACGCTCTCCTGACCAGCGCGCAGACGCGCATCTTCCAGACCCTCGAGCTTGGCACGCTCTCCAGACCTCAGCGCGCAGACGCGCATCTTCCAGACCTTCGAGCTTGGCACGCTCTCCAGACCAGCGCGCAGACGCGCATCTTCCAGACCTTCGAGCTTGGCACGCTCTCCAGACCTCAGCGCACAGACGCGCATCTTCCAAACCTTCGTGCTTGGCACACTCCTCCACGCTGACGCAACCAGATGCGTCTCTCGGTTCCGGCGCGCACTCAAGCTGTGGCGCACCACTCTGTCCTCGGCTTGGACAGCCAGCTCCCCGGTGGCGACACCCTCGCCGCCGCTGCCTGTTCCAGCACCACTCTGTCCTCGGCTCGGACAGCCGGCTTCCCGGTGGCGACACCCTCGCCACCGCCGCCTGTTCCAGCACCACTCTGTCCTCGGCTCGGACAGTCGGCTACCCGGTGGCGACACCCTCGCCACCGCCGCCTGTTCCAGCACCACTCTGTCCTCGGCTCGGACAGCCGGTTACCCGGTGGCGACACCCTCGCCGCCGCTGCTGTTCCTGCACCATTACGCATACGTCTGGGTGAGTTTTGACTGTCTAGATCATCTCCGTTTTCGTGTGTTTCGAACACTGAAGAATTACCACCTTTTTAATCTGACAGTCACTCACCCAGCGTTGTGCCTCTGTTTGTTTCACTTGGATATTATTTTGGACGTTACATCTCCCACTGTGTGTTTGTTCACACCAAAGATAGTATTCTCTTTGTATTTGTTTTGGTACTTTGCTCTTTGTGTATTTTTCACGAAGATAGTTTTACTTAGTTTAACTTTGGTATTTTGGACTGGTCACCTCTCCTGCATCTGCTCTGTTTTTCCCCTTTGTACATTAACCCTCTCCTCTCTCCCTCTCGGCCGCCGTTACCCACCTCGGAGATCTGCCGAGAGAGTTCTGCAGAGCGGCCCAGGTGTTCCCACCAGTCCTCCCAGTCCTCCCTGTCCCCAGCCCGCCTCCGCGGGCTTCTGTCCCTAGTTCTCCTAGTCCCTAGTCCTCTATCCCTAGTTCTCCTAGTCCCTAGTCCTCTATCCCTAGTTCTCCTAGTCCCTAGTCCTCTATCCCTAGCTCTCCTAGTCCCTAGTCTTCTGTCCCTAGTTCTCCTAGTCCCTAGTCCTCTATCCCTAGATCTCCTAGTCCCTAGTCCTCTATCCCTAGCTCTCCTAGTCCCTAGTCCTCTGTCCCTAGTTCTCCTTGTCCCTAGTTCTCCTAGTCTCTAGTTCCTCTGTCCCTAGGCGTTCCCTTATACCTTCCCTTAGTGTTCCCTTTTCCTGCCCGCCTCTTAAAGGCACTTTACCTTCCCCTCTTCTGTTATTCCAGTGTTTTGTGTTTTCTCCCTTAAAGGGACAGTGCCCTTTTTCCCTGTTCTCAATAAATATCTGTTTCTTGGCAAACCATCATACCTGTCTTGTGTTGTGCGATTGGGGTCGGTTACAAACCATAACAGCATGCCTATGAGCAACAAAAACGCGAACTTGAATCCCATCATATAGTCTGTCCACTATCTGCATGGTGTCATTGCAATGCGTTTTCTATTCTTTCTTATACAGTAAAAAGGGGGAAGAACACTATATTCATATGACTTATTCTGCTTACAGCTTCGAAATTCCACTTGTTTCGTTTAACGTAAAGCCTTTTAAATATAATCAAAACGTTCCCGTGTTTCGGCGGTCTGTGCGCAAAATAATAACGAGTTGAGCTTTATGATTTATGATGAATTGAAAATGGGGGACCCTGATGTAAACAAGACGAAAGTTGGTCTGCATCCCCAATTAACAATTGTATGTACTGAGCTGTACTGTACTGTACCCATTCTGCAATCTGTTAATAAACTTTTCAATCAATCAATCAATCAAGCTACGCGGAGCGCAGTCAGTCAGTAGCCTACACCCCGTATATTCCGATAACGCTATATAAACCATGCTGCATTCATTCTGAGAGAAAGATCTATTATTCCAAATGCTATTTATAGGGTTTTGACCATAATTACACTACTGTTGCTATTTTACAATGAACTATAATGAACTACGGTTCGTACAGAACATGCCAGTGTTATTATGCACAGAAGCTCATTTCCTTGTTGTAATAATATATTCTACCACTGGGCGCCAGGTAAGTGTGGTCTGACCTGTGCGTAGATGTAAGCACGGAGTCAAGTTCAAATCGAAATTGATGAATCCCACTCTTTGCTTAGAAATGATCGTACGCACAGGGTAAGCACAGATCTGTGCGTAGAACACGTTGATGAATGAGGGCCCTGGACTTTACTATTCAATGAGCAGAAATAAGAGAAAAGTAAAATTGTAATTAGTTTAATTACAGCAACCAACACTGTCTATAGCTAATTTCACTGTTCATAACAACTGCAGGGGGTGCATTTGTATATAACTCGCCCATTTATACAGTCAACAGCTGCAAAAATAATTCTGATTGTATACAAGTCAATAGGAAAATGACCCAACTTCTCGATTTCTCTTTTTTTTTGTGTGTCTTTGCTCCACGGAGCGTGATTTTTTTCCGTAGCCTTTGTTTGCGAAGACGCTCTCTGATTGGCTAGCCCGCGTACAGCGAAGACCCTCTCTGATTGGTTTAGCTAACAAAGGCTACGGAAAAAAATCAAGCCTCCAACGGAGGATTATCTAGCTACAAACATCAATCTGACATGCCCGCGCAGGTGCGCTGCGCTGCCTCGGGTGACAACAGACAAGTTAACTCATTCCTGCTTGCGGAACGTATATTAGAGAGCACATCTCCGCGCAACTAGAAACACTTATACTGACTGTGGCCTGCTTCGGATTTCAGTGGCCTGAATGCGGGCAACAAAATAATATAATATACTAATAAATAAAATAAAAAACATTGCCAGTCTGACAGGGCCAGGCCATGCCAGTCTGCCAGGCCACCGGGAAAACTCCCGGTGCTCCCGATGGTCAGTCCGCTAGTGATCAGGCATATAAATGACCTTATTATGGCCAAGTCATACATGTATGGATCGGGCCAAATCCGACCGTGAATGAAATCTAGTGTAAGTACAGTTACTTTAGTATAATGTCCATAGCTCCGCCATTTTGACCGGATTGTGGCAGGTTTTTTTCTAGACGTTAACAGAAAGGTAAAGAAACAATATACGTTGTATTTTATGGCAATAATGTTCAGGTTTGTTCGACCCGTATAATCAAGAAAATCACATCAATATATTTTTTTCATGTCAGCCGGCTGCAGCTTTGACAGCGGCTGGTGTGAGCTGGGTAGTGTAGTTTTATGAAATCAAAAGCAATGGGTATCCTCTTTCTTAGGACTACAATGATTTCATGACGGCATAATTTCCTTGCGTCTAAATCATCCGGTTTCCGATGCAATGCGTGGAGATTTTCATATTTTGCTACATATATATACGTGTTTGGGAGCCGACCCTTGAAGGCCAACCACGTATATATGTGTCCCCGCACAGCGGTTTGTGCCAGATGTCTGCATTTTCATTTTCCAGACTTTTCCAGATTGCAAAAGTACAGAATGTAAGCTTTCAAATGATGTGTCATATGTCGAAATCTGAGATTTTTTTTAACATGATGTGCTCATTTATAACTTGTAAAGCAGTCTGTTTTCTAGAACACTTAAGAGGAGAAAATGCTTCTGAAAGGAAGGCCACATTTTCACACTTCAGAGAGTTTGAGCTGGGCGTCAACAAAAACCCCTCCGGCAACGCCCTCACCTGAATAGCATTAACATAATTAAGTGCTGCCATGACAGTTATCCCTCCTCAGGACCCTGATGTAAACAAGACAAAAGTATTTATATTTTTCATTCGTCTTCATTCGCTTAGCAGTTGTTTGTATTGAGCTGTACTGTATTGTACCCATTCTGCAATCTGTTAACACTTTGGATGCCACGCCCGAGATATCTCGGGTTTACGCCCCGACCGTTGAATGCCCATCACGAGATTTCTCTGTTTTTTTTTTTTTTTTTTTTGTATTAGCAATCTGAAATCATATTGCATCAAGCGAGCCTACCGTTGGATATCCAGTCACCGCCGGCGCTCAGATGTGAAAAAAGCGCCCCCTATCGTCGTTTTGGAGTGGACTCAATGAAAGTGAATGGGAGAACGGATTTCTGACTCCACATTTTACTTCTCACTGATGTAACCGGGGTCTACCAGAGTTCATTCTGGAACCTTGGTGCCACGGCGAAAATGTGTTATACTGTACACACGCTGGATCAATACAATTATCGATTTTTTCGAATGGTGATCAGGAATTGGAATATACCATTTGGATACCATCTGATGTCAGGTAAGGAATCTATGTTATCAGTCTTAGGATAATCAGACTCATTTTCACGGAGATATAAGCGTTTCCACTATATGTGATATTGCTGTTTCACTGTAAAAGCCATCAGGAAATAAGAGCAGCGATTATCAGCACGCGTGCGCACACATATACTATCGATCATCTAGCATTTATTTGAAAACGATTCATAAATACGCCCACAAATGACAACGTTCTGGAATATTCCAGTAAAAGACGATTATCATCATAGGGTTGTATTTTCCGAGAAAACAAGTGATTTTCAAAATGCTATCAAACGGAAATTAAGCGATAAAAAAACAATCTGCCTTGACAATGTTGACTGGAAAATGAGTCTTTGATAAGCGACGGGCAGATTAGACACATAGCCATAATTTAAAACATAGATTAGGCGATATTAAGTTAACATTGGAGTGGGTTTGGGCATCAAGGGGGTAAAAAGGAAAACATGGCGTGGCATCCAAAGTGTTAATAAAGTTTTCAATGCATAGTAGTATAGACATTATTAGCATAGTAGGTAGTAGTATAGACAAGTCAGATTACTTAGTAGACAGTATGAAGGTTAGTAGTTTCAGATATTAATTGAAGTTAGTTTTTAGTCAATGGCAGATATTCTTTCCCATATTTATATAGCACAAACCAAAGTGCTTAAGCTTAAAATAAAATTAAATGGAATAGAATATTTCTAGAGTCTTTATTGTCATTATACAGACAGCGTTATATAGCTCAACAGTGCACAATTAATAAACATCAAAAAGAAAATTAGGAAGATACAATAAAATAGCCCATTTGGTCTATAGGACTGTGAAGCTATGTATCCCCCCCCCCCCCCCCCCCCCATGCTGCTTTGAGACCTGAATTCCCCCAAGGGGATTAATAAAGGATAATCTTATCTTAGTAACATACTTTTTTTTTTAATTAGGAAGATAAAATAAAAGTCCATTTCTCTACAGAAACCCTTCTCCCGGTTCGACTGGTCCAGGTGTCGGACCGTCTCAACTCCCCTTCCATACACCCCTTCATAATACAACATTGCCAACCGGTGGGCTGATCCAGATCTGGCAGATCTGGCATCAGCTCACTCACCTGATTAATATTATTTACTGCCATTTATGTTTATTATGTTTATTGTCTGTGTTGTCGTTGTTGTCTCCACTTTGTTAGACTTGTGTTCCCCTGTCTGTGTTTTGTAAATATGTTTTAGTCTTGTTGGTCTCAGTTTGTTCAATTGTTATTGTTTTTCCCAGTGTGCTCTGTGTTCTGTTGCTTCTGTCTACCACACCTGTGTCCTGTTTGTAATTACCCTCTGTCTCTAATTAGTGTTTGTATATTAGGTGTTGTGGGCCAGCAGACACTTGCTGGTTCATTGTTTAATTGTTACTGTTGTTGTCAGTCGTGTTTGTTGTTTTCTGTTCTAAGTAAAAGCCTTATTATTCACCACTACGCCGTCTCCTGTATCCTGTTTATCTCTCCGTTCTACACTGCAAACTGAGTTCCACCACATCATGCCAGCAAAGCGGCACCATCGTAACACAGAGCCTCATTATCCCTCCTAGTTACACATACACACAGTCCCTCCTAGAGCTAATGATAATGTCTTCATGTCTTCATGCCTACAGTGGTCCCTTCACGTGTAGAGTGGCAGAGTTTAATGTACACCAAAATGCATCAATTATGTATCAAGTTGTAAACAATTGTACAAGATTATGCATTAAACTGAATTTGCCCAAGGGGATCAATAAAGGAATATCTTATCTTATCTTAAAGTAGATGTTGTTCAACCCCAGTTTTACAAGCTTTCATGACATTGAATGAAGAAATCACATCTGACATGCATTAAGTTTGTTAAATTAAAATAAATATGACAATAAGAAATTACGCATTTACAGACAACAATCGGAAATACAAATACGTAGCACAAGACAACAGCAGTACTCTCAAGGTTCTAAACCAAGTCACCTATTAGCTATGCGATTAAGAGTTAATGCAAAATTTGCAGATATAACTACCATTAGAGCACAACAAGTACTTGTTACAGACCCTGAAAAAATAAACGCGACATTCAAAGAATTCTACTCCAACTTGTATAAATCAGAAACGACCTTCGATCAAAACTAAATGGACACATATCTTAATCAAATTAATCTCCCTAAACTTTCAGAGGATGACGCTAAACAGTTAGAAACACCGATCACACTAGAGGAACTCAAGAAGGCCATATCCAAAATGCAAAGTGGTAAGGCTCCTGGAAGAGACGGTATCCCACCAGAAATGTACCTCTCTTGTTGGGACATAATTGGACCCTTATTACTAAATATGATTTTACACTCAGTCAAGGAGGGGAACTTCCATAAGAACGACAATATTGCACTCATAACAGTCCTCCTTAAAAAAGACAAAGACCCCACCGAGTGCGGTAGTTATAGACCCTTAAGCCTCCTCGGAACCGATATCAAACTGTACTCTAAGGTATTAGCCATCAGATTACAAAAGCATATGACGTCTTTAGTTCATCCGGACCAAACTGGCTTCATAAGAGGCCGCTTGATCACTGATAACATAAGACGATTACTGCACGTACTAGATGCTGACAAGGACGACACCATACCTAAGGCGATGCTGTCCCTGGATGCAATGAAAGCTTTTGACAGGCTGGAATGGTCGTATCTATGGGCAGTATTAGAAAGGATGGGGTTAGGTAAAGGTTTCATTGATATGATTAAATACAAAGACCCATCGGCCATGATTACAACAGGTATAATCACCTCCGGAATCTTTCCGGTATCACGCTCAGCTAGACAGGGTTGCCCTCTTAGTCCCAGACTATTCGATCTATCATTAGAGCCTTTAGCACAATATATATAAGACAATCCCAATCCATAGAACCAAGCGTAATCAAGGGCACACAACATAAAATTAGTTTATATGCGGACGACGTAATACTGTTCATGCAAAACCCCAACACCACATTGCCTCATCTGCTCAAGTTGATTGAGGACTTTGGAGATTTATCGGGATTTAAGATAAATTGGCCGAAGTCGGCTTTCCTTCCACTTAACGCCCCTGCAAAAAAAAATATAACCCTCCCAGAAGAGATACCTATGGTAAAACACTTTAGATGTTTGGGAGTGGAAATATTCCCCACCATAAGACAAACGGTGAAGCACAATTACATAAAAATCCAAAACAAAATCAAAGACGACCTTGATAGGTGGTCAAAACTTAAAAACTCAGTACAGGCACGGATATCAATAGTTAAGATGGACGTACTACCTAGAATCAACTTCTTCAGCTCAATGCTACCGTTACCCCCTCCAGAGGGTTACTGGAAAAAATTACACTCCTCCACATACAAATTTATTTGGAATAACAAACCACCACGTATAAAAAGATCCACCGCACAGAGAAACAAAGTATGGCATTTCCAGATTTTTTATTCCAGAAAATTATCTCACCGAGTCCACAATTTTTTTTTACGCACAGTTATTGTTATGTTTGAAGTCTCACGGTGTTCCATTAAAGATACCAATTGAACACCACAGATACCACAAATTCTTCTATGAAAGAGAGACATCGAGAGGTTTTGTTTCAGATTTGTATCATCAATTACTAACGTCCTCGTATGAAACCCCCCCACCTAGATATACCAGACCTGGAAAGTGATTTTGATTGGCAAGAAGCCTGGGCAAATGTTCGATTTACATCAAGGAACCCGGACCATCAACAAATAAATCTTAACTATATTCACAGGACATACTTGACTCCTAATAAGACTGAAAAAATGGGTCTTAAACAAGACTCCAAATGCTCCTTATGTACAAATGGGGACATGTACTGGGACTGCCCACCAGTTAAGATATTCTGGAAAGAGGTGACCCAGCAATTATCAAATCTCTTAACTCTGAATATACCTGTACACCCCTCTGTATTACTGCTGAATGATGTTTTTGAGTGTGCAGTACATCCACAGCTAAAGAGATTGGTTTTATCAGGTATCACAGTGGCTAAAAACCTGATAGCATCACGATGGTTCCAACCGGAATTTTTTTTCCGAAAGGTCGGGATTATTACATATCTCGATGTGATTTATCAAGAAATATCTACAGCAAGAATTTTGGGTCTCAATGAATCCAAAATGACAATGTGGTTAGAAGTGGTGGAGAAAATAAAAGCTAGCATATAATGGTAGTAGGGCTGACCTTCGAAGCTTTTTTTGGCAATCGAAGCTTCGGGGCCGAGCTTCGATTTTAATTCGAAGCTTCAGAAAAAAAAAAAAAAATTATATATATATATTTTTTTTTTTATCTTATGTTGTGGGACTTGTACAGCACTTTCGTAAACGTTGTTGTTTTTAAATGTGCTCTATAAATAAAGTGGGTTGGATTAATTAATTAAGTAGCCCCTTTCGTGACTGACGCATCCAACAAGGTTTCACTCGGCTGTGTGATTTAATTCAAGGTGGATCGCTGTTGTCGTTTGAACAACTTCAGATTTCATGGGAACTACCAATCCCCCAAATCAAGAATGTTTAAGATGAATGAAGTAAGATTTTGATTATTTGAAATATGGCCTGTGTAGACTAAACTATGCACAGAATTATGTCAGTCTACAAGGTCCGGATTCTACATGGTCCGGCAATGTAGACCTTGTAGACTCCACTACAGACCAATTATCAGTGAATGTTCATGCATTTTTAAGAAGGGCAACTTCCACAAAAAAACAAAGAACTCACCAAAACATCTCAGTAGCACCTTATCTAAATGTTATATTTCATATATGGAGATTCATATTTATTTATGTATTGCATGCATTTCTACATTTTATTTCCTATTTTGTTTATTCATCCCAGTATCTTTCTTTCTTATGTGTGGAATTCTACAAGGTGCGCGCACACACACACACACACACACCTACACACACACCTACACACACACACACACACACACACACACACACACACACACACATTTTATCCAAAGCGACTTACAAGTTCTGTACGACAAGACAGCAAGAAGGGTACAACTCTATCAGCTGAGTAACAATGTTCATCAAAGTGTTGCGTGTTACAGTGTAGGTTAGTTTATTAGGACAAGTGCATGACAGTAAGGTTAGTCACGGTTAGATTTTATTTTTATTTTTTTTATCATTTCAGATAATGGTTGAAGAAGTGAGTCTTTAGTCGACGGCGAAAGATTGGACGGGATTCGGCTGTCCTAACTGGGATGGGTAGTTCACACACACACACACACACACACACACACACACACACACACACACAAATCGAAGTAAAAAAAAAAAATTGAAAAAAACATTTTTTTGATTTTTTTTTTTTTTTTTTTTTTTTTAACTTCAATTTTTTTTTTAATGTTCGAAGCTTGTGCCATCGAATCGAACGTTCGAAGCTTCGAAGCATTTAAGACAGCCCTAAATGGTAGTGTCTGGTTAGGAGCGAGGGATAATGGATGGATTATCCAATGGGGGGTCCGGGAGGGGGGGTACAAGCTAGAGCATATGTGTGTAGGGTATTAGATAGCAGGTATTGGGGGTATATCCTGTATAAGACATTTAACTATATGGTGATTTCATTGGATGTGCACTGTTAATAATGCTTGTATATCTTATCGTGTGTTGTCATGTTTGTTTATATGTTTGTTTAAAAAATTATAAAAAAATTAAATACAAAAAAAAGAAATTACGCATTTGATGTCGGAAAAATAAATAATATGCATTCATCTGATCACAGGGCAGCTGCTTAACCATATCTGAACCAGCTATTTTGGACAAATGTATAATTACTTTAATTACTCAGATATTCAAACACAATTATGCAATTATTGTGAAATGATTGAAAATAATAATTATTGAATGCCTTCTGTGGAATTTGTATTTCTTATTTGTTACACATCTGTTTTAATGATTCATTATATACATTTGAAAGAATGCAGGTCAACATGCAATATATCCCATTGATTGGTATACAATGTGAAGGAAACTGGTGTTTTTGGGTGTTTTTCAATGTATGTGATGTATAGATTGGGGGAGATGAGAGCATCTAAAGGGTCGAAATATGCAGGCTGACGGTGGTGGGAGCAGGAGAGGTGGTTCAGAGCGAGCAGGGTGATTACCACACTGAGCAGGGCAGAATGTTTTGAATTCCCCAGTAAATCAACAAAGATAACGGCGGGGCAGGAGACACAGGAGCAGGGCGATGGAGGTTTTTACAGTAATGAAACGTTTTGATGTGTGTCTAAAGGTTAAAGCAGTTGTCATGGCAGCGGCACCTAGTAACAAGAAGAGGGGCGGGGCCATCGTTGCTATGACGAAGATCATATAAAGGTGACAGTGGTTCCGGGTAAGGGCAGACTAAAATCTGACTGAGACTAAGAGGGAAGAAACCAGAAGAGACTCTCTCCTCTCATCACGGAGAGGGGGGGGGGGGGAGGATGCCACATCATCATTAGCTTCAGCTAACACGAGGATGGTCTTGGCTAATGACCAGGCCTGACCACCATTGGACTGAATAGCAGAAGGACGATAGACTGAACACACCGAAAGATCATTAGAATAGACTTTCCAAGGACAATACAATCTGTTAACATCTGAGCTGAGGCTTCTGTTTATGAAATAAACAATGCTTTCCCTTGTAAGGTAGTACGTTGTCGAAGTGTCGAATTCTTACAAAGGTGGAGAATTATTATGGTTTGCGAATCTAACAAATGGGACAGACCAGCAAAACTGTACATTGGAATATTGACAAAACCATTCTTGGTCATTTACTGTACATTGGAGGGGGTTGATATAGCTATAAACCTGCATTCCTTCGAATATATCATTAATCAATTAAACTTATATTGAAATACACTATATGGCCTATACACCAACACTGAAATGACAGTGGATAAATAAATAAATAAGAACTAAAGCTAATCGCATGGAAATAGACTGCATTAATATTCCATAACAAGTCTTGTGTGCGCCTACGTGGCTAATGAACAGTATAGGCTTAATATATTCTAGTTACTTGTTTCATTAGGATTTAGTAGATACTATATACTGTATATGCTCTGCCTCTGCCCTACGTACAGTATAAGTACATACTGTACGTAGAGCAGAGCATATAGTATCTACTAAATCATAATGCAACCTGTTCCCCCCCACGGGGTCGGTACCGACCCTTAAATTACATTATGATCATATATCCATATTTTTATGAGCAATGCAAAAGATTTGCGATTTTAAAATCAAACGTTTTCAAGTATTAACATCACTAACATGTCACAAAAGCATGGAGAATGTATATTATCATCAATACGTTAGTTTAGCAATAGGTTAAAAGTGTCATTATATCGTTTTACCTTCTCGATTTGACGAAGTATATTCCAAGACGGGGACCATTTTGAAAATGTTGAACCATGGGAATTGTAGTTTTTTTTGTGGCCATTTTGTCGAGGGCATGCATAGCTGTGGATCAGCGTTGGAATTTTTCCGAACTACATTTCCCTTCAAGTTCTATGGGGGTTCAAAGTTCAGAGTTGAATTATGAATATGTCAATAACTGGTATTATTCGCGATAATAAGCCACAAAAGGTAAAAAAAAAATTTGTTAGTCAGTTAGTTTCTCCTCCCTATTGTTATCATGTAGGAACAATTAGATCTGAAATTAAATTCAAAACGGTTGCACTGTGGGAGAAATAAAAAAGTACAGTCGATTACAGTAGATTATCAGTATCTGTTATTATGCACGCCTGGTGATACTAAATCCAAATTGAACTTGGGCATTTGAAAGATACTATATATATATATATATATATATATATATATATATATATATATATATATATATAAATGTGCAAATTGGCTATAATAAGGTAATGTATAAGCATATATTCTATATTCTATAATAATATTTCAAATTGCATTGGTCCGGATAGGAGAATTCAGTACTGTATCTACAGAACCTTCGGTTTTATCATCTTCCCTTTATTAATTTCCTTAGATTTTTTGTACACGTGATCTCAAGAGGGTACTGAACGAGGTCAGTGGCAGTATTTTAAGTTTGGTCATTATTATCATGGTGTTATTCACTGTCAAAGATGCAAAGAAAAATCATAATTCATATTCTCCTTTGTTTCATCACAATTTACTCATAGTATTACCAGACACAATATTTATAACACTGGGAATACTATACCTATACTGCATTCATTCATTACACCGTAGGCTACAGTATACTGCGCGCGTGTGTGTGTGCATGCTCTGCGGCAGGTGTACCACGAGCTGTACTATATATGATGACAATACATTAATCTAATCTCATTTCGATGGGTCGCACAAGACTCGCAAGGCACTTCCGCATCCATTTCCACACAGCTGCGTCATTACTTTGCCTTATAAGGAGCTCTGGAGGCGTTGTTTTGTATGCAAATGACCTGAACGGGGACGCGCTTTCGAGTTTAAGACATAATGCCATTCCCCAAGCAGATATCAGATCATATCACAGGTGCGACCGTTTGAGCCACTTAAGACATATTACCAGCACGTTGGGGACTCAGAGTGAACATCCCCCACTTCAGGCTGAGCTGCGCACGGCCGTATCGGACCGAAATCCAAGTCTTCATCAGAATCTTCTTCATCTGAAGAGCTCACCGGTTCAGGCACTGGGTCTGGGTTGACTTGATGAACAAAGTCCAATATGAACTCATTCATTAAATCTGATTCATCGATGGCTCTTCCTGATGCAGCGATTTTGTTGAGAGCAGCGGCTATCTTCTGGGCATTCATCTCAACTCAAGACACGTTCAAAGTGTCAACAGATACCAACAGGTGTGTACATCGTGTGGGTGTTGCGCTGCGGGCTGCCTCTCCCCCCAAGGTTTTTGGTCGATTCACTGCTAATTATTATTACGCCCCCGTTCACTGAAATAAACCTCTGTGAAACAGCCTATTTTAAACAAAGGATTGTTACTATTTTAGATATTCAAAAAAAAAATTGTATCTACTTTTTCTCCCATTTTTCGATTTTTCTCCCATCCCAATATCGTATCGTCCAATTCTACCCTCCCCTGTCTCGAACGCTGTTAGGCCATGCCTCCCACAGGCCGGCTGTAATGTGGACGAAGCCTTGCATCACGTGTCCCCTCCGGTACTCGAGGAGGCAGCCGTCGCATCTTTTCACCTGTACAGCGCGATCTCTCAGCGGCAGGGGTCTGCGTGGGAGGGACACGCCGCCCCCGTTGCTTCCTGATTCTGCTGCGCAGGCGCACCAACCGACCTGTAGGAGTCGCTGTCCACAACGTCCGATCCACACCCACCAGCTTCCCACCCCCTAATACTGCCAATTGTATTAGTATGAACGACCAGCGAAGCTGGTAGCAATGTCGAGAGCTGGGCTCGAACCTAGCATCTCCTGCATTAGTGGCGAGCGCCTTGCCCACTGCGCCACTTAGCCGCCCCTAACTGTTTGTTTTTATAGTAAACATGTGCTTATACATTCAATTTCTAATAATATGAAAGAAAAAAAAACACACACAAAAAAATGAAAATTTTGTTTAGATCCCCGGGGGATTTGCCGACGGCCGAGTTCTGGTCGATTGCGCTGTAACCAGACACATATACGTGTTAAACTCGTTTTTGCTTTTATTCCATTTTAATATCCCGGATGTTGTCACAGAGCTGTATTTTGGCTGGAAAAGGCATATTGGGACTCCGAAAGTGCAGTACCAACCAGATCCTGGTATTGGCGCTGTCTTGAGAATGCAGTTTCCCCTGTTGCAAACCGGGTGTCACTTTTTTTCCACTCCGGGTGGACTTTTCTGTTAGCCTAAAGCTATGGCTTCACCAGATCGCCTGGAATACTTTTTGCGACACCGAATTCAGTATGCAGTAAAGGAATATAGCATCAGCCAATGGACATATCGATCTACCAGATAGCAATCAAATAACTGGGAAATTATTTTTGGAATCCAACCGGCCACAGGTAAGAGCGATTTGACGTCAATTTCGGCCTGATTGGGCCTTGTTCTCATAGCCATCCATCCGGTCGGCGTATGTTGTTGTAATAACGAATGCCGTTATTGGTAATCAATAGGGGTGTAACGGTACGTGTATTCGTCCCGCGAATTATGGTACGGCCATCACGGTGCGGTACGCGCGCCATACGACGAATGCGCCTCAGCGCAAACACACCAGTTGCACATGCAAGAACAGCGCGCGGCACACCTCACAGTCGGGATACAGACTGTGACGAGCGAGCGAGAGAGAGGGAGAGAGAGAGAGACAGAGAGACAGAGAGAGGGACACGGAGCACCCCACACACACGGCGCGCGTGGGGAAACACACACACGCAGTCGGGAGCGCGCGCAAAACGCTCCGCATCCCTCCCTCTCCGACTTTCAGCGGGCGAAAGTGCATGAGAAAGGCACATTTACATTGGAACAGCTGCAGGGTCGTTTTCTTGTTCGCTCAATAACGTTAACCAAATGAAACCAATGGAAAGACACACACACGCGTCGCCGACACGCACACACGCACCAACAAACACATCAACATTCTCCCCACAATCAAATAAAAAAAAGAAACATACTTTTCCGGACAGATCATCTGAGCTCCACTGTGTTTAAATCCAAATAATCCTCTGCCATTGTTGTAAGTAACATGTCATCAGTTCTCTAGTAACCTGGGTTACATCCTCCCCTTCTATCCTAATGCACGTCCCTGTGCATATTATCCCAGGACTACATTATCACAATCCTATGGGGTTCTTGGGAGCCAGAGTCATCTAAATCTAAAGAGTCTGTGTTACTGAGCTTAGACTCTGGAATAGTGACTGGATTATCGTTACTAGTGGGTTTCCTAGTCAGGGATAAGTCAGGACTTTTGGAGGTTCTCTATGTCTTGTCGACCTTCTTGGGGGTTCATCTCTGACATCTCTTTCCTTTTATTTTTCCACATCGTCTTGGACATTCTCCTGTCCATCTCTGACATCTCTTTCCTCTTCTCTTTCCACATTGTCTTGGACATTCTCCTGTCCATCTGGTTTGGTTTCTGGTTCATTCATGTTAGTATTGTTCTCCTCTGAACTCATAACTGGTATGGTATTTTCAGGTAGGTTGTTCTCTTCCTGATCCATGTCAGGTAAGTAATTTTCCCGATCCGCTGTATCTGGGTCAGGTAAACTGCCTTCAGTAGGTCTCACTGCGGATGGGATAGTCTTGTTCAGTGTCGTCGGGTCATCAGTTGTCCCTGGAGCTCCCTCAGGAAGAATGACTGCGTCTGAGGGGTCTTGCTCGACAGTGGGCACTGGAAAGGGTTGTGTTTCCACCACTAGACCTCCATGGTCATAGTGATAAGTGAGATCAAGATACTCATCATCTGGGTCTTCTCCCTCTGATTCATTCGAGCTTTCTTCTCTTGGGCTCTGTCGAGTTCTTGGTCGCTTAGGTTTGTCTTTTACAGTAGGTCCATCTTCCACAGGGGTAGTAGGAAGGAATCCGCAAGGTAGCAGTAGGTCTCGGTGGAGCGTTCGTAGTGGACCATCTCTGGTTTCAGGTCTCACTACATAGACTGGGACATTTCCAGTTTGTTTCACTACAATGTAGATATCTGCTTCCCACCAGTCTGCTAGCTTGTGCTTGCCTCTGATGCGGACGTTTCTGACGAGAACCCTGTCACCTTCCTGCAGGGTAGACTCAACAACTCGTTTGTTGAATCTTGCTTTGTTACAGTCCGCCGTCTTCTTTGCATTTTCTGTAGCTACTCTGTAACTTGCTTCAAGGTGGGATCTCAGACTGCGGACGTACTGCAAGTGTGAGCCTGGCTGGTAGTTGACAGGTAAGTTGAAGGCTATGTCCACAGGCAACCTTGGCTGTCGCCCGAACATCAGTTCATACGGGGTGAATCCAGTAGTGTCGTTCTTAGTACAGTTGTAGGCGTGTACTAGAGGTTTGACCTAGTCTCGCCAATGGCTTTTCTTCTTATTCTCCAGGGTGCCCAGCATATTAAGCAGGGTCCTGTTGAAGCATTCAACTGGGTTTCCCCTTGGATGGTACGGGGTAGTTCGTATCTTTTTGATGCCGGCTAGCTCACACAGCTCTCTAATTGTGCGGGACTGGAAATCCGCACCTTGGTCGCTGTGGAGCTTCTCCGGGATACCATAGTGGACAATGAAGTGATCCCATAGGCATTTAGCGACTGTCCGCGCTTTTTGATTTGCGGTAGGGATCGCTATTGCGTATTTCGTAAAGTGGTCCGTAATGTCTGTAATGGGAAATATTAAAGGGACAAACAATGAGCCGTTTACATGAATGATTCTGAGTCATTATTAATAATAGGAAAGTTTATTTCATCCGTGGCCACAAATGAAAGGACAGTTTACAGTCAGAGACAACATGTTAATATAGTAGTGTCTGGCCATAGACTGACCCAGAGCGCTGTTCACACGTATGTTAAATACACAGTTGTCAGACGTAACATAATATCAGATATGATGATGAAAATGGCCCAGTTAGGAGAATCAACCTTGGCTAGGTGGTGACGTTCCCAACTGGAATGTTAAACAGTCTTGCTAACTGAGAATTAGATTTAAAGAGACAGTAGTGTCTGCCATATCTGAGCACATTATATAGCTGGTCAAAGTGTACCAGTCAAGCTGTCTAATGACATGATAATATATTCCACGACAACACCCCCGTCTGATAATTAATCACAATCATTATCACTTCATAAAGACAACAAAAAATATTATCATCCTTAAACCAAAAATAATACAAATTATAATAACTCAGCAAAAACTATTTTTATTATCTAAAAACAAAAGGTCCTCTGGATTGACCCTGTGTCCCGTGCAGAAGAGAAGTTGCCATAACAGCCAACCATCATTAGTGTCTCTTTGCAAATGTCCAGACGGTGGTCGAAGGACCAAGAGTACAGTGTTCAGTCCGGTTTTGTCAAGGCCGGAGCAGCTGCACCATATCCCTCTAACCACCAAGCTGAAAAATAGAATCACAAAAAAAACAGGAGAGTATCTCGCCAAAAAGAGCATTTCCCCTACAAACGTATTCAAAACAAACAATTCCCATAAAATTATTTCAGTAGCGAAGAACAGACAACAGCAAGAAACAAAAACAAAACTTGCAGACTCTTCACAAAGAATGAAATATAATCTCAGGGAAGTGACACATAACCCAAGTCTACCATTGCAATGTACAGCACATTCAAAAACATCTTCATTCTGAACCAAGTTCAGTACCTAATATTTCTGAGAGGAAATACTGTAATATCTGTATGTGTTTTGATCCAAAACTTGCCTAATCATCATTCTTGAAGAAATAGGCTATTTTCCCTCAGAGCAGGGAGATAGCTAAACCAAAACAAAACTACAATTTGCAAAAAAACATCTCCATTCTGAACAAAGTTCAGTACATTATTACCTAATATCTTTTAGATGATACCGTAATATCTGTATGTGTTTGGTTCAAACTTGCCTCATTTATCATTTGTGAAGAATCCCGGAGCGGTCTCTCCCCCTTCCCCTGCCCGCAGTCCAAACACCCCCCTCTGCAGTCCATGGCTCTGATGCAAGGAGCGGCCCGGCGAATGGCCTAGACCGGCTGGCTTAGATCTTTGTCATCAGCTGATGCTCAATGAGTCTGGTCGAAAGCCTGATGGAAGCTGTCTCTTAGATCTCTATCTCTGGACCAATGATACTATCAGGCTGGGGTCAGCTGTCGGATGATGTTCTTGGCGTCCCATCAGCTGGGTGTATGTGGCGACCAGCTGATAGGCCCTCTGCCTCCTACAGATGTGGGACTGGAAAACGAGGTCTCTAACGCCGGTAGCAAGCTAGACGCCGATTGTTGACGCAAGATGACGTCAGCTGACGCTGCTCTGCCTGGTTCAACCAGTAGGGGGAGTCGAGTTACACGGTGGAGAGAGGGGGCTATTGTACAATTTGTGTGTGTGTGTGTGTGCATGCGACACTAGTCTTGGACATATTATTTTGCAATGTAATGCTTTTCTGTTGATTATTTGACTGTCATTGGTACAGTAATGGTGTGGTATTTTCGATTAACGTGCGTTTTTTATGGATAATCATCTAGATACTCAGATACAGTGCAGTATTATTCTTTACGAGACAACCCAACGTGCTGGCACCGAAGACCCGCCCTACTCTGCCTCTGATTCGCAGAATGTGGCTCTAGTTAGGCTCTGGTTGGGGGAAATGTAACTGGCCCGTCGATTATTGTGATCAGGCTGTCCTGTGGATTTCAGCTGTCGCTGTACTGAATTTACTGGTAAATTAACTTAGGTTTAACGTTAGTTTGTTTACTACAGTTATGACAATCAACTAAGGTAACGTTACAGTAGCAACTGCTCAAATAAAGCTGTATCCACATTGCTGTCAAGTTAACGTTATGGTCTCTCGAAAATTGAATGCGACCTCAAGGCTTTTCAACACTGGCCGCGTAATATTAGCTAACGTTAATTTAGCAGGATGTAATGTGTAACGTTTAATCAACGTGAAATGGCCCTGAATACATCATATAATGTGTTTCCCAGCTGCTTATATTGTAAGTGTATGCCCAAAAATATATATCACTATGAATTGAAAATGGGGGACCCTGATGTAAACAAGACTAAAGTCTTTCTCTGGTCTGTGCATCCCCTTAACAATTGTGTGTATTGAGCTGTACTGTATTGTACTCATTCTGCAATCTGTTAATGACATTTACATATCTGTAGATACTATATCTATATCTGTACATCCCTTACCTACTCTTACTAGTTACGCTGCTGGCCAGTATGACTTACTACCATATAGTGTCTTTATACCTGTATCACTGTACATATTAATACTATATCTATATCTGTACATATCTCTTACCTACTCTTACTAGTTACACTGCTGGTCAGTATGACTTACTACCATAGTGTCTTTATACCTGTATCACTGTACATATTAATACTATATCTATATCTGTACATATCTCTTACCTACTCTTACTAGTTACACTGCTGGTCAGTATGACTTACTACCATAGTGTCTTTATACCTGTATCACTGTACATATTAATACTATAACTATATCTGTACATATCTCTTACCTACTCTTACTAGTTACACTGCTGGTCAGTATGACTTACTACCATAGTGTCTTTATACCTGTATCACTGTACATATTAATACTATATCTATATCTGTACATATCTCTTACCTACTCTTACTAGTTACACTGCTGGTCAGTATGACTTACTACCATAGTGTCTTTATACCTGTATCACTGTACATATTAATACTATATCTATATCTGTACATATCTCTTACCTACTCTTACTAGTTACACTGCTGGTCAGTATGACTTACTACCATAGTGTCTTTATACCTGTATCACTGTACATATTAATACTATAACTATATCTGTACATATCTCTTACCTACTCTTACTAGTTACACTGCTGGTCAGTATGACTTACTACCATAGTGTCTTTATACCTGTATCACTGTACATATTAATACTATCTCTATATCTGTACATATCTCTTACCTACTCTTACTAGTTACACTGCTGGTCAGTATGACTTACTACCATAGTGTCTTTATACCTGTATCACTGTACATATTAATACTATAACTATATCTGTACATATCTCTTACCTACTCTTACTAGTTACACTGCTGGCCAGTATGACTTACTACCATAGTGTCTTTATACCTGTATCACTGTACATATTAATACTATATCTATATCTGTACATATCTCTTACCTACTCTTACTAGTTACGCTGCTGGCCAGTATGACTTACTACCATATAGTGTCTTTATACCTGTATCACTGTACATATTAATACTATATCTATATCTGTACATATCTCTTACCTACTCTTACTAGTTACACTGCTGGTCAGTATGACTTACTACCATAGTGTCTTTATACCTGTATCACTGTACATATTAATACTATATCTATATCTGTACATATCTCTTACCTACTCTTACTAGTTACACTGCTGGTCAGTATGACTTACTACCATAGTGTCTTTATACCTGTATCACTGTACATATTAATACTATAACTATATCTGTACATATCTCTTACCTACTCTTACTAGTTACACTGCTGGTCAGTATGACTTACTACCATAGTGTCTTTATACCTGTATCACTGTACATATTAATACTGTTGGAGCCAAAATGCCCTTCTGTTTATTTAGTTTTATTTCAACTCACGGTGCAGAGGTGTGGCATTATTAGTCACCATGGCAACCACCACAGGGGGTGGTTACCCATATATACTGATCAGAGGGTGATGAGCCCCAGGTGCGCAAGTGGAATAGCCATACAGTTTTTGAGCGTGTCTTGTCGTGTTCGTGTAGATGTGCCGTATAGGTCGGCGGTCAGTGTTATTAGTAAAAAGAGTTTTTGTATATATATTTTTGGTTGATAAGTCAATAAAAGGATTGGCATATCGAAAATGATAAGAGCTCTCTGGACATTGAATTCTTCAAGCACGCGTCTAACTCAAGCCAGTCCACTTGCCCCTCCCAGTAGACTAATGTAAAGGAGTCTACATTAGTCAAAAACTAAGGCTCTTCGTTTGAAATGGACAATTGCCTTTGTTACTTATTGGAAGACGAGGATAATCGCGCTCGGCGCTCAAGATTCATTCAAACAGCTGATCAGCGAGACAGCGCGCTCTGCGCTCAAGAGTCAACAGCTGATCAGCGGGACAGTGTTTTGATTTTTGAGGCCGCTGAAAGACATTAGTGACAACTGTTTGGTTCACCGTTTGGCTTGGAATTGCGCGGAACGTGGACAATCTGGACCAAGCTGCCCAGCACCGTCGGGGAGCGGACGGACCGGGAGGAGCTGCCCAGCACCGTCGGGGAGCGTACGGACCAGGAGGAGCTGCCCACCACCGTCAAGGAGCGGACGGCATCACCTGCCCCAGCACCATTTGGGCGAGGGAACGGACCAGGGAGCTGTCCACGGTACCACCGTCAAGGAGCGGACGGCATCACCTGCCCCAGCACCATTTGGGCGAGGGAACGGACCAGGGAGCTGTCCTGCGCGCAAGCAGTTTATTGAATAGCGCTCGGACAAAGAGCGCTGTTTGATGTTGAATAGCGCTCGGACAAGGAGCGCTGTTTGAAGACTTTTCAAAGTTCAAAGAATAAAGTCAAACGGCCCCGACAGCGCTGCGCAACGAACAGGTATGTAGCGCGCTACCGGTATATCTTATATGGCCATATAAAAAACAAATGTGTGCACACAGGGTCAATTGAGAAAAATATAAAAAGGGAAAATTCCAATGCATTGGTGGTATATGATTGTGCAACCCGTTCGTGTGTGTGTCAAGGTTTGGTTAGAACGTCATGTGATGATTAACTGTGGGTTTGTTTATTGTGATTTAACCAAAGGTACCGTTTCATATTGAATCTGTTGGTCTTATATTGCTGATATGAATTCTGATAAAGGTGTTCAGAATCCAACAAAGACCAGCGTTATGGTTGAAAAGCCAGCCACGGCTGAAACTCATTGTAAAGAACCTTCATTGGTTGAAAAGTCACAGCCCACACCCACAGTGGCTGAAACACAGTCCGAGGTGGACACAGGTCAAATCACACACAATGTTGATACCGATCAGCAGGTCACAAAACGCAAGAGCAAATTAACACCAAAAGCCCTATTGGATAAAATTGACACATTACATAAATTACATAAATCTAAATTTAACAAGGCTTCTAACTTGCAAAAAACGATTTTGGGGTTAATGCAAAGTGGATGCAAACAGGAGGTGCAATGCGCATTTATGCAATATCTCCACATATGCAAGGAAGCAGAAGCAAACCAGGAGGCTCTGTTGCCAATAGTACCTCCTGAGGAAAGGGGAAAACATGACATTTGGTTCAAAGCCAAAATGATCAATGTCAATGACTTTATTGATCACATGAATGCATGGACAAAAATGACACAACCTGTGGAAAGTGTTAATGAGGATGAGGAGGATGTGCAAAATCTAATTAATCCAAATGACAGCATTTCTAATGTGGAAAGTGTTAATAAGGATGAGGAGGACGTGCAACATCTAATTAATCCAAATGACAGCATTTCTAATGTGGGAAGTAAAAAATCTGCTCACAAAGGTCACACAAGGTCTGGTACCAGCAGGTCCAGCAGGTCCAGCAGATCTTCTACCTCAGCAGCTCGCTTACAGGCCAAGGCAGATAGAGCTTCACTTGTGATTCGAGCTGCAGCGTTAAAGGATAAACACGCTCTGGAGGAGCAGGAACAAATTCTAAAAAAGGATAAACACGCTCTGGAAGAGCAGGAACAGATCCTGAAACACGCCCTGAAAAAGGATAAACACGCTCTGGAAGAGCAGGAACAGATCCTGAAAAAGAAAAAGGAAACGATGGAGCTTGATGCACAACTGGCAGCTACCAACGCAAGAATAGCAGTATTACAATCCCCCAGTCACCAAGCTCTTTCACTCACACAGTCCGATGGAATGGACTCCTACTACAGGAAAGGAACAAGGTTAAAGGAACCCTCAGTCACTCTCAATCCTCATGCAAAAGAATATACATCACTACCACAGCAACCGTCTATGCAGCCACCAGAACCACAGCAACCATCTATGCAACCACCAGAACTGCAGCAACCATATGCACCGCAATCATATGTGCAACAACCATCACTATGGAAACCACAAGCTATGCAACAGCAACAAGCACCCATTCAACAACCACCACCCTGGCAAATACCACAAGCTATGCAACAGCAACAAGCACTCATTCAACAACCGCCACCCTGGCAAATACAACAACCTATGCACTTGATGCAGCCAACACCCATTCAACAGCCCCCATTTTGGCAAAGACAACAATCTATGTTGTTACAGCCAACTCCCATTCAAACACAACCGCCATCTTTACAAAGACAACATGTGTCTTGGGATGGAGCACAGGACAATACAACTCACATGGAAGCTCCTGTGCAGCTAACGACCCCAACTGTAATTTCACCCCAAAGCAATGAAACCTCAGTTGTATTGTCGTATATTTCTAAATGAAAACATGAATAAATGCAAGTGAAATGTACAAGGAAAATGATTTGAAAAACAAAATGCTGCTTGATAGAAAGGTTATTTAGAACACCATGTGAAGGTATTTCTGAGACCCTAGGGTAGAGGCGGTTGACTCCCCAGAAAACAGATGGCTGACCTTAAAGACAATAAAACTGACCCCTACCCTAAGTAAGGACTTTCAAGTTACGACATGGCAGAATGGTTAGGGGACAGAGTAAAAGGAGTGGTAAAAAGAGCCTCTCAGATAGACGAGTCAGCAGCACTCAAGTAAGGCCAAACGTTCAAAATACATCAAGGAGATAGAGAAAACTAATAAGGTTACATGTAGGCATAAACTCTTAGAAACTATTAGAATAACTTAGTCACAATAAAGAAAAGAAACTCTTAAAGCTGGAAGGTAAAACTATACCATATTGGTCAAATGTTCATCAGGAAAATAAGGTGTTCTATTAAAGAACGGATATATAGGGTTTGTTATCTGGGCACTGTCTGGAAAAGTAGTCTGGTTCTTATCTAGACTATGTAAACCTTTTAGTCACAAGCATGATGTTGTATTACTCAGTGAAAAACTACCCTCTCATTAAGTAATGATTAAAGTGTCAGCAGATTCAAACTGTGAAAACCGTTGTCAGAAGACCCAGGAAAATTGTGTAACATGTGGTCACAGGACACCCTCAGACAAGTTCTGCTGGAATGTGACAGGAATAGGCAGGGTCTCCCCGTCCCTCTCGCTCTCTGTCTCCCCCTCCCTCTCTCTCGCCCCCTCTCTCTCTCTCCTCTGATAAAAAGGGCGAATGGCGACTCATGAGAGACACGACTCACACCAGAAGGAACCTGGAGAGACTCGCCACACACACCCGGTGACACTCAGAGGAGACGGAGAAGGATCCCTGCAGAGCCAAGCCGTGACACAGAGGGACTGAGACCCGATGACAGACGAAATCGCTTCGCATCAGGAGAAGCGCTGACACACCAGAACGGACCTGAAGACCCAGAGACATGGGGACAGACGATGACAGAGATCGAATCGCAACTGGAGCGCTGAAAACCTCCACCGACAGAGGGAGACTCGCGACTCGACTCGCCACTCAGGCTACTGAAGAGCCGATGACTCAGAGAGCCATTGAGACCAGATGACCGAGCCGAGGTTCATAGCGGACTCCGCCGATACGAAATCAAGCACTCCCGGCCTGATCGACGAGGAGACCAGGTTGTCTTGACAACCAGACCAGCGAACCACAAGAGAGGACTCGGTGTTGGCCATGGACAACCTAAGACAGCGAACAGCACCGAGAAACGACAACAGCCAAATGAAAGAGACGATGTACTGTTTTAATTCCTAAAGCTGTTTTATTAATAAACACCGCCGCCCGTTGATTTTGACCATATCGTCAGTCTCCTCTTACTTGAAACCGAACATCTGAAAATACCTAAAACCATGCAGAGGAAAGGGTGAAATAGAACACTATACGATCAATGAACTTAGATAAGAGATACATGAATTAAGAAGATACACTTCAAATGGTGCCATGACCCGTCCTGCATTGGACCAGAACCGGTTGAACCACAGAGAGGTTCTCTCCCCATCATCGAAGCCCTCTGCGACTGAATGATCGTCCACTTCAGCCACGGCCAGCGGGACTAGGTAAGTAGTGATGATGGTGTTTAAGATTAGTAATGGTCGAAGCAGGCTCGCATTTTGGGGTTGCTATTGCATTAGGTAGAAATGAGTTGTAAATGGACCAGGATAATGTTGGTGTTGGAGGGGTACCGGGGTCCAGGTTTCACAACCTGGCTCTGGTCTCAGCCACACACCGGCGCTGCACTTATGTTCAGTTAGGATGCCTATAATTAGTACAAGGCCAAGTGAGGAGAGGAAATAGATGTCTGTATTTAGTTATATCAGTTTAGGGGATAGGCTTGGGATTAGGTAAATTATTTGAGGGTACCGGCGTAGGAGCAGTAGAACGGAGATTAGTCACAGATAGCGGGAAGTGGGACTGTGCGTGACGTAGTGGTTCATAAGAAGGGTAAAGAGGAGTAGTCAGATCTTAAAGAGTAGTAAAAAGATAAACCGTGGTGTAGCACAGGGCAGCCTGGTTCCACGAAGAGAAAAGAGAACAGAAAACGGAGTGTAGAGTAGTATAGGATAACCGTGGTGAAGTTCAGGGATAGCCTGGTTCCGCGAAGAGAAATAGAGAACAGGGAGGTAATTGGTTGCTTTTTTTCCGCGCCATCATTCGCGGACTTCACTCTTAGAATCGGCACGTATAGCAGACGAGTTTAGAAAGACGTTTTCATACAGATCTGTTGTAGTGTGACCCGACGGAATCTGCTTAAAAAATTCGCCTTTGGTACGGATTTTTGAGAAGGTATTTGGTCGATTTGGGGGTGAGACAGGTAAAAGCTCCCCAAACGGCGCTGAATATGAAGATTGAGAGGCTGAGAAGAGGAATGATGGGGGGGGGGGAAAGTAGCCTTTGGAGATAATGCACTTGTGGGAGAAATGCGTGGGGTAACTGCACAGGGGATTAGAGAATGGAAGGATATTGTGTGAAAAAAAAAAAAAAAAAAGCAAGGAGATGCGTTTGGAATGATTGTGTACAAATGAATAGTATGCTTGTGAATGAGACATTGTTTTGCTAAGTATATGTGTTTAAATGGATGGATGTTAGGAGCTCTGAGTGAATGTCAAGGTATTTTTTGTATTATTATGAACCAGCTGGTGGCCAAGGCTGCAACGGAGAAACCACACCCCTGTCCTGCCAGCATTAGCTGAGCGCGACGCGACTAACGTGTGGACGCTGTGTTGCGTTTTCGAGTGAATTGAATGAATGACATGTGAGATGGAACCTAGGAGATATGTAATGTGCATTGAAATTTTTCAAATCGGGGCTGTAGAAGTTTAAAAGTAATGTAGTAAAGATCAAAGAAAACGGGGATTTTAGAAGCCGATGACGTCACTGGAAGCGTCGGAGCTTGGGGTGCGTTTGATACTGTGTGTTTCGGTCAGGCGGGGCCAAGCGGGCGAGCATGCTAGAATGAGGATAATAATATAGGTTCTGTAAACGGGGGCTTAATAGGATTAAAGTTATGTTACGGGGTGTAGCTGGGGTTGTGTAAACGTCGCGATGTGTTGTGCCGCTCGAGTCAACAGGACTGGGCCGTTTAGGAGAAGTGATGTTGGATGCTAAGCTAAGCTGGTGCTAGCGGCACTGAGCTAACGAAGCTAAGATGCTGAGCTACCTGTGCTAACAAAATAGCATGATTGAACTCTCGGGGAATCTCGCGTGTTGCTACTCTTTGCTAGTGCGGGATCTTAGAGAGGCGATGGACAGGTACTTCCGGTGTAGAGGGTTCTGGGAATTGTAGTTTTGTGGTTGAGGTGGAACGTCGAGTTGACGTCTTGGGGTGGTTTACGTGATGACGCACTTGCGGGGGAGGCGTGGGCGCCTCCTACAGGAAGTGGTGAGTGCTGTAGTGCATTGGTGGTGATGAGCGTACGTTCCAGTGGAGGGCGCTGTTGCCTCTTTTATAGTTTCACCTATACAGGTAAAACGAGGTGCAGTAGGCAGTGGAGAAGGGTTTGTAATTATTATAAGTTTTGAGTAGCGACCATTTGTGGGGATTTATAAATTCTTTATGTTCGGTTTTTTCTGTTGTTGATGATGGGGGTGTTTACTGGTTTGATTATAGGTCTGTATTTGTTATGGGCCAGGGGTAATGGCGCTGGTGGGATAGTATGGGATAGATGTGTGAGTTTGTTTGTGACTTTGGTTGCATGAAACCCCCCCCCCCCCCCCCCTTTTTCCTCTGTCTCTTCCTCCCTCGTTCACACTCCTTCCCTCCCTCCCTCCCTCCCTCCCTCTCTCCCTCCTTCCCTCCCTCCCTCCCTCCCTCCCTCCCTATCCCCCCCCCCCCCCGCCCCCCTCCGCTCCATCCCTGTCTCCCGGCTTAACTTTGTGAGGGGACAGGTGCACGAAGGGAGTTTTTGTTTAGTATAGATTGCCTGATTGATTGATTGATTGAAGGATTTTGTTAACAGACTGTAGAGTGGGTGCAGTACAGTGCAGCTCAATACACACAATTGTTAAGGGGATGCAGACCGGAGAAAGACTTTCGTCTTGTTTACATCAGGGTCCCCCATTTTCAATTCATCATGGGCGTGGAGTATTGGTTATATTAATATAGTGTTACTTGCTAAAATAGGATTACATAAGGATAGATGGAATATTCATGGTCATTTTTTTGGTCCGATTAAGGTTAAGGTTGATTTAGACGGTTTTGGTAGTAGTTAATGTTGCATTGTGTGACCCCCCCCCCCCCCCCCTTTCCTCCCCTTAGTCCCTGGATCCCTGTATCCCTCCCTCCTTTTTTCTTTTCCCTTCCCTGTCTCTCCTTGTATTTCGCCATCCCTAGATTGCGGCGTGTGTTGTGGGCATTTGGTTGTAGGTTTATTTGTACTGCGTTGTTATTGTATATGTGAAGTAGGTACCGGATGGGCGCTGGCCTGTCTAGGTGCAGGTGGTGGTAGGATGATTTGTAATATTCTTGGTGTGATAAAGCTTGGGGTGTTTCCGTTCAGGTTCGAAACTGAAGGGAGGACGCTTTGGGCTGTGAGTTGACGGTTCTTTGTATATTCAGAGAACTGGGTGAATATTGCGGTGGCATAGTGCGGGTGTCCATGAAATTATTAACGTGGCCAGCTGTACTATGTGTCGGTCAGGGTTTTAGTGATCTAAGTTGCTAAAAGTTTATTGTTTTCCCTGATTAGGTGGTTGGTAGCAGTAGCAACACTGATTAATTTTTATTAAGTGTTGTGGGGGGTAATGGTTGTGTGTAAGGATGAATGAAATGGATGTAGTATGAGAAGTGAAGCGAAAGCGAATAATACATTTAGTCGATACGCTAATCGGGCATTTAAAAGTAAGAAATAAGGTTAGGATGAACAGATTCATCAAGCAAAGAGAGATAAGAATCAGATGAAGGACCAGGTTTACAAAGGATTATTAGACAAATGGATAGGAAGGGGATTAATGATTATATTTCCCAGGAAACTAGGAGGAGAGAGCACACAGGGGATTGGAAAACTCCAGTGTTCCTGTTGAAGGAACGGACAAAAAACAAGATAAGCTGTATCGTTATTTTTTCAAGCAAATCACACTGTGTCTCTTTAAAATATTAGTATAGTGTTGCCCGACATGTCCAATGCGTAACGAAGAGTGGAAATAATAAGGGAAATGCCACTGTATTAAGTCTGGATTTCTGCTTTCTTTCTATACAGATGCTCGGCCGGACAGGTGCTCTAAACGACTTCCACAACCATCTAGGGAAAACGGCTTTAATGCGCCTTGGTATAAGTATGAATGATAAGCCAGTTATCAATCCTTGTCTGCACAGTAAAAATTTGACAGTGTGAGTGTTTTAACTCAAGTAAGTAGAAGTAGTGGAAGACAGAGAAACTTGTTTTTTCAAACGGTGATTACAAGAGTGTGTTGAAAGTGGAATGAATGACAGTAACATAGGAAGTTCACTTTAGTGGGACATTTGATAGGAACAACTGAAGCGTTAGATGCAATAACAATAGAATAACAACAACGACAATATGGAAGAGGGCCTTAGTGATCGGGCCATTGGGGGGAGTAGGCCGAGGGCCTCTGCAGACATTTCCCAGATAGACTATACCAGTAATGATCTGATTGATTTGAATATGGACTTCTCTCATGTGACCAGTACGACAGAAGGACTTGGAATGATGACTTTGATTCCAACACAGGGGAGTGAACCAGTGACAACGGTGTTACTCCAACCAGAACCGATTCAAGCTGGAGTGTCCATTGCAGGCGACTGCGGTTTAACCAAGGGGCAGAAAAAGAGACTGAGGTTACAGCCGTCCCACGAAGTCCACTCTGGCCGGATGGCTGGAACTGAGACCGACAGCAGGTATGGAATACACGAACAGTTTCTACAGCCCAACCGTTTCCCACATCCATCCTGCCCTCAGCACCAAAGCCAAGATGAGAGGCGGAGCCCAACGGTGGGACGGCAAGCCGCCCGTGCTGAGATGGGGGAAGAGGCAACATACTGTAGACAACAGAGAGCGTTTGTGACGGCGTTCGAACAACACGAGGCAGTTCATCGAGATCTGATGAAGACACAGCTGGAGATCGGTCAAGCCGCACACGAGACTCAGAGACTGGGACGAGAACTGGCGAGAAAGACTGTGCTACTAGAAGCGACAGCTGTTGAGATCATGCTTCGGGCGTCTGACCTAGGCCGCTGTGATCAAAGAATGCCCTGTGCTCTGTTGCCCGGACAGGGAACTGGGCCGCAACAGGGTGAACAGGACCGCAGGAGGGGTGAGTTTCCAGGCCCCTCCCAACAAGAGAAGGCCCGAGGAGAGGCAGGAGAAAAGGACAGGTATGCCCCTCTCTCCTCCAGGCAACAGGACATGCGACCAGAGGACAGGAGAGGGGTGGACCTGGAGAGGACGGTGGGAGGCCAGCCGAGAGACTGTGGGAGTCGTGGTAAACTGGGTGAACTGGAACCCCTGGGATGGCCGGCGTCGGCTGTGTGCTGGGGTTGTGGGGAGGTTGGCCATTTCGCTCGGTCATGTGGCAAAGGGTGGAGAGCTCAGCAAGAGTCCAATAGACAGCAAGAGTCCATCAGAACACAGAGTTGCTGGACATGTGGAATGTTGGGACATTTTCAGAAGGGGTGTAAAGAGGGTGTGTCTGCAAAGGCCATAGGTTAATTAAGAACGAGGCAGGAATGCACAAGCGGAGCTAATAGTGCTCGGGAAAATAGAGTTATTAATAAGTTAAAATGGGAAGAAGGACTGATTGGAACAAAAAATAGAATAAAAAATATATAGAAGCGTTGGTACATTAGATTATGAGTGGAAGCGACTAAGATGGATGTGCAACTAACAGGGAGAGATGAGATGACTGACAGATGCATGAGCCAATCGTACTAACAGTTAATTAATAGACAAATCATGGGTTTTCCTTTTTGCTACAGTGTGTCTGATCAACTCTTGCTGTGGCAGTGAGGAAAACGTAAGGGAGAATGGTATGGTGGACGATTTTTGGTATCTCCCACCTGTGCAGCCTGGCCCGGCTGCACAGATTGGAGAGAGAGAGAAAAATGGTCACCGCAATGGCTCTTGTGGTCATGTGAACTCTGAACCAGACGGTGTCAGAGAAGGGTTAAACAGTTGGGTTTTAGACAGGAACAATGGAACATATAATATTAGACAGAGTTAGAAACAAAGGACTATTTATAGTAGTGATTACAATACTTGATCAAAGGGTGGTCAAGGTTGAATTAAGGAATTAAAAAAAAAAAAAAAAAAAAAAAAAACAATAATATTATTTCATTACTTATTTTATTCTTTTTGGATTTCTAATTTTGCTGTCTTAGTTTTGCGGGGGTATTTATGCCTCTGGATGATAGTTTAATTCTGTTGGATGGGTGTGTAGCATGTAGGCACTCACAGTTTTTTTTGTTTATTTTTAATTTTCTTTGTTTTTGGTTGACTATATTTTTTTGGGAACTGGCTGGCTGGGAGGGTTCTCTCGCCGGTCAGGGGTAGCAGGTGGTGGTGACACAACGAGACTGGTAGGAGGTCTGATATGATGTGCTGGAAACTGAGAATGGACGGGGGCTGGTTCATGGTTTGTTTTCCGCTCATCAAGGCTCCAGATGTAGAATCTGGAGGGTTGTGTCACTTTTTGGGTTATGATAAGTGTTGGGGAAACATATTTCTCTGTCTATAAGGAAGCTCTGTAGGTTGGTGGTCGCAATTTGGCCAGTTAGTGTTCATGTAGGGTGCAGACATGTGAATTTGATGATTGACTTATGGAAGACTCTGCACCGGCTTGTTGAAAGCTGGCGGAGTGTGTGTGATGTGTGTTTAAAGGGACTGTGGTTTGTTGACCATGCACATAGGTTCTGTTGGTGATTGGCCTCGTCTAGAGCTGACTGTCCGGACCGGGGAGCTGTCGGGAAACGAGGTAATTGAAAGTGAAATGATGGTTATTCCACTGTCAAGGGTGGAGGTAGTTGTGTTGATCTTGAGATATTGAATCTAGTAAAACAGTACAGCACAAAAAGAAATGAGACAAAGATGATTTGATTGAATGCTAACGTAAGAAGCTGTGAAATACATAGATAATGAATTGGAGAAAAATGTATTGTCAAAATGCAGAACAGTAAAGATGTATCTGTGAAAATAAATGTTTCCAATCTATTGTGTGTTTTGTAAATAATAATCCAAAATGCAAAAAAGGACAGAGGGAAAATCGATTCCTTCTGTGGAAAATCGGAGCAGTACCAGAGACCTGCATACAACGAAGAAAGAGGCGGTGATTAGCACAAAATACAACAAGAAGAAACAAAACGGTCAAAAACGAGTTAGCAGTAAAGGCCTTAGGAGGTTTAAACAGGGATAACTGACAGGGATGAAAGCAAAGGATAATTGAGGCCTCAGTGGTCTTTTTAAGGAGTAAAAATGATTTATGTTGCTTGTTTGAATTTCCCTCAAATGTTTAGAGAGTTAATCTTTTAGTGGGGTGATGTATTAATCTTTTCTTGCAGAGTCCATTACACAAAATAGACATTTAAGCTAAGTACATGGATAAATATAGTCTTAAACGAAAAGAAGCTGAGAATGGTACGATCATCTCTTTGCATAGAGAGACGGACCTAGACTGGATGTCATAATAATAACTGATAATGTGTATAAACTGTGAAAGGAGGAAAAGGTAGGTGAAATGATGATTTTGTAACTGTACAGATGGAAAGGGTTTTGTAGTTCGATTTGGGTAAATTTTGGATTTTTTTGAAAATTTTAGAAAATATTAGCAAAAATTATGAGAATGATTTTAAACATGTTTAATTTAGAATATTAATGTTGTATAGGAGGTTATTAAACCCCCTAAGGGTGGATTGTCGTATATTTCTAAATGAAAACATGAATAAATGCAAGTGAAATGTACAAGGAAAATGATTTGAAAAACAAAATGCTGCTTGATAGAAAGGTTATTTAGAACACCATGTGAAGGTATTTCTGAGACCCTAGGGTAGAGGCGGTTGACTCCCCAGAAAACAGATGGCTGACCTTAAAGACAATAAAACTGACCCCTACCCTAAGTAAGGACTTTCAAGTTACGACATGGCAGAATGGTTAGGGGACAGAGTAAAAGGAGTGGTAAAAAGAGCCTCTCAGATAGACGAGTCAGCAGCACTCAAGTAAGGCCAAACGTTCAAAATACATCAAGGAGATAGAGAAAACTAATAAGGTTACATGTAGGCATAAACTCTTAGAAACTATTAGAATAACTTAGTCACAATAAAGAAAAGAAACTCTTAAAGCTAGAAGGTAAAACTATACCATATTGGTCAAATGTTCATCAGGAAAATAAGGTGTTCTATTAAAGAACGGATATATAGGGTTTGTTATCTGGGCACTGTCTGGAAAAGTAGTCTGGTTCTTATCTAGACTATGTAAACCTTTTAGTCACAAGCATGATGTTGTATTACTCAGTGAAAAACTACCCTCTCATTAAGTAATGATTAAAGTGTCAGCAGATTCAAACTGTGAAAACCGTTGTCAGAAGACCCAGGAAAATTGTGTAACATGTGGTCACAGGACACCCTCAGACAAGTTCTGCTGGAATGTGACAGGAATAGGCAGGGTCTCCCCGTCCCTCTCGCTCTCTGTCTCCCCCTCCCTCTCTCTCGCCCCCTCTCTCTCTCTCCTCTGATAAAAAGGGCGAATGGCGACTCATGAGAGACACGACTCACACCAGAAGGAACCTGGAGAGACTCGCCACACACACCCGGTGACACTCAGAGGAGACGGAGAAGGATCCCTGCAGAGCCAAGCCGTGACACAGAGGGACTGAGACCCGATGACAGACGAAATCGCTTCGCATCAGGAGAAGCGCTGACACACCAGAACGGACCTGAAGACCCAGAGACATGGGGACAGACGATGACAGAGATCGAATCGCAACTGGAGCGCTGAAAACCTCCACCGACAGAGGGAGACTCGCGACTCGACTCGCCACTCAGGCTACTGAAGAGCCGATGACTCAGAGAGCCATTGAGACCAGATGACCGAGCCGAGGTTCATAGCGGACTCCGCCGATACGAAATCAAGCACTCCCGGCCTGATCGACGAGGAGACCAGGTTGTCTTGACAACCAGACCAGCGAACCACAAGAGAGGACTCGGTGTTGGCCATGGACAACCTAAGACAGTGAACAGCACCGAGAAACGACAACAGCCAAATGAAAGAGACGATGTACTGTTTTAATTCCTAAAGCTGTTTTATTAATAAACACCGCCGCCCGTTGATTTTGACCATATCGTCAGTCTCCTCTTACTTGAAACCGAACATCTGAAAATACCTAAAACCATGCAGAGGAAAGGGTGAAATAGAACACTATACGATCAATGAACTTAGATAAGAGATACATGAATTAAGAAGATACACTTCAGTATGTAACCTATTAAAAAGGCAAAATGAGATAACAGCAATGCTAGTGGAGCAGCAAACAACTCACTTACTGCCACCAAGAGAGATTCCATATTTTGATGGGGATCCTCTGCAGTACAGAACCTTTGTCAGAGCCTTTGTTCATTGTGTGGAGAAGAACACGAGAAACAGAGGTGATTGTTTGTACTTCTTGGAGAAGTACACCAGGGGTCAGCCTAAAGAGCTTGTGCGTAGCTGTCAACACATGGCTCCAGACAGAGGCTATGATATGGCTAAGTACCTACTTGAACAACACTTTGGAGATGAATATAAAATCACAGCAGCTTACATGGAGAAGATGCTCAACTGGCCGCTAGTGAAGGCTGAAGACATAAAATCTCTTCAAGCCTATGCTCTTTTCCTTCGGGAGTGCTGTAATGCTATGGAGAATGTCCAGTACATGAGGGAACTCGATATGCCAGCGAACATGAAAGTATTGATTTCAAAGCTTCCATACAAGCTCAGAGAGAATTGGAGAGTCTCTGTATGTTCGATAATGGAAAAACACCATCGCAGACCACAATTCATGGATATTGTCACATTCATTGAGCGCCAGGTAAAGATTGTCTCAGACCCAGTCTTCGGAGACATTCAAAATACACCACCAAATACAGGAAGTAGACCTATGAACATGAACAGAATGAAATCACAAATTAAACCCAAATTCATAGCAGACAGTTTTGCAACCACAGTTACTATCGAAACCCCTGCAAAGCAAAGAAATGCATGTGCTCACAACACCAACACTTGTGTGTGTTGCTCTAAAAACCACACTCTGGATCAATGTCCTCGGATGGAGGAGAAGACACACAGGGACAAGATTACTTTTATAAGGCAAAAAGGAATCTGTTTTGGCTGCCTTCGCATTGGACATCTTAGCAGGAATTGCGAGAAGCGCTTAACTTGCAAGGTGTGCAGCCAAAACCATCCCAGTGTTCTTCATATAAATCAGAAGGAGAGAGCAAGCAACACAAACCAGCCAAAGAAACCTTCGGTGAGTAACGCACAGATCTCTTTGCAGACATGTGGACAAACGGGGGCCGGAAGCAGCAATGGGGCTCTGTCAATCTTGCCTGTACAGGTGAAGTCCGGCGAGGGAGACAACATCATTACAACATATGCATTTTTAGATCCAGGCAGCACTGACACATTTTGTTCAGAAACCCTAATGAGAAGGCTGAACCTTACAGGAAGGAAAACACAAATCAGCTTACATACCATGGGCCCAAAGGCATCGGTGTCCAGCTACATGCTGACAGACTTGGAGATCGCCAGCCTTACTGGGAAACAGTTCTATGACCTGCCCAAGGTCTACACCCAGAAGAGGATGCCCGTAACCACGAGTAACATCATTAGCCAAGAGGAGTTGGCTAAGTGGCCATACTTAGATGGGGTTGCCCTTCCTCGGATTCAAGCTGATGTGGAGTTATTGATAGGTACCAATGCCTCCAAATTGCTTGAACCTTGGGAAGTTGTGAATAGTCATGGCAATGGGCCATATGCCATTAAGACCCTATTGGGGTGGGTCATTAATGGTCCCCTATCAGGCTACAGTGAGCAGCGGAGTGAGAATGTCAACCCCGCTGCTATTGTTAATAGGATCTCTATAACAAATCTGGAGGAGTTTCTGAACAATCAGTACAACCATGATTTTAATGAAAGGTCATCAGAAGGCAAAGAGGAAATGTCGAGGGATGATATGAAGTTCATGGAAATCATGACTGATTCATGCAAACTTCAGGACGGACATTACACCTTGCAGCTTCCCTTTAAAAGGAAAGAAGTGTCTCTGCCAAACAATCAGTTTGTTGCTAGGCAACGCATCCTTGGACTGAAAAGGAGGTTTGGGAGAGATGAGAAGTTCCACCGAGACAGGATTTCTGCCATCGAAAGAACATCTGGTGTCACGCAGTGGAGGTACATTTATACCACTCAGAACCCTGCTGACAAAACTTCAAGGGGAGTTAAGGTGGATGATTTGCTGACCAACAGAAGGTGGATTGAGGGCCCTGAGTTTCTTTGGAAACCAGAGGAAGAGTGGCCAGATGGTATCTTGGAGTACAACAATTTCTGCTGATGACCCTGAGGTCAAAAAGGATCTCAACATCAATGCAGTAATTGTTGATGCACCAAGTGCCACACACCAACTGATCACCTACTTTCTAACTAGAAAAGGTTGAAGAGGTCAGTTGCTTGGATCCTGAAACTACGAAAGACTATTGGAGATGAGTCATAAAAGAAACGGAGTCATGAGGATGCAGACAAAATGGAACAGGAAACACTGGCTGAGAGAATACTTACCTTTGCTATAGGAGCGGCAGAGGTGGAGTAAGGAGAGACAAAGTCTTGTCCCTGGAGACATTGTATTGATCGCAGACGCTACAGCCCCATGTGGTTCCTGGTTACTTGGAAGAGTCCTGGAGACCTATCCCGACAGGAAAGGACTGGTGCGTTCTGCACGAGTGTAGACCAGTAACTCAACTTTGCTTGCTTCAAGAAGCTGCAATTTAATAGACCAGTAACTAAACTTTGCTTGCTTCAAGTAGCTGCAATTTAAAGCTTCTAATTCAGAGAATTGTTTTTTGAGTTCTTTTGTATACATTTATTGGCTCCATTATGTAAATATTATTTTGAATTGTTCCTGGCCTCCTGCCATTCTCAATTAGGGGCCGGTGTGTTGGAGCCAAAATGCCCTTCTGTTTGTTTAGTTTTATTTCAACTCACGGTGCAGAGGTGTGGCATTATTAGTCACCATGGCAACCACCACAGGGGGTGGTTACCCATATATACTGATCAGAGGGTGATGAGCCCCAGGTGCGCAAGTGGAATAGCCATACAGTTTTTGAGCGTGTCTTGTCGTGTTCGTGTAGATGTGCCGTATAGGTCGGCGGTCAGTGTTATTAGTAAAAAGAGTTTTTGTATATATATTTTTGGTTGATAAGTCAATAAAAGGATTGGCATATCGAAAATGATAAGAGCTCTCTGGACATTGAATTCTTCAAGCACGCGTCTAACTCAAGCCAGTCCACTTGCCCCTCCCAGTAGGCTTATGTAAAGGAGTCTACAAATACTATATCTATATCTGTACATATCTCTTACCTACTCTTACTAGTTACACTGCTGGTCAGTATGACTTACTACCATAGTGTCTTTATACCTGTATCACTGTACATATTAATACTATAACTATATCTGTACATATCTCTTACCTACTCTTACTAGTTACACTGCTGGCCAGTATGACTTACTACCATAGTGTCTTTATACCTGTATCACTGTACATATTAATACTATATCTATATCTGTACATCCCTTACCTACTCTTACTAGTTACGCTGCTGGCCAGTATGACTTACTACCATATAGTGTCTTTATACCTGTATCACTGTACATATTAATACTATATCTATATCTGTACATATCTCTTACCTACTCTTACTAGTTACACTGCTGGTCAGTATGACTTACTACCATAGTGTCTTTATACCTGTATCACTGTACATATTAATACTATATCTATATCTGTACATATCTCTTACCTACTCTTACTAGTTACACTGCTGGTCAGTATGACTTACTACCATAGTGTCTTTATACCTGTATCACTGTACATATTAATACTATAACTATATCTGTACATATCTCTTACCTACTCTTACTAGTTACACTGCTGGTCAGTATGACTTACTACCATAGTGTCTTTATACCTGTATCACTGTACATATTAATACTATATCTATATCTGTACATATCTCTTACCTACTCTTACTAGTTACACTGCTGGTCAGTATGACTTACTACCATAGTGTCTTTATACCTGTATCACTGTACATATTAATACTATATCTATATCTGTACATATCTCTTACCTACTCTTACTAGTTACACTGCTGGTCAGTATGACTTACTACCATAGTGTCTTTATACCTGTATCACTGTACATATTAATACTATAACTATATCTGTACATATCTCTTACCTACTCTTACTAGTTACACTGCTGGTCAGTATGACTTACTACCATAGTGTCTTTATACCTGTATCACTGTACATATTAATACTATATCTATATCTGTACATATCTCTTACCTACTCTTACTAGTTACACTGCTGGTCAGTATGACTTACTACCATAGTGTCTTTATACCTGTATCACTGTACATATTAATACTATAACTATATCTGTACATATCTCTTACCTACTCTTACTAGTTACACTGCTGGCCAGTATGACTTACTACCATAGTGTCTTTATACCTGTATCACTGTACATATTAATACTATATCTATATCTGTACATATCTCTTACCTACTCTTACTAGTTACGCTGCTGGCCAGTATGACTTACTACCATATAGTGTCTTTATACCTGTATCACTGTACATATTAATACTATATCTATATCTGTACATATCTCTTACCTACTCTTACTAGTTACACTGCTGGTCAGTATGACTTACTACCATAGTGTCTTTATACCTGTATCACTGTACATATTAATACTATATCTATATCTGTACATATCTCTTACCTACTCTTACTAGTTACACTGCTGGTCAGTATGACTTACTACCATAGTGTCTTTATACCTGTATCACTGTACATATTAATACTATAACTATATCTGTACATATCTCTTACCTACTCTTACTAGTTACACTGCTGGTCAGTATGACTTACTACCATAGTGTCTTTATACCTGTATCACTGTACATATTAATACTGTTGGAGCCAAAATGCCCTTCTGTTTATTTAGTTTTATTTCAACTCACGGTGCAGAGGTGTGGCATTATTAGTCACCATGGCAACCACCACAGGGGGTGGTTACCCATATATACTGATCAGAGGGTGATGAGCCCCAGGTGCGCAAGTGGAATAGCCATACAGTTTTTGAGCGTGTCTTGTCGTGTTCGTGTAGATGTGCCGTATAGGTCGGCGGTCAGTGTTATTAGTAAAAAGAGTTTTTGTATATATATTTTTGGTTGATAAGTCAATAAAAGGATTGGCATATCGAAAATGATAAGAGCTCTCTGGACATTGAATTCTTCAAGCACGCGTCTAACTCAAGCCAGTCCACTTGCCCCTCCCAGTAGACTAATGTAAAGGAGTCTACATTAGTCAAAAACTAAGGCTCTTCGTTTGAAATGGACAATTGCCTTTGTTACTTATTGGAAGACGAGGATAATCGCGCTCGGCGCTCAAGATTCATTCAAACAGCTGATCAGCGAGACAGCGCGCTCTGCGCTCAAGAGTCAACAGCTGATCAGCGGGACAGTGTTTTGATTTTTGAGGCCGCTGAAAGACATTAGTGACAACTGTTTGGTTCACCGTTTGGCTTGGAATTGCGCGGAACGTGGACAATCTGGACCAAGCTGCCCAGCACCGTCGGGGAGCGGACGGACCGGGAGGAGCTGCCCAGCACCGTCGGGGAGCGTACGGACCAGGAGGAGCTGCCCACCACCGTCAAGGAGCGGACGGCATCACCTGCCCCAGCACCATTTGGGCGAGGGAACGGACCAGGGAGCTGTCCACGGTACCACCGTCAAGGAGCGGACGGCATCACCTGCCCCAGCACCATTTGGGCGAGGGAACGGACCAGGGAGCTGTCCTGCGCGCAAGCAGTTTATTGAATAGCGCTCGGACAAAGAGCGCTGTTTGATGTTGAATAGCGCTCGGACAAGGAGCGCTGTTTGAAGACTTTTCAAAGTTCAAAGAATAAAGTCAAACGGCCCCGACAGCGCTGCGCAACGAACAGGTATGTAGCGCGCTACCGGTATATCTTATATGGCCATATAAAAAACAAATGTGTGCACACAGGGTCAATTGAGAAAAATATAAAAAGGGAAAATTCCAATGCATTGGTGGTATATGATTGTGCAACCCGTTCGTGTGTGTGTCAAGGTTTGGTTAGAACGTCATGTGATGATTAACTGTGGGTTTGTTTATTGTGATTTAACCAAAGGTACCGTTTCATATTGAATCTGTTGGTCTTATATTGCTGATATGAATTCTGATAAAGGTGTTCAGAATCCAACAAAGACCAGCGTTATGGTTGAAAAGCCAGCCACGGCTGAAACTCATTGTAAAGAACCTTCATTGGTTGAAAAGTCACAGCCCACACCCACAGTGGCTGAAACACAGTCCGAGGTGGACACAGGTCAAATCACACACAATGTTGATACCGATCAGCAGGTCACAAAACGCAAGAGCAAATTAACACCAAAAGCCCTATTGGATAAAATTGACACATTACATAAATTACATAAATCTAAATTTAACAAGGCTTCTAACTTGCAAAAAACGATTTTGGGGTTAATGCAAAGTGGATGCAAACAGGAGGTGCAATGCGCATTTATGCAATATCTCCACATATGCAAGGAAGCAGAAGCAAACCAGGAGGCTCTGTTGCCAATAGTACCTCCTGAGGAAAGGGGAAAACATGACATTTGGTTCAAAGCCAAAATGATCAATGTCAATGACTTTATTGATCACATGAATGCATGGACAAAAATGACACAACCTGTGGAAAGTGTTAATGAGGATGAGGAGGATGTGCAAAATCTAATTAATCCAAATGACAGCATTTCTAATGTGGAAAGTGTTAATAAGGATGAGGAGGACGTGCAACATCTAATTAATCCAAATGACAGCATTTCTAATGTGGGAAGTAAAAAATCTGCTCACAAAGGTCACACAAGGTCTGGTACCAGCAGGTCCAGCAGGTCCAGCAGATCTTCTACCTCAGCAGCTCGCTTACAGGCCAAGGCAGATAGAGCTTCACTTGTGATTCGAGCTGCAGCGTTAAAGGATAAACACGCTCTGGAGGAGCAGGAACAAATTCTAAAAAAGGATAAACACGCTCTGGAAGAGCAGGAACAGATCCTGAAACACGCCCTGAAAAAGGATAAACACTCTCTGGAAGAGCAGGAACAGATCCTGAAAAAGAAAAAGGAAACGATGGAGCTTGATGCACAACTGGCAGCTACCAACGCAAGAATAGCAGTATTACAATCCCCCAGTCACCAAGCTCTTTCACTCACACAGTCCGATGGAATGGACTCCTACTACAGGAAAGGAACAAGGTTAAAGGAACCCTCAGTCACTCTCAATCCTCATGCAAAAGAATATACATCACTACCACAGCAACCGTCTATGCAGCCACCAGAACCACAGCAACCATCTATGCAACCACCAGAACTGCAGCAACCATATGCACCGCAATCATATGTGCAACAACCATCACTATGGAAACCACAAGCTATGCAACAGCAACAAGCACCCATTCAACAACCACCACCCTGGCAAATACCACAAGCTATGCAACAGCAACAAGCACTCATTCAACAACCGCCACCCTGGCAAATACAACAACCTATGCACTTGATGCAGCCAACACCCATTCAACAGCCCCCATTTTGGCAAAGACAACAATCTATGTTGTTACAGCCAACTCCCATTCAAACACAACCGCCATCTTTACAAAGACAACATGTGTCTTGGGATGGAGCACAGGACAATACAACTCACATGGAAGCTCCTGTGCAGCTAACGACCCCAACTGTAATTTCACCCCAAAGCAATGAAACCTCAGTTGTATGTAACCTATTAAAAAGGCAAAATGAGATAACAGCAATGCTAGTGGAGCAGCAAACAACTCACTTACTGCCACCAAGAGAGATTCCATATTTTGATGGGGATCCTCTGCAGTACAGAACCTTTGTCAGAGCCTTTGTTCATTGTGTGGAGAAGAACACGAGAAACAGAGGTGATTGTTTGTACTTCTTGGAGAAGTACACCAGGGGTCAGCCTAAAGAGCTTGTGCGTAGCTGTCAACACATGGCTCCAGACAGAGGCTATGATATGGCTAAGTACCTACTTGAACAACACTTTGGAGATGAATATAAAATCACAGCAGCTTACATGGAGAAGATGCTCAACTGGCCGCTAGTGAAGGCTGAAGACATAAAATCTCTTCAAGCCTATGCTCTTTTCCTTCGGGAGTGCTGTAATGCTATGGAGAATGTCCAGTACATGAGGGAACTCGATATGCCAGCGAACATGAAAGTATTGATTTCAAAGCTTCCATACAAGCTCAGAGAGAATTGGAGAGTCTCTGTATGTTCGATAATGGAAAAACACCATCGCAGACCACAATTCATGGATATTGTCACATTCATTGAGCGCCAGGTAAAGATTGTCTCAGACCCAGTCTTCGGAGACATTCAAAATACACCACCAAATACAGGAAGTAGACCTATGAACATGAACAGAATGAAATCACAAATTAAACCCAAATTCATAGGAGACAGTTTTGCAACCACAGTTACTATCGAAACCCCTGCAAAGCAAAGAAATGCATGTGCTCACAACACCAACACTTGTGTGTGTTGCTCTAAAAACCACACTCTGGATCAATGTCCTCGGATGGAGGAGAAGACACACAGGGACAAGATTACTTTTATAAGGCAAAAAGGAATCTGTTTTGGCTGCCTTTGCATTGGACATCTTAGCAGGAATTGCGAGAAGCGCTTAACTTGCAAGGTGTGCAGCCAAAACCATCCCAGTGTTCTTCATATAAATCAGAAGGAGAGAGCAAGCAACACAAACCAGCCAAAGAAACCTTCGGTGAGTAACGCACAGATCTCTTTGCAGACATGTGGACAAACGGGGGCCGGAAGCAGCAATGGGGCTCTGTCAATCTTGCCTGTACAGGTGAAGTCCGGCGAGGGAGACAACATCATTACAACATATGCATTTTTAGATCCAGGCAGCACTGACACATTTTGTTCAGAAACCCTAATGAGAAGGCTGAACCTTACAGGAAGGAAAACACAAATCAGCTTACATACCATGGGCCCAAAGGCATCGGTGTCCAGCTACATGCTGACAGACTTGGAGATCGCCAGCCTTACTGGGAAACAGTTCTATGACCTGCCCAAGGTCTACACCCAGAAGAGGATGCCCGTAACCACGAGTAACATCATTAGCCAAGAGGAGTTGGCTAAGTGGCCATACTTAGATGGGGTTGCCCTTCCTCGGATTCAAGCTGATGTGGAGTTATTGATAGGTACCAATGCCTCCAAATTGCTTGAACCTTGGGAAGTTGTGAATAGTCATGGCAATGGGCCATATGCCATTAAGACCCTATTGGGGTGGGTCATTAATGGTCCCCTATCAGGCTACAGTGAGCAGCGGAGTGAGAATGTCAACCCCGCTGCTATTGTTAATAGGATCTCTATAACAAATCTGGAGGAGTTTCTGAACAATCAGTACAACCATGATTTTAATGAAAGGTCATCAGAAGGCAAAGAGGAAATGTCGAGGGATGATATGAAGTTCATGGAAATCATGACTGATTCATGCAAACTTCAGGACGGACATTACACCTTGCAGCTTCCCTTTAAAAGGAAAGAAGTGTCTCTGCCAAACAATCAGTTTGTTGCTAGGCAACGCATCCTTGGACTGAAAAGGAGGTTTGGGAGAGATGAGAAGTTCCACCGAGACAGGATTTCTGCCATCGAAAGAACATCTGGTGTCACGCAGTGGAGGTACATTTATACCACTCAGAACCCTGCTGACAAAACTTCAAGGGGAGTTAAGGTGGATGATTTGCTGACCAACAGAAGGTGGATTGAGGGCCCTGAGTTTCTTTGGAAACCAGAGGAAGAGTGGCCAGATGGTATCTTGGAGTACAACAATTTCTGCTGATGACCCTGAGGTCAAAAAGGATCTCAACATCAATGCAGTAATTGTTGATGCACCAAGTGCCACACACCAACTGATCACCTACTTTCTAACTAGAAAAGGTTGAAGAGGTCAGTTGCTTGGATCCTGAAACTACGAAAGACTATTGGAGATGAGTCATAAAAGAAACGGAGTCATGAGGATGCAGACAAAATGGAACAGGAAACACTGGCTGAGAGAATACTTACCTTTGCTATAGGAGCGGCAGAGGTGGAGTAAGGAGAGACAAAGTCTTGTCCCTGGAGACATTGTATTGATCGCAGACGCTACAGCCCCATGTGGTTCCTGGTTACTTGGAAGAGTCCTGGAGACCTATCCCGACAGGAAAGGACTGGTGCGTTCTGCACGAGTGTAGACCAGTAACTCAACTTTGCTTGCTTCAAGAAGCTGCAATTTAATAGACCAGTAACTAAACTTTGCTTGCTTCAAGTAGCTGCAATTTAAAGCTTCTAATTCAGAGAATTGTTTTTTGAGTTCTTTTGTATACATTTATTGGCTCCATTATGTAAATATTATTTTGAATTGTTCCTGGCCTCCTGCCATTCTCAATTAGGGGCCGGTGTGTTGGAGCCAAAATGCCCTTCTGTTTGTTTAGTTTTATTTCAACTCACGGTGCAGAGGTGTGGCATTATTAGTCACCATGGCAACCACCACAGGGGGTGGTTACCCATATATACTGATCAGAGGGTGATGAGCCCCAGGTGCGCAAGTGGAATAGCCATACAGTTTTTGAGCGTGTCTTGTCGTGTTCGTGTAGATGTGCCGTATAGGTCGGCGGTCAGTGTTATTAGTAAAAAGAGTTTTTGTATATATATTTTTGGTTGATAAGTCAATAAAAGGATTGGCATATCGAAAATGATAAGAGCTCTCTGGACATTGAATTCTTCAAGCACGCGTCTAACTCAAGCCAGTCCACTTGCCCCTCCCAGTAGGCTTATGTAAAGGAGTCTACAAATACTATATCTATATCTGTACATATCTCTTACCTACTCTTACTAGTTACACTGCTGGTCAGTATGACTTACTACCATAGTGTCTTTATACCTGTATCACTGTACATATTAATACTATAACTATATCTGTACATATCTCTTACCTACTCTTACTAGTTACACTGCTGGCCAGTATGACTTACTACCATAGTGTCTTTATACCTGTATCACTGTACATATTAATACTATATCTATATCTGTACATATCTCTTACCTACTCTTACTAGTTACACTGCTGGTCAGTATGACTTACTACCATAGTGTCTTTATACCTGTATCACTGTACATATTAATACTATATCTATATCTGTACATATCTCTTACCTACTCTTACTAGTTACACTGCTGGTCAGTATGACTTACTACCATAGTGTCTTTATACCTGTATCACTGTACATATTAATACTATATCTATATCTGTACATATCTCTTACCTACTCTTACTAGTTACACTGCTGGTCAGTATGACTTACTACCATAGTGTCTTTATACCTGTATCACTGTACATATTAATACTATATCTATATCTGTACATATCTCTTACCTACTCTTACTAGTTACACTGCTGGTCAGTATGACTTACTACCATAGTGTCTTTATACCTGTATCACTGTACATATTAATACTATAACTATATCTGTACATATCTCTTACCTACTCTTACTAGTTACACTGCTGGCCAGTATGACTTACTACCATAGTGTCTTTATACCTGTATCACTGTACATATTAATACTATATCTATATCTGTACATATCTCTTACTAGTTACACTGCTGGCCAGTATGGCCACTACCACAGGAGGAAGAAGACCGACTGAGGCATTGATCAGCCTGGCGGCTGAGGGGAAGAAGCTCAGTCTGTGTCGAGCTTTCACAGCCTTTGGGATCCTCAGCCTTCTCCCAGAGGGGAGCAGGGTGAAGAGGCTGTGACCGGGGTGGGATGGGTCGGCCATGATCTTTCTCGCCCTCTTCAGCGCCCTGGAGTCGTGCAGGGATTTGAGGGAGGGCAGGGGACAGCCGATCACCCTCTCCGCGGAGCGAATCACCCGCTGCAGCTTGGCAAGATCTTTTGCCGCTGCAGCAGGGAACCAGGAGATGATGGAGTGGGTGAGGATGGACTCAATGATGGCCATGTAGAATTGGGCCATCATGGTCCTCGGCAGTTTATATTTCTTCAACTGCCGGAGGAAGAACATCCTCCCCTGGGCCTTCTTGAGCAGGCCCGTGATGTTGAGCTCCCACTTCAAATCCCGGGAGATGGTCATGCCGAGGAATCGGCATGACTCCACGGAGGTCACCTGAGTGCCTCCCAGTATGATGGGAGGGGGCAGGGCTGCTTTCTTCCTGAAATCCACTACCATCTCCACTGTCTTTTGAGCATTGAGCTCCAGGTTGTTGCAGCTGCACCAGCTCTGCAGCCTCTCGATCTCCCTCCTGTAGGCCGACTCGTCCCCCCTGGAGATGAGACCCACCAGGGTGGTGTCGTCAGCGAATTTCAGGAGTTTGACCGAGGGGTGTAGAGAGGCACAGCTGTTTGTGTACAGGGAGAACAGTAGTGGGGATAGAACGCAGCCCTGCGGGGAACCGGTGCTGGTGGACCTAGAGCTGGAAATGCTCTTCCCCAGCCTCACCCGCTGAGACCTGTTGGACAGGAAGTCGGTAATCCACCTGCGAGTGGAGGCCGGCACCTGCAGCAGGGATAGCTGGTGCTCCAGGATGGGTGGAAGGATGGTGTTGAAGGCCGAGCTGAAGTCCACATACAGGATCCTGACATAGTTGCCCGCGTAGTCCAGATGTTCCAGCGTGTAGTGCAGAGCCATGTTCACAGCATCCTCTGGAGGAGTAAGGCATAAATAACATAAACAGGGGGGTATAAAAGATAATTGCACTATCCCTTAATGTTGTGTGTGCGTGGGGGGGGGGGTGCAAGGGAGACAATTTTATTAACAGATTGCAGAATGGGTACAATACAGTAGGCTACGGCTCAATACACACAATTGTTGATTGATTGATTGAAAAGTTTATTAACAGATTGCAGAATGGGTACAGTACAGTACAGCTCAATACATACAATTGTTAAGGGGATGCAGACCAGAGAAAGACTTTCGTCTTGTTTACATCAGGGTCCCCCATTTTCAATTCATCATAACATATATGACATACAGATAGACAGTACTGCTACATCTATACATTTATGACATATCAGATTTGCAAATACAGTACTGTTTGTGATACAAAAGTGTCCAGAAAAGGAGTGTATATACATTTGGCGTAGAAACTGTACAAAGTCAAAGACTTTGAAGTTAAATGATCTTGTGGAATTTAAAACGGCACAATTAATGTATAAAGCAAAAAGTCATGCACTTCCAAGAAACATTCAAGAATTGTTCTTTGATAGGGAGGCGGGTTATAATCTGAGGGGAGAACACAATTTAAAAGTGCTAAATGTACGCACTACCATGAGAAGACACTGCATCTCGATATGTGGAGTGAAACTGTGGAACAGTCTAAATGTGGTGCTAAAGAAATGTCCAAACATGAGACAATTCAAACTGATGTATAAGGAAATGATGTTCACAAGGTACAGGGATGAGGAAGGGACTTGATATTCACGGGTGTTTACATTTGTATTTTATTTCTTTCATGTTTTACATATATAGTTTTTGTTTTTTTGTTTTGCATATATATATATATATATTTTTTTTTATGTTTTAAAATAGTACACTCATTTGAGTAGTGGAAAAGGGGTAGGATTAAATAAGTGTATACTTCTTCCTACTCCTTTTCGAACATGTAGATTGAGTTGTGTTTTGCTTTTGTTATTGTTTGTTTGTATTCATTGCATGTTCGAAATAAAGATATCAAATCAAATCAAATAGACAGTACTGCTACATCTATACATTTATGACATATCAGATTTGCAAATACAGTACTGTTTGTGATACAAAAGTGTCCAGAAAAGGAGTGTATATACATTTGGCGTAGAAACTGTACATTGGAGGAGGTTGGTTGGGTGGGGTGGGGTTGGGTGAGGGCTGTACATTGGAGGTGGGGGGGGGGGGGGGGTTGGGTAGGGGACACACACACATTTTACACTGTGCATTGGAATATTGACAAAGCCTTACTTGGTCATTTACTGTACAACTAGGTTAGGACATTTGTAGGGGCCAGTTTCGAATTGCAGAGTGTTTTTGAAAGTGGGTAGTGATTCACATTCCTTTACAGCTTTAGGTAGGGCGTTCCACATTGATGTGGCATAATTGCGAAACGTGTTTAGTCCCTTGTTTGAGCCGAATCTGGGTTTTACATGATTTGTGGAGCTCCCTCTGGTGTTGTGATCATGGTATTCACTGACCTTTGGGAAGTATTTTGACATGTACATGGGTACCTTGGTCGCGTAGTGTATCTTGTAGACCAGGCCCATTGCAAGTTGCTGTACTCTGTCGTCTACTCTAAGCCATCCTAGGTTGTCAGGTCAAGTAGTAGTCTGACTAGCTTGTTTTGAGATGTTTGTAATTTGTTTTTTAGTGCCTTTGAGGTGCTTTGGTACCATGAGGTGCAAGCATAGTCGTAGTACCCTTGAATGAGTGCTCCTGCTAGAGTCTTCAGGGTATTCTTGTTTACCAGAGAGGAGATCTTTCCTTGTGACAATATTGTCACCCACTGTAACTGAGAAGCCGTCGGTCTTGCTAAGTTTGTTATTTGAACCGAAGAGAATGGACTCTGTTTTGCCCATGTGTAATGATAGTTTGTTGTCAGCGAGCCATATGCAGATTTTGCCTAGTTCCGAGCTGAGGGCTTTTTCAACCTGTAACTTGTTCTTGTCAGAGACCAGCAGGGCTGAGTCGTCCGCAAACAGGAACAAGTTGCAGTCACAAGCTGACGACATGTCATTTGCATAAATTAGGAATAGTAAGTAAATGTTAAGGGGATGCAGACCAGAGAAAGACGTTTGTCTTGTTTACATCAGGGTCCCACTGTCTGGAAATATAGTAAAATTATTGAAGGCCCCTCACAACCAACTTGTGCACATGCCCTTGGCTGCCAAAGATAAAAACTAGGAGTTTACATCTGTAGCCTAGCTGTGAGATCCAATGTAATAAAAAAAAGTCTGCTACGTCTTGCTATGTTGTGTTTCAATACAGTGGGTACAATACAGTACAGCTCAATACACACAATTGTTAAGGGGATGCAGACCAGAGAAAGACTTTCGTCTTGTTTACATCAGGGTCCCCCATTTTCAATTAATCATGACACTGCGGTGGCCAGGAGCGCGCAACAAGATGGTATACATTATGGTATATGATTTATGAATAGTATATTCCACTATAGCAGTATATGGTGTGCTGTACATTTGAATCTAATCTAATTTTGAGAGTGCAAATGTAACAGTAAAGTGCAATAGTGATATACAATGAACAGGTGATTAAACTCTGTGTAAAATATATAGTACTACTGAGTAATAGTGCTAATCACTACTCAGATGTATGTATAGAGTTGTAGTATAATACAGTGATACTCACTTTGGTTGAATGGAATCATTGACACAGATACCATCCAAATAGTAGTTATCTTGACTTTAATGTGGGTCTAACTTAAAAACACATGAACACACAGTGCACTCGCTCACACCATAGGTCACTTTAAACACAAAGGACACTTTAATAACTTGTTGTGATTAATGCATAATATAGTTAGTAATAGCAATTATAGCATAGGGGCATAGCAGTAAAACTATATATTGTACATAGGACCCAGTGCCTTTAAGTAGTAGCTCAAAACCCCACTCTGTAGCTGATGGCGATGGAGTGGAAATAGTCTCCAGTTTGACAGGTATCTGCAACATAAAAAGAAAATAGCCATTAGAGAAGAGAACTGGGTATGGAAAATGACGTGAAAATAGACAGACTATAAATAGCTAATGCATATCACTCCTAGTTACGCAGTCCTCATATCCCTCCTAGTTACACACAGTCCTCATATCCCACATACACACAGTTGCGAGAGTGAGAGCAGCACATCACCAGAGTTATCAAGTGTATACAGTATGAAACATTAGTATTAGCTATCACGTTAGCTACCGGTGTGCGGCTAGCTAACGTTAGCTCTTGGTGAGTTATAGTTATTTTGCACTTACCTATAAACGCCCCTCCACGAAATCCACTTGAGTACAGCTCTTTAACAAAGTCCAATATGCCCTCGTTCATTAGATCCAAAGCATCAATTGCTTTTCCTCGACTCTAACGCTAGTTTAGCAATCGCGTGCCTTGGTCATCTCGTCAATAGCAACCATGACATTGCTATAGAGAAAGAAAAAAAAGAGGACATTAATTGATGCATACAGTCACGCCAATATGATGTTTATAATAAGTCCCTGCAACATTTGTTTGCATCAATATCCAGCAGTGTAACTAGTAAGAGTAGGTAAGAGATATGTACAGATATAGATATAAGATAAGATAAGATATTCCTTTATTGATCCCCTTGGGGAAATTCAGGCATCATAGCAGCATGGGGGGGAGGGGGGGAGGGGTACAGGTAGTAAAACAACACAGTATACAGGTAGTAAAAGACAACACAGGCAGTGTAAACAATTTTGATCAATATGGTCAATATAATTTACTATCTGACTAGCTGAGGAATATTCACATTATTCACAGTGTCACATGAGGTGCAGTATGCAAGAGGTAGTGTTATAATAATTTACTATCTACTGAGTATACATTAATCAAAGTACCAGGGTAGTCTACTTTGTCCCCCTTGGGTTCCTATAAGTCCCAGGTCAATGTCTGGTAGCAGTCGCTGTCGCTGCCCCCTGTTGTGGGGCCTGGAGGCTGCTAGTCGCTGCCCACTGTTGTGGAGCCTGATGGCCGCTGGTATGAAGGACTGTCCGAGGCGGTTAGTTGAGTGTCGGGGGGGGATGAGTCTGTGGCTGAACGAGCTTCTCATCTTGACTAGCTCGTCGTATAGTATTAATATGTACAGTGATACAGGTATAAAGACACTATGGTAGTAAGTCATACTGACCAGCAGTGTAACTAGTAAGAGTAGGTAAGAGATATGTACAGATATAGATATAGTATTAATATGTACAGTGATACAGGTATAAAGACACTGTAGTAAGTCATACTGGCCAGCAGCGTAACTAGTAAGAGTAGGTAAGGGATGTACAGATATAGATATAGTATCTACAGATATGTAAATGTCATTAACAGATACAGGATATACAGATTCATTGAATTTTCGAGAGACCATAACGTTAACTTGACAGCAATGTGGATACAGCTTTATTACCTTAGTTGATTGTCATTCTGACATAACTGCAGTAAACAAACTAACGTTAAACCGAAGTTAGCTTACCAGTAAATTCAGTACAGCGACAGCTGAAATCCACAGGACAGCCTGATCACAATAATCGACGGGCCAGTTACATTTGAGTACAGCTGTAACAATATGCCCTCGTTCATTAGATCCAAAGCATCAATTGCTTTTCCTCGACTCTAACGCTAGTTTAATAGCTAATGACTAATGGCTAAACAGCTGATTTTGTAAACATGAGGCAGAGTAGGGGCGGGCGCTGGATGGATATAATTCCAACTTGACTTTGCGCCTCCTGGCGGCACAAAACAGAAGCCGCACCCACCCTAATAAAACCATTTGACGAGGGCCGTTAACGGGCGGCAGAGGGCGTTGGAACGGCGGTAGGAGGGACCTCAATTTGCAATGCTGTAACTGTAGTTCTGGAGCAGACTGGGACAGCTTACTTTCTCAGCTGTAGTCGGTTCCCCCTAGATGGTCCTCGGTTGTGCCCCTAATGGAACAGGCCTGCTGGAAACCGTCTCACAGATCTTTGTCCCCGGCTGATGGTCAAGGAGAACTGTCTCAGTGTCATAGCTGTAACTGCAGAGTAGAACCCCGGTCCAGTAGAATAGCTGGGCCAGCACTTGTCAGTGGTCCTCTGCGCCCCATAGCTGTGTGTCCTCTTCTTGGGCAGAGATGGGGTACTTGGACCGGCACAGGAGACTAAAGAGAGACACGCCCAGCGTGAACTCACAAAATAAAAAGAGAGAGAGAAAGAAATAAAAATAAAAAGCTGTCCGGTAACATTTTACACACTAAAATAGTAAAAAGGTGTCCACTCAGGTTTGAAGTTAGGACATTCTATACTATACCCTCAACTCAGCTCCAATGAGCAAGGCAGTTTCCTAAGTCATGACAACAAAAACAAATGTCCCTTAGTCTCGTTGGCCAAAAACAAACTATATATATATATAATATTGAAGCCCACACCCCACCCCTCTCATACATCTGGGACGTACCAATATTGAGAAAACTACAGAAAAACCACCAAAAACAATATCTTAATATACCCAAAACAAATAGCTCTGCATTTTGTTATGAGAGTTGGTTGTTAGTTGTCACAGACAAAACACGCTCCCTGTAGGCCATGCTAGAGAATTTATGCCAGTAAGCTGGTTTATCATTAAATGGAGTAACGGAATATTACACTAGGAACGTAATAGAACTGTATTGATTATGACACATTCTCAGAAACACTCTTCCTTCTACCCTCAACCATGCTTTAAAAAATGTTACTCGTTATCACATTTCTTTCATCCAAATCATACAGTGCAGTAACGTTGTTCTGAAATGTTGTTAAATAGTTCAAAAGCCGTCTCAATACCTGATACCAATAACCTGTACTAAAACAATAGATTAGAGGACTCTTATTGGGGCCTCATGGACAAAGTTACTTACATGTCTAAATCGTTATCACGGCATGCTTTTATGGTCAATTTAATGTATTTAGCGTATGCTTGAAATAACATCTAATGCCTGAAGCTGCTCTCCATTGTCTCCATCTGACTGGAACAACCTTCCTCTTTCTTTTAGATCTGTTACCTCTATCCATTAACCTTGCAACCCTTCTTGGAGTCCTTTACCAATCTTGATTATCTTGATAGTAAATTATGTCTACTCGTTGAGTGCATTTAAAGAGTTCCATTGTCTCTTGCAAAGTGGAAAATGCAAAGCAATACATAGACTGTGTTTAACTGTAACCTAAACAAAGTGCTACAAAGTAAACCCGAAAAGTGACTCAAAATAACTGAAAACAAACAAACGTGCACGCCCGTGACAGACGTATAAGTAGGCTGTGCCTGAGATCATCTGATTGGCTAATGCCACCTGCCTATTTATCAGGTGTGAGAAGGGCCCACTGGAGATCAAACTCCCTCTTATTTCATAATTAAACCTATTTAATTAACTGCACCTCATCTCTCTGTGCAATTCTTATTTAACGCATTGTATAATTAAACTCTATTTAATTAACATATATCAATATTCTAGGTGGTAGTAGAGACCTATCTTCAAACATTTGCCTGCATTATCCCACTGTCCCCCCTAGATGGTGGCAAACTCAGTCTAGAGTATTTTAGCTGACGTCACTCTCTGACTCTTATCCGTTAGCCTCCTCGTGGCCTCTGTGCGGCCATCTTGTCTGCTCAATCTAATGACTACTCTTTCTTGGAAGAGCGTTGTTATGTCGAATCAGCTTGTTGATGTTCTGGCTAGGAATGTAAACATTCTGCCCTGCTAACACGGTCTTCAAAACAAACACTCTGCCTATTTACTGTGTCTCATCTCGCCAACGACAGGCCCCGCCCCTCTCCTGGTTGTCATGTGCTGCTGCCATGACAACAGCCTTAACCTTTACCCACATTAAAACGCAGTTTCTACTGTCCAACCCCTCTCCGCGCTGCTGTCTCTACCTGCTGCCTAGCTTATCTCTTGTTGATGTGCTGTGGAATTCAAAACATTCTGCTCTGCTAACGCGGCCTGCCCAGTTAACTAGTCAATAATCTCCACAAACAGAGCAAGTTAAAGACAGAGATCAATGCAATATACAGACAAAAATCGGAAATGCAAATACGCAGCACAAGACAACAGCAGTATTTCCAAGGTTCTAAACCTAGTCACCTATTAGCCATGCGATTAAGAATTAATGCAAAATTTGCAGATATAACTGCCATTAGAAAACAACAAGTACTTGTAACAGACCCCAAAATAATAAACGATACATTCAAAGAATTCTACTCCGACTTATATAATTCAGAAACGACCTTTGATCAAAACAAATTAGACACATATCTTAATCAAATTATTCTCCCTAAACTTTCGGAGGACGACGCTAAACAGTTAGAAGCACCGATCACATTAGAAGAACTCAAGAAGGCCATATCCGGAATGAAAAACGGTAAAGCTCCGGGAAAAGACGGTATCCCATCAGAAATGTACCTTTCTTGTTGGGACATATTGGGACCCTTATTACTAAATATGATCTTATACTCAGTCAAGGAGGGGAGCTTCTATAAACACCACAATATCGCACTCATTTCAGTCCTTCTCAAAAAAGACAAGGACCCCACTGAGTGCGGTAGTTACAGACCTTTAAGCCTCCTCGGAACCGATGTCAAACTGTACTCTAAGATATTAGCCATCAGATTGCAAAAGCATATGACGTCTTTAGTTCATCCGGACCAAACTGGCTTCATAAGAGGTCGCCTGATCAATGATAACATAAGGCGAATACTGCACGTACTAGATGCAGACAAAGAGGACACCACACCTAAGGCGATGCTATCCCTGGATGCTATGAAAGCATTTGACAGGCTGGAATGGTCGTTTCTATGGGCAGTATTAGAAAGGATGGGGTTAGGAAAAGGATTCATTGATATGATTAAAGTACTATACAAGGACCCATCGGCCATGATTACAACAGGCACATTCATCTCCGAAATCTTTCCGGTATCACGCTCAGCCAGACAGGGTTGCCCTCTTAGTCCCGGACTATTCGATCTATCATTAGAGCCTTTAGCACAATATATAAGACAATCCCAATACATAGAACCAATCGTAATCAAGGGCACACAACATAAAATTTGTTTATATGCGGACGACGTAATATTGTTCATGCAAAACCCCAACACCACATTGCCGCATCTACTCAAGTTGATAGAGAACTTTGGTGATTTATCGGGATTTAAAATAAATTGGCCGAAGTCGGCTTTCCTTCCTCTTAACATCCGAGCAAAAAAAGACACAACCCTCCCAGGTGCGATACCCATGGTTAAACATTTTAGATGCTTGGGTGTGGAAATATTTCCCACCATAAGGCAAACGGTGAAGCACAATTACACAAAAATACAGAACAAAATCAAAGACGACCTGGACAGATGGGCAAAACTTAAAAACTCAGTACAGGCAAGGGTATCAATAGTTAAGATGGATGTATTACCAAGAATCAACTTCATCAGCTCAATGCTACCGTTACCTCCTCCAGAGGGCTACTGGAAAAGATTACAATCCTCCACATACAAATTTATTTGGAATAACAAACCACCTCGCATAAAAAGATCCACCGCACAGAGAAATAAAGCAGACGGTGGCATGGCAGTTCCAGATTTTTTACAATATTTTAAGGCTTTCACATTAAGACCATTGACAATATGGTTTGATCCCCAGGCTTTGGTATCTTGGAGAGAATTGGAAGAAAACATAGTAGCCCCACAGAGACTGAAGGACATAGCACACACTAAACTTTCAATCAAGCACTGTGAGCGGGAATTTGGCCCCATAATTACCCATGCAATCAGAACATGGCGAGAAACACACAAAAAATATCCTAACCCTCAAAAATGGCATAATCACACTCCCATATTCAATAACAATGCACTCTTAATGGGAAAACGTCCTATAAGATTCCCTATATGGGAAAAGAAAGGCATACACTCATTAGGGGATATTTTTAATAACCAGGGCTTCTGTAGTTATGGAGAAATATGCACAAAGTTTAACCTCACCGAGTCCACATGGCTTTTTTACATACAGTTACGCCTATGTTTGAGGTCTCACGGTGTTCCATTACACATACCAGTTGAACACCACAGATACCACAAATTTTTCTATGAAAGAGAAACATTGGGAGGTTTTGTATCAGGTTTTTATTATCAATTACTAACGTCCTCGTATGAAACCCTTCAACTAGACACTGTCTGGAGGAGGGATATTCCAGACCTGGAAAGTGACTTTGATTGGCAAGAAGCATGGGCAAATGTCCGTCTTACATCAAGGAACCCGGACCATCAACAAATCAATCTTAACTATATTCACAGGACATACTTGACTCCTATAAGACTGAACAGAATGGGCCTGAAACAAGACTCAAAATGCACCCAATGTACAAATGGAGACGAAGGGACATTTATGCACATGTATTGGGACTGCCCACCAGTTAAGGCATTCTGGAAAGATGTGACCCATCAATTATCAAAACTCGTATCTTGGAATATACCAGTACACCCCTCTGTATTGCTTTTAAATGATGTTTTTGAGTTTGCAGTAAATCCACAGCTAAAGAGAGTGGTCTTATCGGGTATCACAGTAGCTAAAAAACTGATCGCATCACGCTGGTTTCAACCGGAAAAAATGTGCCGGAAAGTTTGGTCTCTTACATATCTCGATGTGATATATCAAGAAATATCTACAGCAAGAATTCTGGGTCTCAACGAATCCAAAATGTCAATGTGGGTAGAAGTGGTGGAGAGAATAAAAGCTAGCTTATAATGGTGGTGTCTGTTAGGAGTGAGGGATAATGGAGGTACTATCCAAGGAGGGGTCCGGGAGGGGGGGTTAGAGCTGGAGCATATGTGTGTAGGGTTTTAGAAAATAGGTATTAGGGGTATGTTCTATATAAACATTTATATAATTGTAATTTCGCTGGATATACACTGTATACGGTTAAAATGTTATTATAGACTTTTTTTTTTATCTTGTTTCTGTACTTGCATGTAATTTTAACCACCTTGACTGTTAGTTTCATTATGCATTATGTGTTGAGTACTGACTTTTAATAATTTTTGTTTTGCAATAATAAAAAAAATATAAAAAAAAAAAACAGAGCAAGTTTCACACATACACGCATCAAGAAGCTAGATAACTATGAACAAAAAACACCCTCTAACTACCACTACTACTGACTGTTTGTGTGAGTGTCATACTCCTATTTGGAACTGTTGCCTGAACTAAAAACAATCTCCTAATATATCCAAAACAAATATGTTCGAGCTTAGACGTCCAATTTGAAATTCAACAGGTTTTAAATAGTCAGCCATACTATTGTTGGAATACGCCTAAGGCAAGAAGGCAACTCCTGGTACATATTCCTTTTTAAATGTGTTCACTTTAACTGTCCTTCTTACTTGAAACAGTCTCGGGAACCACATCACCATACCCGCTTAGACATTCACAACATCCCTATTTTACTGTTCCCAGAAGAATATTTTCTGAAGCTGGACGAAGGTCATTCCATTACAAAGCTCCATCTGACATTTACTTCTGACTTTGAGATAGGTCATTGTACTGTATACTTGACATCTTTGTTTAAAATGAGTTGGTGAATGGGGGTGTGGGTGGGAGAGGATGAGCAAGCTACAGTAACTGTATTGTGTACTTGTGTGTATTGTATGTAATGTTTTACGTTTGTGCATAGGACCCCCTCTATAATGAGATGCTGCATCTCAATTTGACTACATGCCTATTTTACACAACCGTTTCTGATTTCTGATTTCAGATGTGCGCCGGAGCGTTTTGCCATATGCGCGGCTTAGAGGGAACATTGCTTGCAACCGCGATAATTATTTCATCATTAACGTCGGTCCCCTCCCATATTCTCCCCACAACAACGACGGGCCGCCCCTCTCCTGGTTGTCATGCGATGTGCTGTCATCTTTGACCATAGCTATTTGACCCAGATCACTATAGCAACGGGTCACCCTGCGCTGCTGTAGACACTTCCCGTCATTGACAGCATGATACCTTTCTTGGAAGAGAGTTGTTATGTCGAACCTCCTCCCTCGCTCTGTGCCGGTATCAGCTTGTTTATGTTACCACCCTGCCGATGACCTCGGAGCCCTATAGTTACTCTCCCGCAGGGTGCTACTCGTGTCCATGTCTGTATCACGACTAATGCTGGCCCTAATTGAAGTTATTTTGTTATTGAAGAATAATGCTAGTTCTTCACATTTTGATGCAGATGACTGTATGACAGTCTTCTGGGTGCAGTTCCCTTTCTCAGTGTACAGTTCTAGGCCTGGGTCAGACAGTTCCTCTTGCTTGATACACACACAGTGCAATACCTGACAGTTTTGTAAAGCTCAGTTGATATAACACAAGCAAATTGTCCTGTAATTTGTTACTGAAGAATAATGCTGTTCTTCACATTTTGATGCAAATGACTGTGGAGGGGTGGAGTGCAGTGTATATACTCTGTGATAATCTTAGAAAAACAGTTCTTTCTTGCCACTCGTACTCGTGATCCTCCTGTCATTCTTGTCTCTATGTGGCTTCTTGTTTTCATTCCTGTGTCTGATAAGATAGGCTCCCTCACTTAAACAAATGAAAAATAGAATTAACCCTTAAAACACTGCCTTTCTTCACCGGCCCGCTCGTTTTCCATTCTCTGTAGTGTAAAACACCACTCCTACACTGTGACTATTTCCTCTGTGTCTTCAAAACACATTACAGCTGGCTTCCCTGTTAAGTTTAAGTTAGCATTGAAGAATACACAGTGATGGTCAGATATAGGTAATTCGATTACTGATACTTTATCAATGTCCATCATTAAACCTAGGATGTCACCATGTTGGTGAGTGGGTTAATTTACATGTTGTATTAGCTCAACGCTGTCCAGTAGGTTGGTAAGCTCAATAGCTTTGGGGTCCTTCCTATTCAGATCTACACGTATGACTAATCTTTTACATCTCTAAGGATACCAACTGAGATTAGCTTCTGAGAACCAGGGGTGCGTTACCATACTTAAGTACTGTTTTGGGGGATTTGTACTTCACTTGAGTATCTGGCTGAACTAACATTAACGTTATTAATCCTGTGACCGCAGGTAAACAGCCAATCAAATCCCCATCAATGGAAAATAAACCCCCCATACCCATACTATTGTTGTGCAACACTAGAAAGTGGGGATCTTTGATTAAACACCTGCTATCAGAAGAATGGACAGTCAGATCCACATTACGCTGTGGTTAATATTGTGATATTATTCAGGGTACTCCAGTATTCTGCTTTTATTGTGATATTACTCAGCCCTGCCCAAACACCAGCTAATGACTTCACTAATCGGCTCACCCCTTCAACTAACACACCTGGTGCAATGTATAGGCAAAATGAACACTTGGCCCACAATGGAATGAGTTTGAGACCCCCGGTCTATCCCTAAAACAATGTACCTTTACTTTTCAGTACTTAAGTACACTTAAAAGTAGGACTTTTTTACTTTTACTCACAAGTGTGTTTTTGGCCAGCTACCTTGTACCCACTTATACACCTGCCTACCACTGTATGATAGCACGCACAATAACGTCTGTACACACCCGCACATAATTCTCCCTTACATATCTGTAGATACTATATCTATACCTGTACATATCCTTTACCTACTCTTACTAGTTATGCTATACTGGCCAGTATGACGTACTGCCATAGTGTCTTTATACCTGTATCACTGTACATAGAGCTGCCGCGGTATTGATTATTTCCTTACCGCACAAATTTGCAAAATATTTCCTACCGCGCGGTTATTACCGCACGCACACAAAAAATTGTATGCATTTTTTTTTTTTAGTAGTAGTCTACTCTTTATAGCATATAGCCTGCCTCTAGTCTAAATGTCTATCTTTAGAGGATGACTTTGCAGCATGAATATTGTTTGGGATTCGGCAAGCACGCATTAGTTATTGAAAGTGAAACACGGATTCGAAGTCTCCCCTCTGGTCGTGCGCCGTTCACTCGGTGTCGCGGGCAGGGGTGGTTACCCCTAACCCCCCGACCCTTTCTTATTATTATTACTATAAAGTTACTACTTTATAATAAAGGCTTTCGTTTTGTGGCATTGACATTATATAGTTATACGTTCAATAACATCAGCGTATTTACCGGACCATAGCAAGCAATACTCTATTCATATCTCAGTTCCTTTCTTTGCTCAGAGCGTGCTGAGTTGTCCCATTCTGCGGTCTGTTAATAAAGTTTTCAATCAGACAAGTGTATAGAACGAAGGGCTTTTATTATAACATTCGTTGCAGACAGTAAAATCATTATGTCTCGTTTAGTACTCCTGAGGCGCGATGGTAGTCCACTCCGGCGGAGAGTTAAAGCTAACGTTATTAGCCGTGTTGTGATGTGCTGACATTCAGGAAGTAAAAACCTAATACGCGCTTGCCGATTGGTGGTAACACACTGCATGACGCTACAACATGTGACGCGTCTCTCTTCTGACCAATCAGTGGTCTGCAATGTTTCACGTGACTTTTCTGGTACCCAATAGGGTTGCTTGGAACCTCGATAGTGGAGTAGGGTATATCTGCAGAGCCGCAAGCCCAACGAGAGGAGGGTAATTTATTATTATTATTATAAAAAACAGCGGTGACGCGGTATTCAGCCTACTCTGCGGTGGCCGTGATGTAACAGCGATACCGCGGTAATGCGGTAATCGCGGCAGCTCTAACTGTACATGTTAATACTATACTCTGTACATACATCTGACCAGCACCATTACTCAGTAGTATCTAATGTATATTTCCTAATCAGTTTAATCACCTGTACATTGTATATTACTATTGCACTTTACTGTTACATCTACACTCTGTTTGCGACATGTATTCCCACTGTACTGTATTTGTGCTGTATAATGACAATACATTTGAATCTAATCTAATATCACCAACCTACACACAGGCTTTCCCTTCTGTTTGCCTGTCTGTCTCCAGATATTAGAGGGTGCATTACTAATATTTTGAGTACTTGCTGATACAGAGTGCCTCTGTGTTCAAATCCTGTTTCCAGTGCCGCCTGTCCCAGCCTGTAGCAAGCTACTCTAGCTTTGAGCTGCAAACATTTGAACTGCACCTGTCATCTCCCGTGTTCTGTGCCATTATATATCGTCCACCTAAATTTAATAAGGAGTTTATCACAGACTTTGCTGACTTTCTCGCTGGGATCAGGGTAAAATATGACCACATTTTAATCTGCAGTGATTTTGATGATGAGTCTGCTGTCCGTCGCTACCCCTATCCCAAAGCTTCTTATCTCTAATTGAGTCTTTTAATCACACTCAGTGGGTCTCTGGTCCAACCCACGAAAAAGGACATACTTTAGACCTAGTGTTGTCTCATAGTTTGAGTGTCTGTATAAAAGAAATATGTGATAGTGCTTGTATCTCTGATCATATGCGTTTTATTTTCTACTGTTGTCCCATGCTCTGTAGCTGCTATTCGTCCTCCTGCACACTGTTTTCGTGCTATAAATACAGACACTGCGCTGAATTTCCACACAGCTTTTAATGACTTTGTGCTTTCTAGTGTGAATGGGTATAATGCCCTAAATGTAGAGGAGCTTGTTGCACTTTTTAACTCCACTTGCACCAGCATCCTAGACTCTATCGCCCCATTGAGGAGCAAACACCCTAGGGCTCCTTCGGAACCATCACTTGCTCTCTGTAATGATTTCTTTAAATTTCTTTGTTGACTAAATCTCGTCTCTTTGGTCTGCACCCAAATATTGATGAGTACTTTGGTGGCTGGTACAATGTGATGATGAGCAAAGACAGTCCAGCTTTTTAGTTCAATAACAAGATACTAAAATGATGTAAATTCACCCCTACCAATGTCAACACATACCAATGATGCAGATAAAATAGCGGCAACCCTCCCTCTCTTCTGTATTGAGGAGAGGGTGATAGCAAACCCTGCGCTATAAAAATAATGCCATTTAGCCGGTCTCGACTAGGAACATGCATTGCAAACTACTTTCAGTTATCAGATCATTAATTAAGAAAGATTTGCTGCTCAATGATCTAACATCCAGAAGGGCCATTGTCAGTGATTTGTTTACATGGGTGGTCTTAATAGATTTCTATTTCTATCGATCAGCACTTTGCTGTTTGCAGACCACAATGTACACTGTGCTCTTATGACCCTACAGGCAGTTACCTGGAAATGGATCAAGCCTGTTCTAACTAAATCTGATAGGGTTTTTCAGTGGAAATATCTAATGAAAAATCGCATGTGTGTGTCATATACTCTGCCTGCTATCATCATGTCGATGCCTCCCCGCAGTGCCGTCCAGTCAATGCGCTGGCTGATGGCTCCGTCCCGCCTTGCAACTCTGCCCTCCATTGCGCCTTTTTCCGCTCTTCGGAGTTGGTGGTCGTCTGCGAGGCAGCTGACGTGGCGGGAGGGCCGGTGACACACACGGGAAAGCATCGAGGCCAGAGTCCACTGCAAGCCCCAAACACATGGGGGAAAAGAAAGAAAACAAAGTGTCAGGTTGCCCACAACCTCCATTTTAACACGCTTCTTTTCTCTTAACAGACAAAAACCAAAACAAAATAAAATATAGTATGCGGCAAACAAAAATAGTTTCCTCTAATCACTTGGGGAAAAAGCTCTATAGCAGCGTACACGCACAGACGCCCTTATCCTAGTTTCATCTAGAAACAACTGCAGTTTGACCAGATAAGGTGTTTAGAAACTAAGTCACACAAGAAAAACAACTGTCCTTTCTCTATGGTATTTCTCACGCACGGTCAACATCCCACCTCTTTGTGAAAAAAAAATCAATAAAGACAGATCAGTGTCTAAACAGATATTAAACGTTCTTATTTCGGGACTGACCTAAGTAATTTAAAATGTCTCACGCACGGTCATCTTCCCGCCTCCTTGTGAGAGAAAATAAATAAAAAACAGATCAGCACTAAAAATATATAAACCCCCCAGCCCCCACCTTAATTCCGGGACTGTTGTATGACTTAAGTAATTTCTAACATACTCATAGTACACTTTGCACACGCCTACTTCGGATACAAATGTAATTCTCGCCTAATATCAGAACCTACCTTTAAATCCCAAGTGTTCAGAGGAAAACGAGAGGGTAACACACAAAAAGAAAAACAATGCCATGTTTTAGTGTTAGTCCCCATCTGGACCCAGAAACTCAACAACTCTAACAATACTATGTTCTAGTGTTAGACACCATCTGGACCCAGAAGCTCAACAACTCTCCGCCCAAATCAAACTCCTGCACGCATCCACACAGGAAAATCTGCCAGAGCTGACAAGACAGTCGGTAGACAGGGGTCCTCTCTCTCCTGTCCTTTTCACGGAGGATTGAGGCAAGGGAAAATAGTACTCCCCCGGATTGCTCGTCGACAATGCACCACTCTGTGTCATCCGCTGTCTGGTCAATCTAGACACCCTAATCTAATCGTAACATAACTACTTATAGATTCAAAAACAAAAACGCTTTAAACAGAATGTCAACAGCTCACGAATGTTCCCCACGCGTTCCCAAGGTTCAAGCCGGAGGTGACAGCCAAACGGACGGTGCAGACGGTCCTCTCCCCCCCCCCCAGTGCGCGGAGGAGGTCGAGACAGGGCAGCGCTTCCCTGGAATCCCAAGATTCACCCTGTCTGCAGAGTCCGTCCCGCGGCCACCTCGACACCCATCGGTTTAAAATCTAATAAAACTAGTTTAAAAAATATCCCATAAACATCACTCGTCGCCATCTGTAATGGGAAATATTAAAGGGACAAACGATGAGCCGTTTACATTAATGATTCTGAGTCATTATTAATAATAGTTCAAGTTTCAAGTTCAAGTTTCTTTAATAGTTGTCATACAGAAGTACAGAATACTTTCATACAAAATGCTTCTTACTGTTACGCTCCAGAGACTGTGCTAGACAAGATAGTATCAAATAACATAGTATAGCATGTAATTTAGAAGTAGAAAATGAGGTCACAGTGTTCAGTATAGACATATGTACAATGTTCGATGCAGAATAGACGTAACTGAGTTACCATATAATATACAATACTATGCAGTGTACTAATGTACAGTACTAAATAGTGCAAAGCAGAAATGGGATGAGGTACAATTTAGGTACAATTTACAGTAAGGTGTACGAGTTGTAGTGCAATCCTTCATCAATAAATATAAAGTGTGGGGAGTGGGTGCTACAGTGTGTTTGTTTAAAGTGGGTGTGTGCTATAAAGTGTGTGGAGTGGGTGCTACAGTGTGTTTGTTTAAAGTGAGTGTGTGCGTGTGGATGTGTGTGCTATGTGCGTTTGGTGGTTGTTGTTGTGTAGTGTTCATTGTTCGTTTAGCAGCCTGATGGCCTGGGGATAGAAGCTTCTTCTGAGTCTTTCTGTGCTCGCCTTGAGACTCCGGTATCGCTTGCCTGACCGCAGCAGTTCAAAGAGGCAGTTGTTCGGGTGACTGGAGTCTTTAATGATTCTCTTAGCCTTGCCCTTGCAACGCTTGTTGTAAATGTTCTGGAGGGTGGGGAGCCCCCCTCCAATTGTGCGTTCGGCTGAACGTGTCACTCTTTGTAGTCTGCTTCGGTCTTGTGCAGTGCTATTCCCAAACCAAGAGGTGATGTTGCCAGTCAAGATGCTCTCTATTGTACATGAGTAGAAGTTCTTAAGGATCTTCTGACTGACTTGGAACTTCCTTAGGCGCCTGAGGAAGTAGAGGCGTTGTCGTGCCTTCTTCACAACACTGTCAATGTGTGTGGTCCATGTCAAGTCCTCGGATATGTAGGCTCCGAGGTACTTAAAGCTGTTGACTCTCTCAACCGGTGCCCCGTCGATGCTGAGGGGGCTGTAGTCCTTGACCCCCGACCTCCTGAAGTCCACAATCATCTCCTTTGTTTTGCTGATGTTCAGGGAGAGGCTGTTTTCCTGGCACCATCCCGCCAGGACCTTGACCTCTTCCAGGTAGGCCCTCTCGTCGTTGGCAGAGATCAGGCCCACCACCACTGTGTCGTCAGCAAATTTGATGATTGTATTGCTACTCCGCTGAGCCACACAGTCGTGTGTGTACAGGGAGTAGAGGAGGGGACTCAGAACACAGCCCTGGGGGGCCCCTATGTTGAGGGTGATGGATGAGGAGGTGCAGTTGCCTGCTCTCACCACCTGGGGTCTGCCAGTCAGTCAATAGGAACGTTTATTTCATCCGTGGCCACAAATGAAAGGACAGTTTACAGTCAGAGACAACATGTTAATACAGTAGCGTCTGGCCATAGACTGACCCAGAGCGCTGTTCACACATGTTAAATACACAGTTGTCAGATGTAACATAATATCAGATATGATGATGAAAATGGCCCAGTTAGGAGAATCAACCTTGGCTAGGCGGTGATGTTCCCAACTGGAATGTTAAACAGTCTTGCTAACTGAGAATTAGATTTAAAGAGACAGTAGTGTCTGCCATATCTGAGCACATTATATAGCTGGTCAAAGTGTACCAGTCAAGCTGTCTAATGACATGATAATATATTTCACGACATGACCAAGATGTCTTTTGTGTTACTGGAGTCTGGTTCCAAGCTGAGAAAGTCCATGCACAGCAACTCGAGTGGTCGTGTGGCTGTGATGTTTACCAACGGGGCAGCTTTCTCTTGTGGAACTTTACGCTCTACACATCGGTTGCCGGTTCTGATATTTGTTTCTACTTCAGCTGACATTTTGGGCCAATAGAATCGCTTTTGGACGAGGTTTAGGGTTCGGTCTACGCCCATGTGGCCCATGTCATCGTGAAGGCTCTTTAAGACCATAGGTCTCAGGTCTTCAGGCAGCACAAGTTGATGATGGGTCTGCGCGCCTTCTTGTCTCTTCCGGTACAGGACTCCGTCCAATACTTCTAACTGGTTCCACTCTCTTAGTAGAAAGTAAAGTTTGGGGATTTCCTTTCGTGAGTGTCGGTGGAGGTTTCTCCCCTGACTCCACAAGCTGTAGTACTTGACGGATACAGGTGTCGGCTCTTTGCTTTTCTCTCATTTCGGCTGGAGTTATCAGCGGAACGACGGGTAGGCCACCCAGCTGATCTTCTTCTTGGAAGCTGTCTGGGATTGCACTTGGGTGGAGGACAAGTGATACCACCGATGCAATGTCTCTTTAGAGCCGTTGTCGATCACTTCGCGAACTAAGTGGCTTTCGCAGATGGCTCTAATGATGTCTTCACTCATGTTTGCGTGCTCTGGTTCAGGGAGGTGTCTTTTCGCAAACTGTTCTTTCCATCTCTTTTCTCGATATTGGGTCATCAGCTGGTCTGCTGTGTGGTCGTCTGGACAGCCCATCAGCATCTTGATTCTGTTTTCCAGCTCTGTATTGCAGCTGGAAATCGAAGGTTGATAGATCGGATAACCATCTGTAGCTTGCGGCATCAAGCTTAGCAGTGGTAAGGACATATGTCAGTGGGTTGCTATCAGTGACAGCGAGAAATGGTCTTCCGTAGAGGTAATCCTGGAACTTCTCAGTTACCGACCATTTTAAGGCAAGGAACTCCAATTTATGGGCAGGATACCTGGTTTCACATCTTGACAATCCGCGGCTTGCATAAGCGATGACACGCTTCTGTCCTTGCTGCTCCTGGTAGAGGGCGGCGCCGAGACCTAGTGTGCTTGCATCTGTGTGCAATATGTAGGACTGTTTGGGGTCGGCGAGACCGAGAACAGGGGCAGTTGTCAGCCTTTCTATGATAGCGTCGAAAGCTGTCTGGCAAGCGGGGGTCCATCTGTCATTGAAGGGATCTTTAGGGTCGTAATACTTCTTGGTGTTCACTGTAGCTTTTCCGTGCTTCTTCGTTGGAGGGTATCCGGCAGTAAGTGCGTTGAGGGGTTTCACTATCTTTGAATAGTCTTTGACGAATCTACGGTAGTAACCGCAGAATCCTAGAAATGCTCTCAGTTCTTTCAGTTTGGTTGGCTTTGGCCAGGTTTTGAGTGCGGTTGTCTTTTCTGGGTCCGTTTCGACACTATGTGGCCTAGATACCTTACGGAGGTCTGGAGGAATTTGCACTTTTTGGGTTATAGCTTTAGCCCATACTCTTTCAGATGGCTCAGGACTCGCATGAGTCTCTCCTCGTGTTCCTCTAGCGTTGAAGAGAAAACGATCAGATCGTCCAGGAAGATGAGGGCTTGCTTCAAGTTCAGTTCTACCACGCACTGCTCCATAAGCCTCTGGAACATGCTTGGGGCATTTGTTATTCCTTGAGGCATCCTATTGAACTCAAAGAATCCCAGCGGGCAGACAAATGCTGTCTTGTGCTTGTCCTTTTCTTCCATTTCGATCTGGTAAAAACCAGATTTGAGATCTAGCACTGAGAACCATTTGGATCCAGTCAGTGCTGAAAAGGAATCCTCCAGGTTGGGCAGGGCGTATGAGTCCTTTACTGTTTGGAGGTTCAGTTTCCTGTAGTCTATGCATAGTCTGACATCACCGTTCTTCTTCCTGACGACTACAATTGGCGACGAGAAGGGTGATTCAGATTCTCGGATGACATCAGTGTCGAGGAGCTGTTGAATGTGGTTGCGCACAGCTTCTATATCTTGAGAGTGTATAGGTCTCGCCCGATGTTTGAATGGCGTCTTGTCACTGAGATTTATGTGATGCTTTATCTTGTCAGTGCGTCCGAAGTCGAGGTCGTGGTGTGCGAAAACTTCTTGCATGGAGTTCAGCCATTCAGTTATCCTCTCTTTCCACTCTTGGGGTACTGGAGAGTGATTGATTGATTGATTTTTGGTTAGGGTCCGTCGATAGTTCTGCGTCAAGTGTCTTGAGGGACTGGACACTCATGACTGCATGTATCTCGGCTATCACAACCTTCGGAGACAGGGTGATATCGTGGTCGGACTCGTTCTTGAGGATGACTGATATACAATGTGGCAGTTTTCGTGGTAGCTCTGCTAAGCAGTATTCCACCTGGCAAGGCCGTTGACCTTGGGGACTCTATCATCACCCATCTTCCTGCATTGGTTGCTCTGCAACTCACTAATCCCTCGAGGACTTTGGTCTGACCTGGAGCGATAGTTTCAGGGTCTTTGCTATGTAGTTTCACTTCGCCCATGCTGGAATCCGCAGACTGTTTATGTCTGGCTCCAAGGGTTTTCAAGACTACCTTGTAGCCGTATGGCAGGGATTGGTAGTTCTGAGATGTGGTATCTGCGTACTGCTTGTACAGGATATCTAGGGTGTTTGTGCCTATCAGCGCTGATGACAGAGAGGAGCGCATATCAGGCACAATCAGCGCTAGGGTGGGCGCTTCGATGTCTACTCCGAACATGCTCTTGGGAAACTTGATTGTAGTTTCGACATAGTCGAGGTAGGGAATTTCCTGACCGTTGGCTCCTTCCACTTCAAGCAGGTCGTATAAGGAGTGGATAGGTAGATGAGACATGTTCTCTTGATAGAAGGAATTCGGGATCGTTGTCACTTGGGAGCCTGTATCGAGTAAGCAGCTGCACTCTTTACCTTCTATGGTTACTTGTGCAGTGCATTTAGCTCCAACCAGTCCTTTTGGTAGGGCTACTTCTTTGGTATGGGAGGCCGAGCACATATTGGAGGCTCGCCACTTCCGTCTGGGACATCTCTCTCGTGACTCAGTTCCCGCCTGTCCCTCAGCAGAAACTGTCTTTAGTTTAAATCAGGCTTGGAGGCTTTGTTTTCAGCGTCCCATGCATGCTGTTTGTCCTCTAGTAATTTATTTTTCGAGACCACCAGAGAGGGGTGTGGTTCACTCTCGCAGTGAGGTCTTATGTGTCCATCTTCTCCACATTTGAAGCAATACCAGGGTATTGGTCTATTGCTTGTGTAGTTCTTTGGGTTTGGAGTCTCTGACTTTTGGGACTTGGTTATCATGGTGTTGTCCCAGCAGCCTCTGATGAATTGTCTTAGAAGTTGCTGATCAAGGTCGGTTGCAGCTACTCCTCCTCTTCTGTAGGTGGTATTCAGCATCACCTGTAGTCGTGGAAGGTAAGCTGAAGGTTTCTCTCCATTGTTTTGCATTGTATGGAGGTACATTGCAAAAAGGTCATCTCCATCTTCGACGGTTCCGAAGGCGGAATCGTGGATCTCCAGGTACATTCCTGGAGGACATTCAGGTGTCAAGTGCCTTATGATGTCAATGGCGGGTGCCATGAGGCTATCTAGGAGTTTCCGGGACTTGTGTAGATCAGACAATTTTGTGTCTTTGAGAAGAAGCCCCACATTGGAACGCCATGTCTCATAGTCTACTTCTCTGTCGGGCTGAGGTCTTCGTCCAGAGAAGAGTGTGAGTCTCAGTGATGCTTGGCTGTGCATGGCTGAGTCTTCGCTTCGCACTATGTGCTCCACAATCATCTTTTGCACCTCAGGTGGGTTGACATCGGAGAGTCTCAGAGCAGGTCGTGCATCCTCTTGAGAGCGCGCTGGTGAAGGAGACCGGCTGTGCTCTAGTTGGACTTGCTGCTCTGGGATTGTTCTGGGTGAGGGGCTAGCTTGTGTTGCAGCCTCTGGAACATGTTGGTCTGCCATTTCGAATAATTCCCCACCTGTTTCTTCATCAGTTTGGGGTTCAGGATCGTTCAGGGTGAGGACGTCGCAGATGGTGGAGAGTTCTCTCCTGAGGACTTCCGCGAGGTCTTCGCCACTCAGTTTCCCTATCTCTTTTAGGTCTGAGAGATAAGTCTGTGTAGCCGTGTTGCTGACTACAGGTACATAAACGCTGGCTAAGTCTCTAATGAGGTAACTAGCGTTGGCCGTGTCTAGTCGGTAATGGGAAAGTGCTTGCGCGGCTTCGCCACTGTCGTATTCTATAATAACACGTGGTTCTGGCTCTAACTCGGAAGGGTCTACGGGGAGCTTTCTCCGAATGGAGCCGTGTTTCATCAGAAAGTCATTCAGTTCATCGTCAGTGGTAATATCGATTATACCGCTGACTATGACCGAATTAGGGATTTTCACGCTGCTAGTTTGAACTACGTCCAGCGCTACACGCTATTTAAGCTTCTGACTTAAAGACTGGTCCTTTTAATTGTGATATACTCCTCCTGGCTGACTCAACAAATTTATGTAGCACTTGTGTCACTAACAGTAACAGCTGTTCGCCACGGGCACAGTTCTAGGTTCGAATGAGGAGAGGAGTAATATGCACAATTGAAAGAATAGTAGACCAGAGACAGAGTTAACAATGACCGGTTTATTAACTAAAAGCGCGCTAGCTAGACATACAGGCATACAGACGTAAAGTACTAGTTGTTTGAAGTATCCCTTTTAGATTCTTTCAGTAACCTCTCCTTTAAGGAGGGTTAGTTTGATATCAAGTCCTAGATTGATTGGATCAACACAGTAGGTTTGGTTCAGACGTCTCTGAGGTTATCTCTAGCTAAAAGCTAGGTTCAAGGTTGGATATTGGATGTATCCTTTTATCATCAGTAAACTCTATATCAGTTTATCATTAGTAAACACTATATCAGTTTATCATTTCAATAGGTAAATGTTTAAACATATTAATTTAAACCTTTAAATGTGCAGGGAATGCAAATACCTTATTAGGTGAAATGCTCCTTTAAACTCTTCTTTTGAAGGTGTAACACAACAAAAGTACCAATTGGAATATTCCAGGTTATGGGAATGCAAATACCTTATTAGGTGAAATTACCCTTTAAACCATCTTTCTTTACAGGAGAATCATCAGTGATTCAACTATAATCAATGTCATCAATGGGATTCAAGTATCTTATTGGGCACATTGACCCTTTAACTCGTCCTCTTTACAAGAGAACATCAGTAGTTCAGGTATCTTACTGGGCGTATTTACCCTTTAAGTCTCCCTTCTTATAGGAGAAATATCAATGGTTAAATCCGTGGAAGTTCTTATGATTCAAGTTCAATCAGTTCAATCCTACCGGACTGTTGAGGTAACAGGAGTTGAGCAACAGGGGTATTCACATCAGGCTGGCATTAGCCTTGAGCTATATCAGAGGTTCAGTGGGTTGGCTAGCCATCTTGTATCGGTCCGGCACACTGCCTCGCCCCGCGTGGGCACACATGGTGTCGGTGATGATGGGTGGTTTGGAACTGCTTCCAGGGTGGAACGGGGTGCTGGGAAAACCTAAAAACCTGGCCAAAACCGCAGGTTACATTAACTGCAACGCTTCTTTTGCAACTGGGGGAATCTTTTATAACTGTTTGATAACTGTTTTTATCATGCTATTTCGTCTCGCTAGTTCATTTCAGTATCCAGCAGCATTCAGCTGCGTCAGTCCCCGTCAATCTATAATCTCATCTGCGTGGTAGCAGACTCACCTGCCGTAAGGCAAGGCGTGGCTGTCGTGATATCTATCTTGCGTCATGAAGTAAATTAAAGGGCAGTGCTGTAATTCAAAGGACTTGGTACCCAATAATATTAACTGCTTATGTTCTTACATAATAGCAATAACTATTTATGTTCTTATTCAATGACATTAACTATTTATGTTCCCATGAATCTGAAACCTGGGTTACATGTAGCATGTTCTTATTAACACTTTCAGTGCCGGCCATTAACATGGTAAAGCATGGTTAAATGCCAGCACCCACTTCAATGATAGCGTTGTGAACCCATAATCTCTGTCTTAAATTATGGCTATGTGTCTAATCTGCCCGTCGCTTATCAATGACTTGTTTGCAGTCAACATTGTCGAAACGGATTGTTTTTTAATCGCTTCATTTCCGTTTTATAGCATTTTGAAAAGCCCTCGTTTTCAAGGAAAATATAAAGATTCCGTGATAAACGGCATTTACTGGAATATTCTGGATACACAAAAACGTTGTAATTTTTCGGCTTATTTATGAATAGTTTTCAAATAAATGCTAGATTATCGATAGTATATGTGTACTTATGCACGCTATAGAAGCGGGATGAAATATCGATTATCTCATTTCCTGATCGCTCGCACAGCCACACACACACACACACATGGGGCAAACGCTGATATATAGGTCAAAACAGATCCGATTACCCCAAGACTGGTAAAATAAATTCCTTACCTTAGATCAGATGTTATCCAAAAAGATTATTCCAATTCCTGATCGCCATTCCAAATATTGATCACGCTTATTGATTACAGTGTTGGGCACTGTAAATACATAATCCACACTGTTCTGATGGCCGGCGATCACTTGGTCTCTTCAGTTGGCTTGACGGAAAAGTAAAAAATTAGGAAACTGCCCCCCCCCCCCCTCCTTCGTCAGTCTAAAGTAATGGGGTGCAGTTACACAGGGAGAGACGATAGGGGGTGGTATTTTCCCAATTGAGTGTCTGCAACACTAGCGTGAGGCTCGATTGATGAAATATGAATTCAAATCGCCAATAATTTTTTTTTTAATTCCTTCTTTCTCTCTCTCTCTCTCTCTCACACACTACACTGCACCCCCTTGGAGGCATTCAACTTATAAGCTTTTATTAGGTAGTATCCCACAATGTTGTGCAAGTGAGGGTCCCAATTCACTGACTGAAATCACAAGATGAACAGGGCGGAAGAGGAGGGCTGTGTGCGTCTGGGTGTCAGGCATTTGTGTGTGCTCGCATATGTGAGTGTGTGCACACATGCTTCTCTGTAGATGTGTGTGTGTACACTATGTGTTGTGCGTGTATATACAGTAGTGTGAGTGTATGGAATGTATGTATGTAAGGTTGACGTCAATACTCAACAGATCCATATTTAGCAGCTTAGTGGAGGAAGCTTCTTGGCACCTTGTAGGTGTCATGTTGTATTTATAGATTTATGTGAATGCAGCAGGTAGAGAAGTTTGAGATGTGGATTGGAGGGAAAGGGGAGAGGAGGATGGAGAGATAGAGGGATAGGTGGATGCAGTGATAGAGGGAGAGGTGGATGGAGTGATAGAGGGAGAGGAGAGGTGGATGGAATCATAAAGGGAGAGGTGGATGGAGCGATACAGGAAGAGGATCGGTGGATGGAGTGATAGAGGAAGAGGAGAGGTGGATGGAGCGATAGAGGAAGAGGAGAAGTGGATAGAGCGATAGAGGAAGAGGAGAGGTGGATGGAGCGATAGAGGAAGAGGAGAGGTACAGGAAGTGATCCCAGAAGAAGCTGTAAAGTGTGTGGAGGAAGGTTCAAATGGAGATATGGAGAAATGGTTCACATAATGGGGGAGGGGAGAGAACAGGAGGAGCATTTGATGAACGAAGAAATAGAATGAATGTATAAGAAAGACAATGACAATGATCAGGTGAGGAACAGCTTTTACTTTTGTATTGAAATCTATACAGAGATGGTAGAAAGAGTGGAGTTTATGTGCTATTTACTGACATTTTTTATGACGATATCATGAGCTCCCATAAAAGCAATTAGATATTAAAACGGAATGAAACTGCCACCATTATTTTCATTACTAGAAATGGATCTTCAACAATGGACAAGGCGGGGGAAGCTTCTAGTTAATAATCCATGTAATGGATATTGGTTACATTTTTGGATATTTGATTTGACCATTACAGGAAGAAATGGGAGTTGCATCATTTACTGACAATTCTCTGAAATTAGCTGGGACTGCTCTGACTATCTCTGACTGGCCTGTGAGGTCCTACCTTTATTTATGACTGTCCGGTGAGGTCCTACCTCTATTTCTGACTGTCCTGTGAGGTCCTACCGCTATCGCTGACTGTCCTGTAAGGCCCTACCTCTATCCAGGGGTGTAAAAAGTACCCAGAAATTATACTTAATTGAAAGTATGGGTACCGTCTCAAAATTGTACTCAAGTAAAAGTCAGAGTATCTGGCTAAACACTTGAGTAAACGTAAAAAAGTTTCTACTTTGAAATGTAAGTACTAAAAAGTAAAAGTAAATCTTTTTTTATTCCGGGGCAATGAAATGTTCCGTTTCGTCCTCTTCATCACTCGTACTATCGTTTGTGGCCATCTTCTGTAGCTTGTCACTCTGACTGTCTATTCTTCTGATAGCAGGTGTTAAATCAAAGATCTCCGCTTTCTAGTCTTGCACAAGGACCAATCAGCATGGGTATGGGCAGGTTCATTTTCCATTGATGGGGATTTGATTGGCTGTTTTTTAAGTGCGGCCGCAGGATTAATAACGTTAACGTTAGTTCGGCCAGAGAAACAAATATACTAATTAAAATAGTTGGACCTGCAAGGTTTGTACTTTGTACTTTGTAGGTCTGCATTTTAAATGTAAGGAGTCAAAAGTATGTTTTTTTTCTCTGAAATGTAAACATATAGAAATACTTGAGTAAAATCCCCAAAAACAGTACTTAAGTATTGTAACGAAGTACAATTAGTACTTTACACCCCTGCCTCTATCTCTGACTGTCCTGTGAGGTCCTACCTCTATCTCTGACTGTCCTGTAAGACCCGTCCTACCACTATCACTAAAGAACCAGGTCTGAGAGGTGGAGGTCTTGTTGTTAGCCACTCAGCTATTGCTATAGTCTACCCCACATTTAAATTTCAGATATGCTGTGCAGCAAGTCTTGCCTTATTGTAGATTCACATTTGCATGGCATGTATACCATACCATGCTATTGTTGTAGCCTTCTCTATCGATTATGTACAAGCCCTCGTGTGCTAGGTGGAATGCCACCCATAGCTGGTATATAATTCAGAGTGATTAGGTGTTTGTCAGACCCTGATGAAGATACGCGTTTGGTCTGCTTAATATACTGTACAGTACCAGTCAAAAGTTTGAGTGCACTTGCTGGATTTACAGTGTTTTACAATTGACAATGTTTTACATTGTATACGTTTATGTAAATACTTGAAAATGTTGCACAAAACCAAACATAAGGCGTGTTGGAATAAGGCTCTTGAAAACCTTGCAACAGAACAATGCCATTGAATGTGTCAAGTCTCCCAATTTCAAGTTACCATAAGTAGAAGTACTGTATTGGGACAAAATGACCAAATGAGGTGTATTGAGGAGCATTGGCCGCTGTATCGTTAGCAGGAGTCTGAGCAGGGGCGTCATTTTGGTATGGCAAGGTATGGCACTCGCCATACCTTGGCAAAAAAAATAATAAAAAAAAAAATCTTTTTTATAATTACAATTTTTTTTTATGTTGATTTAGAATTCGAATGTCAACATTATGAACGAGGCTTCGAACTATTCGGTACAGCCCTAGCATGTTTTGATATTGTCAATTATCTCACTTTTACTAGGTGACTTTTACTACTAACTCAAATATGCCACAAAAAATAAGGAAAATGGACATACAGAAGTTTTTTTATCAAAGGGCAGCAGAGACAAGTGATACAGGGACACAGGTAAGGTCTTACAATGGCTTAGTGATTATAACAGTGCAGTTCAGCATTCAGTAACCCATACTTTTTGTGAATGTGTTTTTGATACTACATTCTGTTGAACACACACCTCAAAACCGTACCTAAGGTAAATTGGCTCAATTGCAAGAAAAATTTTATGATATTACATTCTGCATAAATTGTATGCAAAATATTGTGGTTCCCTGCTTTAGTCTGTTGACACATTTCTATACTAAAAATGCTTGTGTAGTCCTGTGTCATACCTACATGTCATATAATATAGATAGCAAAAAATGAGTGAATCAACGTTGAAATAGGGTTCCGCAGAAATATTGAATCTATGTTGAAGCCTGACATTGAAATTATACAGATCGTTGTCTATGACTTACACGTTGAATCAACGTTAGGTGTCAACCATAACTGATACTATATCAATGTTGATTCAACCATCATCTAAATGGTAATCTACATGCACATTTTAGTTGATTTTATATCGAATCAATGTTAGACATCAATGTTTATTCAACCATAATCTAAATGGTAATCTACATGCACATTTTAGTTGATTTTATATTGAATCAATGTTAGACATCAATGTTTATTCAACCATAATCTAAATGGTACTCTACTTGTACATTTGTAACTTGTACATCTACTTGTAACTTGTAAAGTTAAGGAATCAATACTGATTAATGTACATTTTACATTAAAATATTGCTGCTGATATGTATACATCATAACATTACATGTTTTTTTCCTGCTGTTAAACACACTATTGTTAAATAAATAATAATAAAATTCTTATATGACCATATTTCCAAAAATGTGTGAACAAAAATGACAACATGGCTTTAATATGAAAATTAATTTTTTTCTAGGGTATCATACTTCCAGTGACCATACCTTTTACACACAAAAAAAATAACAGACCTTATAACAGGCTTTCATTAACAATACATATATAGCCACTGCCAGAATAGTGACACACATATTGTGTGTGGTGAGCACACGCATTCATGCACAACGAAGACAAGATTGCGTTGTCTCAATCATTTTAACTATAAATTTATGAGCTCAAAGTATGAGCTCACTACTGACTGAAATGTCCAACAAAAAGCATCAATTGTCAAATAATATTGATCACATTAACTAGACTAGATGTTTGAGGAAATTAGAAAGGGAACAACAACTTAACCCTTGTGTCTGATCAGATTCGTATTTGTTTGATAACTTTGCAGTGATTATGTTTGTAGCCAACATAATATGTGGCATAATCTTTTAATTATCTTGTAATTTTTTTTTTACTCTTCATAAATTGTTTATTCCACTTCAGCCCGATCATAACCACCACATATTCTTTTTTTTGTCATATTTAACAACTCTTTTCAGAAAAGTGGGAGTATTTCATTACAAAAATAATATAAAAAATGGTTATGATCAGGGCTGAAGTTGAATAAAATATTTATGGAAAAGAAAGTGGGAAATTATTTCAACATAATCTTTTTATGGAGTTTTTCAATTTAGTCCCCTAATAAGAGTATAATACTTTAGTTTTCAGACACAAGGGTTAAATAACAATGGCATAGGATTTGAATTTAAACACAGTGGAGCTTAGATGATCTACAGTTGTCCACGACTTATCCTCCAAGGCATCTGCTATATAATAATCTTCAGATTTACTTAAGTGTTATTAGTAGGTTACAGCAGTAAGCATTAGTTTGCTCAGTCAATTATGGCCAATTCGTTTTATATTGTTTAATACAGTTAAATAAATAGATAAATGGAAAGCAATTTTTTTTGGATCCCCCCCCCCCCCCCCCCCCCCCCCCCACTGTACCGAAAATAATACCGAACCGTGTCTTCAAAACCGAGGTACGTACCGAACCGTGGATTTTGTGTACCGTTACACCCCTAATGTTTCTATAACTCTCTCCCATATAACTCTCTCCCATACCCTTAACACCAACCGCTGAAGTGCCCTTGAGCAAGGCACTAAACCCCCAACTGCTCCAGTGGAGTTGCTCAGTGGCCAACAGTGTCAGACTGTGGTTGTACTGGGGCCTAACAAAATTAATAGTTGGTTTCAGGTTGGTTGTCAGTTTGGCCATGGGTAGGTAGGGAATTTATTTTATTTAATTTTTTTATTTTATTCTTTCCCACGGCGACTATGGATAGGAAATTTCTTTATTTAATTAAAATGTTCACAACAACATGGATGCATGTACTCTGCCAGCATGTTTAATATCCATAATACTAAATGTTTGACTAAGATTTCTATGAAACTTTATTAAAAAAAAAAGAAAAAAACTGATTTTTTTTTTTTATAATTTTTTCTAAAAACTCATAAAATATATTGGGTTGCACCTAAATCGGCAGGGTCGGTCGGCAACCTGAAACCAACTATTAATTTTGTTAGGCCTGGGCAGCTCCCAGGTGTGAATGGAACTCTGTGAATGTGAAGCAGGGCGTAGCTGAAAAAGAGCATCCGTGCTCAGCGAACCTACCCTGGGTAAATAAAGGTTAAAATAAAAAAATAAAAAATAAACACTGCAAGAACAGGCTGAAGCAGCATAAGTCATTCAAGTAGATGCCGTCCATGGAAGAACAGTGTCCATGAGGGTAATTCCTTGTACTGTATGAACCAGGGAAACAGTGTGCTGGGGTACCCCAAGTTTGACTCTGGTTCGCTTGACAATTAAGTTTGGGTCACTTCGGTTCCAAGAACAGGCTGAAGCAGCATAAGTCATTCAAGTAGATGCCGTCCATGGAAGAACAGTGTCCATGAGGGTAATTCCTTGTACTGTATGAACCAGGGAAACAGTGTGTGCTGTGCTGGGGTACCCTAAGTTTGACTCTGGTTCGCTTGACTTAAGTTCGGTTCCTTGAGATGCCTCCCTCCCGGTCTGGCGCATAACGAAGCCACTTCTTGACAGTTTCGCTGTAGTCCTGGTCGGTCAGCTTGGGGTCAAACTGTCGAGCAGCAGCTGATAGACACAAAAATAAAAAAGTGAGGAAGAGAGGTGAGATGATGTACGATGATAAGAGCACCCCTCACTTCACACGAGTTCGATTTTTTTTAATCACTCAATTACTCACTCTGTAGGTCTACAGTAACAAGCTACAGTCAGCATCCAGTTAGACTGGACAGGAAAGAGAATTAAGCAATCGCCTAGCCTGACACCATCTAGGCAATACAATGTGTATCCATGCACCTCTAAAGCTCACCAATTACGTTGTCCATTTCTTATAGGCGGCACGGTGGTGTAGTGGTTAACACTGTCACCTCACAGCAAGAAGGTCCAGGGTTCGAATCCCGCTTGGGGACCAGGTTTCCATGATGCCAGTTACCCAGGTGGGGTATCTCCCAGGCCTTTCTGTGTGGAGTTTGCATGTTCTCCCCGTGCTCGCAAGGGTTTCCCCCCCCGATAAGATAAACCCAATGGAAAAACATGCACAACAACAAGATCGCTAACGCTGTGGCGTCCTTGACGAAGACGGACAGGAGCACTTGGATTGGTCCCCTGGCGCGGCTCACGTGGCGCCTGTCTGCTCCCGGCTGCCCTTGGGGGGGAAGGACGACGGGATGGGTTAATCGCAGATACGCATTGTATGCATGGTTCGCATGTGTGCCAAATGGTGACCTCGGAGCAGGTCCTAAATTATTATTATTATTATTATTATTATTAGGTTGCACTTTCATCACTTTATTCCAACATAACACTTTTTAAAAGTTTTTGCAACAGCATAATTATATTCTGAATCACCAGCAGACAGTCATGCCTCACTACCTAAACTTAACCTATGAAGTAGTTTGCAGGGAGTTTGGAGTTGCTATAGTCGCGAAACGGAAGTTGAATATTGAATTGCAGGAAGTATGGTGTTTGTAGGGTTTGTAATCACTCGTTTAGCATTTCAAATATTTTAATATTTAAATAAATAAAACGTACATCAACTCCGAGCAGCAGTTTCTCCGTAGGCTCCTTGAAGTACACCATAAGGAAACACTGTGATAGACCCTCTAACCACTGTGATAGACCCTCTAAACACTGATAGACCCTCTAAACACTATGATAGACCCTCTAAACACTGTGATAGACCCTCTAAACACTGATAGACCCTCTAAACACTATGATAGACCCTCTAAACACTGTGATAGACCCTCTAAACACTGTGATAGACCCTCTAAACACTGTGATAGACCCTCTAAACACTGTGATAGATCTATCAGTGTTTAGAGGGTCTATCACAGTGTTTAGAGGGTCTATCACAGTGTTTAGAGGGTCTGTCAGTGTTTAGAGGGTCTGTCACAGTGTTTAGAGGGTCTGTCACAGTGTTTAGAGGGTCTATAACAGTGTTTAGAGGGTCTGTCAGTGTTTAGAGGGTCTGTCACAGTGTTTAGAGGGTCTGTCACAGTGTATAGAGGGTCTATCAGTGTTTAGAGGGTGTGATAGACCCTCTAAACACTGTAATAGACCCTCTAAACACTGTGATAGACCCTCTAAACACTGTGATAGACCCTCTAAACACTGATAGACCCTCTAAACACAGTGATAGACACTCTAAACACTGTGATAGACCCTCTAAACACTGTGACAGACCCTCTAAACACTGTGACTGACCCTCTAAACACTGTGACAGACCGATAGACCCTCTAAACACTGTGATAGACCCTCTAAACACTGATAGACCCTCTAAACACAGTGATAGACCCTCTAAACACTGTGATAGACCCTCTAAACACTGTGATAGATCTGTCACAGTGTTTAGAGGGTCTATCAGTGTTTAGAGGGTCTATCACAGTGTTTGTCGGGTCTATCACAGTGTTTAGAGGGTCTATCACAGTGTTTGTCGGGTCTATCACAGTGTTTAGAGGGTCTATCACAGTGTTTGTCGGGTCTATCAGTGTTTAGAGGGTCTGTCACAGTGTTTAGAGGGTCTATCACAGTGTTTAGAGGGTCTGTCAGTGTTTAGAGGGTCTGTCACAGTGTTTAGAGGGTCTATCAGTGTTTAGAGGGTGTGATCCATCACAGTGTTTGTCGGGTCTATCACAGTGTTTAGAGGGTCTATCACAGTGTTTGTCGGGTCTATCACAGTGTTTAGAGGGTCTGTCAGTGTTTAGAGCAGGGGTGCCCAACCATTTTTGAACCAAGATCTACTTTTTAATTTACCACCTAGCCGAGAGCTACCAGCCAAAATTGTAAGCCGTCATTTAAGGCTTTATAAAAGCAGCATAATGAATACAAATCTGTCAGTGCCGAGTCCGACCTCATCTTAAATAACAAACAGCATTGCTTGTTGTAGTTAACAAGGAGAGGCAGAGTTGATTTTGCAAAAAAAAATAAATTATAATCTAATTTTATTAATCAAGATCTACTTGAAATCAGCCCGCGATCTTATCGCGATCGACTGGTTGGGCACCACTGGTTTAGAGGGTCTATCACAGTGTTTGTAGGGTTTGTAATCACTCGTTTAGCATTTCAAATATTTTAATATTTAAATAAATAAAACTTACATCAGCAGTTTCTCCGTAGGCTCCTTGAAGTACACCATAAGGAGTCTTCTCCGAAGCCTCTGGATCATATCTGGCCAGAACTTCCCTGATCTCCGGGTTGTCCAGTTTCTGGCAGAACTGCAGGATGGTCCGTCCTCTCTGACCCAGGGCATCTTGGATCTTTTGAAGGGCATCGGTGTCTGTCAGGAGGCCAAAGTGGGAGAAAAGCCCCGTCTGAGCGAAGAGAAAAGGCCATTCCTCTTTGAGCTCCACCATCGTTGGTGCAGGCATTTTGTTCAAGTACCGCTGCAGGATGACGTAGGTCCTCTCCATCAGAAGTTCTGCTCTCTGCCCCACCCATCCCTTCCTCTGTGTACAGACATACAAATACATGTAATGAGTACCCAAGTAACAACAATTAAATTTGATGTCGCCACCTCTGGGAAATTGAGTGGCAAACCTTTAATTTCATGCTATCTCATCATTACTCATTCTGAATATTAAGGTGGCCTTTTTGCTTAATGTGGGATGTTTATTCATGTGTCAATTGACCAAAAGTAAAGTAGATTGCATGCCTGAGTAGATGTTCCGCAGATCCCTTTTCAAAGCCCCCAAGGCTTCCTGTCTCCCCGTCCGGTATGTCTGCTGGGCCCCACCTCACACACCTAGGGATAGGAAGGAATCATAGGTTAACTCAATACTATTGGGGGAAATTATTATTAAATTATATTTTACAAATCGGATACATAATTTAAACATTCAATCCAAATAACCTAAGTTAGTCTAGCATGGCAGTGCCCCTGTAACCCCTAATTGCTCCCAATGGAGTGTGAATGGAGAGGACACTGGCGCTGTTTTGCCACCCGTACACATACCCGTATTGGTTGACAGGACTTCTCATCAGCCTGGACTCTCCTGCCACTCCAGTGTGTCGTCTTCCCTCTCTGCGGCGTCTAGCCTTCTTTAAATACAAGGAGACTAACACTAAACAGCAAAAAAAATGTATGATGCTGTTAAATGATAAGTTCACAATTTGACTGTAGACCCCTCTACCATGAACCTGAAACACAGAACCAATAATTTCACTCATCACTGCAGTGTTGAGCTTACTTCTGTTCATCACATATGGGACATAAGATCTCTCCCTGTGCAAGCTGTGTAAGGATGATGAACCTTCAACCTATTAAAGAAAAGAAAAGAAAATTAGAATCAGTGAAGCAAATGTGACCACTGTTTCTGTCCTGTGTGAATAACGGACACGGGAGTCGAGATGGATGGAGCACTTCTCTTTTACCTGTTCCACCCGAGTGTTGCATAAAATTTGCGTTTTTAATATCAAACGTATTCAAGTATTAACATCACTAACATGTCACAAAAGCATGTAGAATGTATATTATCATCAATACCATACGTTAGTTTAGCAATAGGTTAAAAGTGCCATTAGATAGATTTAACTTTTCGATTGGCTGAAGTATATTCCGAGAGGGCGACCATTTTGGAACTTTTGAACCGTGGGAATTTTTCTGAACTACACTTCCTGGAAGATTATAATGGGATTCAAGGTTCAGAGTTCTGTATGAATTATTTCAATAACTGTTATTATTCGGGATAATAAGCCACAAAAGGTAACGTTTGACAAATTTTAAAACGCAGTATAGTTTCTCTTCCCTATACTATTGTTAACATGTAGGAACAATTAGATCTGAAATTAGTTTCAAAACGGTTGCACTGTGGGGAAAATTTAAAAGTACAGTAGATTACAGTAGATTATTATCTGTTATTATGCATGCCTGGTGATACTAAATCCAAATTGAACTCAGGCATTTGAAAGATTTTGAAAGATTTGAAATATGAAATATGAAATATTTGAAATATTATTATAGAATATGATGCTTATAAATTAGCTATAATAAGGTAATTTATAAGCATCATATTCTATAATAATATTTCAAATTGCATTGGTACGGATGGGAGAATTCAGTACTGTATCTACAGAACCTTCGGTTTAATCATCTTCCCTTTATTAATTTCCTTCGATTTTTTTTTACACATGATCTCAAGAGGGGACTGAACGAGATCAGTGGCAGTTTTTAATGTTTGGTCATTATTAGCATGGTGTTATTCACTGTCAAAGATGCAAAGAAAAATCATAATTCATATTCTCCTTTGTTTCATCACAATTTAAGCAAGCCTAGTAATAGACACAATATTTCTGACACTGTGAATACATTCCCTGAGGTCCATAGATGTCCCTAGATACCAAGAATATGCAAATTGACCTTTTGATTTTGATTACAGTATTTTATTGTGAAATAATAATTAAATTATGTGAAATCAAAGGATACTGTATGAATGTCACTGTATAACAGAATTAGTTATCAATAACCTACCTGTATAAAGGTTGTTGCAAATATTTTTTCCCCTCATAAATATACCACTATATACATTCATTTCTTATATTAGTTTTAAAATGACCATTTAACAGTGCTCTGAAAATGCTCTGACAAGATCATTCACTGTTTTAAGCACGAACACATAAGGAAGGGAGGGAGAGAGACAGGCCCTGCATTAGGGCTGGGCGATATGACCAAAAACGTTATCGCGATAAAATTATAAAATTATTTTCATATAATTCGATATCGATAATTATCGTCGATATAATGTATGTCAAGTTTAATTAACTTATTATGCTGCTGCGAATGTCTCGAGTCGAGTTGATGTCGTCATCAGTCGGCGCACGTTAGAAGTTAGCCGACAAGCGGAATATCTCATGGCAATGTAATAAATATGACACTAAAATACTCTTTTCAGCCACAATATATTGAAACGACGTCCACTGTATACCACACACTACTATGAACGTGGCCTCAGAATTCACCCTGCACACATACTCTGCACGTAAATATATAAAAGATCGCCGTGCAAGCTAGTTAGCCTAGCCAGCCTGTTGTCTTATTATGCTGCTGCGAATGTCTCGAGTCGAGTTGATGTCGTCATCAGTCCGCGCACGTTAGAAGTTAGCCGACAAGCGGAATATCTCATGGCAATGTAATAAATATGACACTAAAATACTCTCTTCCGCCACAATATATTGAAACGACGTCCACTGTATACCACACACTACTATGAATGTGGCCTCAGAATTCACCCCGCACACATACTCTGCACGTAAATATATAAAAGATCGCCGTGCAAGCTAGTTAGCCTAGCCAGCCTGTTGTTCCTAAGCGGTGTATTCCATGACAATGTGCTCAATATGATACTAAAATACTCTCTTCCGCCACAATATATTGAAACGACGTCCACTGTATACCACACACTACTATGAACGTGGCCTCAGAATTCACGCCGGACACATACTCGGCACGTAAATATATAAAACATCAGTAGGGAGCAGCTAGCTTAGCACAAGGACTGGAAGCAGTAGGAAGCAGCTAGCCTAGCTTAGCACAAGGGCTGGAAGCAGTAGGGACCAGCTAGCCTACTAGCCTAGCTATTAGCTTCAGCTAGGAGGCACGCATAGCGGTTAATATAACATTCTCTACCATGAAAAAACAAACACACCACTACTCCGCTGGCGTTTGCAATCGAAAGCATACATACAACATACAACATAATCGACATTATTGCCATGCAGTACTCACCAGTCTTAACGATGCAGAGAGAGACATGAGGTACGTAGCTGCCAGGAAGCTGCCGCACAGGTGCATTCTGGGAGGCGGGGCACAAGCGCAGTGCATGCTGGGTGATGAGACAATGACGACAAACAGCATACGTTGAACAGCATTCGTTGATTCAACATTTATTAGATATTGGCATTTCAATCATTAAAATGCAACCACAAAACAATATTGATTCAATGACATGTTTTCAACATTAGTCAATTGCTTCAGCGGTTAATGGGTGATTCACCATCAATCGTCGACCTTAACCAAAAATCAAGCATTTTGACCATAAATCAACATTGAATTAACACCTTTTGCTATCTGGGTAGTCTATTTGTCACCCCATAGAGCCCCATTGTGAACCCGGAAATTTCGGAACCACCAAAGTTTTATGATGGATATGGATAGTACGGATCCCCAGCACTCAGAAACTGCCGGATGCTAAGTTGTAAATGTTGGGCAATTTTTTTTATTTGCATAATTAGCACACATTTGCATAATCGCCTAAATGGCCAAATCTCAGAAACTACTTGATCAATTTCAACAATGTTGGAGTTGTTTTGGGGGTTATTCGGGATGCTGAATCCAGTTATGATACTTAAGATAAGAAAAAAGTTTCAAAATTGCAATATTTACTGGAATTTACCAAATTTTGGTGCCATTTTTATGAATTTTCTGTTTATAAATGTTTCAGAAGATGCAGAATTTATAGATAATTTTCATGGAATGTTCAATTGTAAACAGAATGATAATAATAATAACTTTAATTTGTAGAGCGCCTAATAGACCACTACACTTCCGCGTTACATTGAAATCGGGGAGGAGATTGCGGGGGGAGCAAATGAATGAATGTGGATGAGAGCCGTGATGTAAGTGGTTGCATTCCTAATCGATCAGAACTAAATCGGCCACAAAAAGCCAATTTTTAAGCACCTATTCCCCATGCACATGCGCAGATTTCCCACGGATTGTGACGCCACGCACACCCGCACTGGACTGTTCCATCAGAGGGGCGAGCTTCGGTGGCCAGTGTCCTTTCAGCCGAACAGGATAATGAAACAATGATCCCACTAAATGGCCAGACGCGTCTTATGGCGACATCTACAATTACCTCATTGAGTCTCCAGGTAGACTAATGTTTATATTTAAGTGCAGTGGTCTGTAGCCACTCACACTACCACCGAAGCTCCCCCCTCTGATGGAACAGTCCAGGGCGGGTGTGCGTGGCGTCACAATCCGTGGGCAATCTGCGCATGTGCATGGGGAATAGGTGCTTAAAAATGGGCTTTTTCTCTGCCAATTTAGTTCTGATCGATTAGTAATGGGTTGCGCCGTGTTCAGGAGATTCAGGCACATACAAGTCTATTTGATCATGTCTCCAGCACCCCCACAGCCGTAGCTGCAATCACTTACATCACGGCTCTCATCCACATTCATTCATTTGCTCCCCCCGCTATCTCCTCCCCGATTTCAGAATCCCGGAAGACTATTGTTGATGAGTTGTTATGAAGAGCTGGCTACAATCCAGGAACAAAGAGATACAATGATAAACTGGTATCTTCCTCATTACTGGTTGTTCTGTGTGAAATCTCTCCCCAAACAGTTTCAAATGTTCTCAAGGTCATGTCCTACAAAGTAGCCTCTATACAGTCTGCCCCATTGTTCTGACCAGGATTATTACGTTCCTTTTGGCCTCCTTGCTGACGTGGATGAGAAACCCATCTATAGACCTAGTTATCAAATTCTTGGTTTGCAATGGTTTTGCACCTTGTGGGTAAATAAAAACTCAGTTTTCATCTACAACTCCTGTTTCCTTATTGTCTCACTGCTTGGTCCCTAACAAGGAGAAATGGGCATTCTAAACACTCTGTGCAAGGCCTCTATTAGGCGGTAAATTGTTCTTTGTTTTCACAATGTGTGCTCTCTATCGTATCGAGATATATATTCCATGTGTATGGAATAACACTCACCTTTAACATTCACTTTAAACACTTTTTAACACTACACCATATTGTATCTATTTATTGGTAAAAGATTTGCACTACCTCTCTAACTCATCTTTGCATTTGTTTGCATTGTGTACTTGTACTAGTTTGTATATTTTGTATAGTGTTTGGTCTTTATTTTTTTTACTTTTTTACTGTCTGAAGCACAATCTCAGGCAGATCCAAGCATTTCACTGTAATGTACATGTACCTTATATGTGACAAATAAGCTGGTCAGGAAGGCCAGTAACATGGTGGGAGTGGAGCTAGACTCTTCCTCTGTCAGAGAGGAAGAGCCTTGCTAAGTTCCACGCCATCATGGACAACCCCTCCCACACGCTATACACAGACTTGGCTGATAGAAGGAGCATGTTCAGTGTTAGACTAAGACTCCCTAGATGCAACACTGAACGGCACAGGAAGTCCTTAATTCCAACAACCATCAGAGTATACAACGCATCACTGTGCCTCACTGCCTCACCACAGAGTGACAGTACAAACTCTGGTAATCTTCCTGGACTTTTTACTTCTTATTTTTACATATACACTTAAAAAATGTTATTAAAAAAATTCTACATTTATTACTGTAAATTTTACTGTATATGTTTGGCTGTATATTTTAGAATGTATATATTTTAGAATGTATATCCCGGACTGTATTTTTATTGTTATTTGTGATTTTTGACTACCTAAACTTTACGCAACATAGGGCAGGAGCAAACATAGCTTGCACAGCAGCCTTCTAAATTCTAATTTGAAAATTACCTTGAAGAAAAAGTTTTCCGCCAGTGAAGTTTTGTCACAGATATTTGACGGTGAAAGTGACATAGGAGAGAATGTGTCTGAGACCCTGATTATGAGGCGTCCTCCTCTGATGAGAATGAGACCCTTAGTGCAGATGCCCCTGTTGTCTCTCAACCACAAGCAGACACGTTACTTTCCAAAAACGGAAAGTTATCATGGTCCCACTCCCCACTTGAACAACATAATATATATTATGTATGTATAATTGGGTGGGGGGGAGTAGGGGTAATGTTTTATTTAAATGGTTATTTAGGTAATCAACAAAGTAACATGAAGCACCTGAAGCATACATTTGGGTAACACTTTTGATTATGATAATTTTCTGGAGGTTTAAACTGCTGGGGTCAAAGTGTCCCCAAGGATAAAGAGTGTAAAGTCAATTTGAGGATAACAGGAGGGTTAACAAAACCATTTCAAATAATTTTAGCCCTGCTAGATAGAGGTAGCAAATAACTCTAAGGATGGCAATAATAATAATAAACGTTATTTGTACAAATTCCATACAAGAATTGCAGCCCAAAGTGCTTCACAGCAGAAAATACACTAGAATACATCAAATGAGTATAAAATAGACAGAATAAATGCAACGCAGAAAATAAAAATACAAGATGATAGAAGTAGATGATCGTAGTGTTCTTGGGGGCATGTAGTTGACAAGAAAATTGCCAATATAGCTTGGTCTGGTTCCATTTAGGGCTTTGTACATAAGGAGGAGGACCTTCAAATCAATTCTAAATGTTACCGGAAGCCAGTGTAATAGCCTAGCTGAGAGTTGAATAAGCTGAAGTATTTTCTTCAGTCGGCTTGGAATACAGGCATGGATCCGTTTTTCAGCATCCATTCTCTTCGGTTCAAATAACAAACTCAGCAAGACCAACGGCTTCTCAGTTGCAGTGGGTGACAATATTGTCACAAGGAAAGAAGATATTACCTACCTGGGTTCCATCCTAGAGGCAAATCTTTCCTGTGACAAAATGGCATCCAATGTAATAAAAAAAGTCAACCAACGAACACGATTCTTGTACCGGATCTCCTCACTGGTAAACAAGAATACCCTGAAGACTCTGGCAGGAGCACTCATTCAAGGGTACTACGACTATGCATGCACCTCATGGTACCAAAGCACCTCAAAGGCGCTAAAAACAAAATTACAAACATCTCAAAACAAACTGGTCAGACTACTGCTTGACCTTACTCCTAGAACCCACCTCACCCCTGCCCACTTTGACAACCTAGGATGGCTTAGAGTAGACGACAGAGTACAGCAACTTGCAATGGGCCTGGTATACAAGATACACTACACCACTAAGGTACCCATGTACATGTCAAAATACTTCCCAAAGGTCAGTGAATACCATGATCACAACACCAGAGGGAGCTCCACAAATCATGTTAAACCCAGATTCGGCTCAAACAAGGGACTAAACACGTTTCGCAATTATGCCACATCAATGTGGAACGCCCTACCCAAAGCTGTAAAGGAATGTGAATCACTACCCACTTTCAAAAACTCTCTCAAAAAACAACTACCGGAGACTGCAATTCAAAACTGGCCCCTGTAAATGTCCTAACACAACCAATATTCAATATTCCAATGTACAGTTTTGCTTGTTCAGTTGTACAGTGTCCCCCACCCACTCCTCCTACCCCCCCCCCCCCCCCAACCTCCTCCAATGTACAGTTTCTATGTCAAATGTATATACTCTCTTTTCTGGACTCTTTTCGTATCACAAACAGTACTGTATTTGCACATCTGGTATGTCATAAATGTATAGATGTAGCAGTACTGTCTATCTGTATGTCATGTATGTCATATATGTTATGATGAATTGAAAATGGGGGACCCTGATGTAAACAAGACGAAAGTCTTTCTCTGGTCTGCATCCTCTTAACAATTGTATGTATTAAGCTGTACTGTACTGTACCCATTCTGCAATCTGTTAATAAAATGTTCAATCAATCAATCAACCAATTTATAAATGGTTGTACTTTAGCTTTGTTTCTAAGGTGGAAGAATTATGTTTTTGTCACCTTGTTAATGTGGGACTTAAAGCTTACAGTAGACCTGAGTCTATGATAACCAAGACTTGTAAGCAAGGAGTAAGTTTCCCCATAATATTATTCAGCAGAATTTCTCTTGAAATTGAAATTTGGTAAATTCCAGTAAATATTGCAATTCCGAAACTCTTGAGTATCATAAATGGATTCAGCATCCCGAATAACCCCCAAAACCACTCCAACATTGTTGAAATTGATCAAGTAGTTTCCGAGATTTGTCCATTTAGGTGATTATGCAAATGTGGCTAATTATGCAAATAAAAAAAGTTGCCCAACATGTACAACTTAGCATCCGGCAGTTTCTAAGTGCTGGTGACCCATACTATCCATATCTATCATAAAAGTTTGGTGGTTCCAAAATTTCCGGGTTCATTGTGTTGGCAAATAGACTATAAGTGAATTGTATAGAAACAACTCACCAAAAGTGACTATTGCGCAACTGATTTGACCAAAAAAATCCACCAAGGGGGGGGAACCCCCCCTTCACACCCCCACCCCCCTTCCTAATTGCCATACCTTGCCTTTTACTGAAATTACGCCGCTGAGTCTGAGTGACATATATGACATGTAAATTATTATAACAAGCAATTATAGCAACAGCCAAGCCATTTGAAACATTATTATAGTATTTGGTCCCAATACTTCTACTTATGGTCACTTGAAATTGAGAGTCTTGACATTGAATGGCTCCGTTCTATTCCAAAAGAGACATATAGAGAACATTTTCAATACGCCTTATTTTTTGTTTTGTTTTATATGTACGATTTTAAGATAAGATAAAATAAGATAAGATAAGATAAGAGGCAGGTATGGGCAGGGTAATAGAAGAAAGACATAAATATAGGCAATAAAATAAAATCTGAATGTAAAAATATGAGAGAAATAATACAGTACAACAGTGAAAATACATCGCCAAAAAAAAGAAAAAAAAATACATCGATTCCAGCATGTGTACTCTGTTTTTATTAGGGCTGTCAAAATTAATGCTTTAACTTTGGAGATTAATTTAAATTATTTAAAGCATTAAAATAAATGAATCTAGATTAATATATGGAGTGAAAAATCTTCAATTTTAGCGCCGCGGATATAAGAAAGAGGTCTAGCTGAGTCAATGTTGATGGTTTTGTTGAACATTTGTATTTCACAGGAGATAAACTGTATTCAAAGAAAGCTATTAAAATCGTCTTTGAATCTAAATATACTTTCTTTGTGTTGATTTTACTCAAGTAAATATCTGTTACAAGCTTCGGTCTTAAATTGAAAAATGCTATTTTTAATCTAGATTAATTACAGAAAATTGTGAGATTAATTAGTACATTTTTATTTATTTATTGACAGCACTAGTTTTTATATATACTGTGTATATATATATATTAAGGCTGTCAATCGATTAAAATATTTAATCTGATTAATCGCATGATTGTCCATAGTTAACTTGCGATTAATCTCAAATTAATTGCATATTTTTTATCTGTTCTAAATCTACCTTAAACAGATCTTTTTCAAGTTTTAATACTCTTATCAACATGAGAGTCAACAAATGCTTGCTTTATGCAGCCATTTAACACAAAAGGATGACCCTCATGCATTGCAAATTTGCATCAAATTCAAAACAGAGTGATGGACAAAATAACTTAAAAGAAAATAATAATTTAAAACAATGAATAAAGGACTCACACCACCAGCCCCCCCTCCTCTCTCTCTCACACACTCTCTCCCAGCTCTCTATATATATCGTGTTAACTATTATATATATATATATATATATATATATATATATATATATATATATATATATATATATATATATATATATATATATATATATATATATATATATATATATTAAGGCTGTCAAAGATTCTATTAATGCCACAATTTTTTTTTAACTCAAGATTAACTTACTTTTTTTTTTTTTTTTTTTTTTACTAGACTTCACTCAGGTGTATTATTGATGCTCTCGTTGATACTATGTTTGTTTTTAAGTTATTTTGTGCATCACTCTGTTTTGAATTTGATGCAAATTTGCAATGCATGAGGGTCATCCTTTTGTGTTAAATGGCTGCATAAAGCAAGCATTTGTTGACTTGCATGTTCATAAGAGTATTAACGTTACTGACGGGCAGACCCCAGGTGGTAAGAGCAGGCAACTGCACCTCCTCATCCATCACGCTCAACATAGGGGCCCCCCAGGGCTGTGTTCTGAGCCCCCTCCTCTACTCCCTGTACACACATGACTGCGTGGCACAGCGGAACAACAACACAATCATCAAATTTGCTGATGACACAGTAGTGGTGGGCCTGATCTCTGCCACGACGAGAGGGCCTACCTGGAAGAGGTAGAGAATCTGTCACAGTGGTGTCAGGAGAACTGCCTCTCCCTGAACGTCAGCAAAACAAAAGAGATGATTGTGGACTTCAGGAGGTCGGGGGTCAAGGACTACAGCCCCCTCAGCATCGACGGGGCACCGGTTGAGAGAGTGAACAGTTTCAAGTACCTCGGAGCCCACATATCCGAGGACTTGACATGGACCACACACATTGACAGTGTTGTGAAGAAGGCACGACAACGCCTCTACTTCCTCAGGCGCCTAAGGAAGTTCCAAGTCAGTCAGAAGATCCTTAGGAACTTCTACTCATGTACAATCGAGAGCATCCTGACTGGCAACATCACCTCCTGGTTTGGGAATAGCACTGCACAAGACCGTAGCAGACTACAAAGAGTGACACGTTCAGCCGAACGCACAATTGGAGGGGGGCTTCCCACCCTCCAGAACATTTACAACAAGCGGTGCAGGGGGAAGGCTAAGAGAATCATCAAGGACTCCAGCCACCCGAACAACTGCCTCTTTGAACTGCTGCGGTCAGGCAAGCGATACCGGAGTCTTAAGGCGAGCACAGAAAGACTCAGAAGGAGCTTCTATCCCCAGGCCATCAGGCTGCTCAACGAACAATAAACACTATGCAGCAACCATCAAATGCACACAGCACACACATCCACATGCACACACTCACTTTAAATGGGCAACTCACTGTAGCACCCACTTTACACACTTTAGAACACCTAAACACACTTTACACTTTATATTTATTGGTAAAGGATTTGCACTACAACTCGCACACCTTACTGTAAATTGTACCTAAATTGTACCTCATCCCATTTCTGCTCTGCACTATATAGTATTGTATATTAGTACATTGCATAGTATATTGTATATTGTATGGTAACTCAGTTACTTCTATTCTGCATCGAACATTGTACATATGTCTATACTGAACACTGTGACCTCTATTTTTACTTCTATTTTACATGCTATACTATTTTATTTCATACTATCTTGTCTAACACAGTCTCTGGAGCGAAACAGTAAGAAGCATTTTGTATAAAAGTATTCTGTACTTCTGTATGACAACTATTAAAGAAACTTGAAACTTGAAACTTGAACTTGAACTTAAAACAGACGGTAATGCCCATTAGATGGGGGACAGAGCACTGACCTATATAAGTGACAGATGGCAGGGAAGTCTGTTTTATAATAAATAAATAAATAAAAGATTCTGTGCCAATAACTAATGAATGAAGTAAGTACTCATACTCACTAAGGACTAAGGACTCACTTATTCATATATTAATAATTGGCGGATGAGACATTTACAACATTCTATTTCTATATTTGAGAACCTCTATGTTATCTCTATTTAAGATATTAGAATTCTGCCAGAGTAAGAACCTGAGAGTAATGAACACCATGTATAAAAAGGATAGGGAGAAGAAGATAACATACAAGGTGGAGGAGCTGAAACACAAATTTACTTTGTATTGATAAGAAAGGACCAGTGCCCTCATTTATTAATACTGCGTGCGTACGCACTAAGGCTGAGCCCGAACGTTCGTTCGTTACGCTGACATTCGGACTTTAATTAATGGGTTTGAACGTTCAGTGAAAGATATACTATTGGTTTCATTCAATGACCCGTTTACTTTTGTGCAAAGCATTGTGGGAGGACTAACACTAGGGGGAGCTGGTTGGCGTCGGTCTGGTAGTCGGTAGAGAGATGTGAAGAAGACCGGTATTATCCACGAGGGGAGGGGGTACAGGTACGGGGTCTATTCGGCGCTATCCACGGGAGCAAGTGGATGTCTTGGCCAAGAGCATCCTACTTTTGAAAATAAAATGTGCAGCATCAGAGCAGAAGAAATAACGCTCCGTGCCGTAAACTTATCAATACCAAGTATAGTGATTAGGCTATGCCAAGACGAAGAGGACGTTCGGTAGATGGACTGAAGATGAAAGTTGTTGCGTGTTAGAACGTTCAGTCAGGCTAGCCATGTCGGCTAGTAGCTTAGCTAAAGGCAGGGACAGCTAACTAGCGTTAGCTAACCTAGCTAGCTAGCGTTAGCTACGTTATCGAGTGCTAACCTGTGGCAGATAAACTAGGAACAAACTCCCAAGTTCATCCCAACGGGGAGACAATATCATGGGACTGGTGAACTTTGTCATCTCCACGGTCGTCTCCTTCCTCTTGGACCTGGTTCTGCATTAGGGTGAGTTTCTAATGCAATCTATTCTGTTCCCGCCGTGGAGCTCTCTCTCTCTCTCTCTCTCTCTCTCTCTCTCTCTCTCTCTCTCGCGCTCTCTCTCTCGCGCTCTCTCTCTTGCTCTCTCTCTTGCTCTCTCTCTCTCGCTCTCTCTCTCTCTTGCTCTCTCTCTCTCGCTCTCTCGCGCTCTCTCTCTCTCTCTCGCTCTCTCGGTCTCTCTCTGTCTCTCTCTCTCACTCGGTGTGTTGCATCGTGCAGTTTGTGACGTGTGTACTAAGCTTATAGAGTTCGATTCAAATATTGACTGTATGCCCAGCCTCGGGCAGCGCTATTATTTAAGAATACGTTGACTGTATGCAAAAAATAATAATAATAATAATAATTATCTAATTATTTTTAATTTATTTTCTTTTACCTTTAGGGGGGCCTCGCATTTAAATCTCGCACAGGGCCTCACATTTCTCCCAGACGGCACTGCCAACGACCCAACAGGAGTGCAATTATAACGGGCTCACGCGTGCACAAGAGCCATAAAGTGCATTTATTTTGCAGTATACAGTAAACGCAAGTGCAAAATAGTGGTTACGAGTTTGTATTCTCCATTGGGTTGCACAGGTAGCAATTTCCTTCAGTGACTTGTTCATTTCAGTCATTACAGTGCAAATGTTGGGTCAGCTTGTCATTTATTTCATTTATGTGCTGGTTCTGTAGGACTGCGTCAGTCAACACCCTTAGACGCTCCTTCCTCCTGGGTGTCCACTGGAATGGACAACTTCATTGGATTTATTTATTCTCAGAAAATATTTAAAATCATACGATTAAATATTGTTTTTAATAAAAAGCTGACTATTATTTTGTGTCATGTTTCCAAATAAGATTGTTCACAACTAAATGCTTTCTACCTTCAATGTCTTCATTAGATGACCTCTGTGATCAATATTGCTCTCAGTTAAGTTTATCTTTATAGTTCGCTTAGCCACATTCCACAAACAGGCATGTTCCCATGGGGGTGTTCATTACCATATATGGTTAATTAGGGGTGGTTCTGTATGCAAATGCTTAGAATCGTGCACAACCATAGATGGTAAGAACAATTGGTATTTATCAACACGGAGTGTGCGTACAACCTGTAGTGCTGTTTGATCAATCCTGTTTTTTCTGTGCGTAGAGACATTCTAAATTCCATGCGTAGGAACAAAAATAGAACACTTTCTATGCATTATTGATAAATGAGGGCCCAGGAGATAAAGGAAAGGAACTGCAAAGTAATTCCAGGAGAGGCCTGCTTGACACAACAGGGCTGTATGCTAAGCTATTTCACTAGGGGCACAGGTGCCCCTAAATGAAAAATGTATGGGCACAGAATCTTTTTAGGTGCACTTTTTTAAATAACAATTTGACCATTATAGTGCAAAAAAATATGTTCCTCCTGCCTCATTGCTGTGGTCCTTTTATTTAACATTAAGTGCTTTTGTTTTCAGGTTTGTATCTTTTATAATGAACCAACTGAAGTATTACCACAGCTGCAAACATTTCTTCTTTCATTGATAACAGTGTATTAACAGTGTTCATTAGGGATGGGTATCGTTAGTGTAACTGAGGGGTACAATTCCCTGACTGTATTAATAAGTATGGTATCATTAAACCACTACCGTCTTATGTACATTACTACTGGCCATACAGTACACGAGTATATGATGAGAACACCTCCACAATGACACGGTTTCCACACAAATCTGGATTTAAGTATTTATTAGCAGCAAGAATACATAATATACTTTACTTTCAATGCGCTTATAAGGCAAAGGAATGTGCGTAGGCAAATCAATAACGAATGTCCATTCTCATATTACGCAGGAGATAATAATACAACCTGAATATTAGGAATTATATCTATGGTACTCTGGGGAGGCAGCGGGATATACTGGTAGGGGGGGTTCCCACCGGTTGTAAGCCAGCAGGGGGAGGAAATGTTCGAATGCAAAGTCTGGATCAGCGGGGACTCAATAAGCTCCTGCTATGGGAGGCGGTATATTACTCCCTGATCGGCAGACGAAAGCAGCAGCTGTAATCCCAGTATGCGTGCAGCACAGGTGAAAGCCGGCCAGCCTCTCCTTGAGACGGGCTCGAGTGATGTTCCTCACGTCACGGGTAAATCCCACAGTAGTGGGTGTAGACGATTCTTATCCGCTCCAACAGCCTGGTCCAAAGCAATAATAATAATAATCCAGCCAAAAGGGGCTCTGCATTCACCGGTGTAGATACTTCGGTGCACGGTACTTCACATTAACTAGGTTGAACTTGACGTTATTCAACTAAGCTCTGACACTTTACTGTCCTATTCGCACGCGGCTATGAGTGCTCTATTTAGACGCACGGTTGCTCACTTCACTTGGTCGTTGACTCGTGATGAAGGCTTTACTAGTAAGGAGCGAACGATACGTTGAATAAACGTATTAGGATAATACAAGACTCTATTTTGGGGCAATACGGGCCCACTTCACAGCACGTTGTATCGTGGTGAGGCTTCACTTGGGTAACTCGAACTCGAACTACTTCTGTATTCACCTGCGCCATATTTATATGTTAGGCGAATAAACTAGTACCAGCCTTATTCCTGTCTCGTATTCCTGGGTAAAGCCGGGCATGTACAGACATGTCTTGACGGTGACTTTGAACTCGACTCTGGGGGTATGGCACTGGCGCTGGTGGAACGCTATCCAATAAGAGAACGAAATATTATGGTCTGTACGAGGTTAAAGGGATATTCCGTGTATATGTACAAAGAATACACAAGGGATATCAGACGATATACAAATATTATGCAATATATCAATCAGTAAATATATATATTCGGTTTAATCTGACCCTTTGTAACAGCCGCCTCCTAATTAGTCCCACCTAATTAGATAAACAGAGACAGATTAACCGCACTGTCCACTACTCAATGTCCGTTGTGAGGGTAGGCAGTTCACGAAGTCAGTGGGTCATGGTCGTCATTAAGCGAGTCGGGGAGCATTGGCGACTCTATCAGCCTCGCCACGGGTCGGTTGTAGGTCCGCCCTTGGACGAGCAATTCTGCCGCTCTGACCTTTCCGTCGGCACCAGTGGTCACTTTGCTTATGCGGCCGGCCGGCCACGCAGCTCGGGGTAGTGACTGGTCTATGGTCATGACGACTGGACGGGATGAAGGGGGGCTTAGGAGGAAGCGGGCCTGAGACTGCTTTGATCTGTGCTTGGCTGTGCCTCCTCCTCCTCCGTCTGTTTCTCTTGTTTGCTCTGTACCCCGTCTGAGGAGGGGCCGGTTCTGGCCGCCCCGTCAAGGAGTCGCTCGGGGTGCTGGGTTCGAGGTCAGCTACGTCTGAAGCGCAGCTGAGGGGGGTGGAGTTCCGAACTCCCTCTGGTGCCCACGGTTCTCTCACGGGCCTCTCGCTTAATGTCAATAGCCTCTGCTGTACGAGGGAGTGGCCGGTGTCGCTCGCCTTTGTGTGTAGGCAGCGTGTAGACGTGGGTTGACTGTCAAGTCCGTAGAGGGGGCCCTGGAGCGTCCATCCCAGTCGGGTCTGAACCGCGACTGGGCATCCTTTGGGTCAGATGTGGGCCGCCTCAATTGGGAGAATGAGGTCCGCGTGGTCGGAGCCGATGAGCAGGGTCGGTGTGGCGCCGTCGATAAGCGGTATAGGTAGTTGACGTAGGTGCACATACTTAGCCATCAGCTGTGGGATGGGGTAGGTGTACTGAGACAAGCCTATGTCGTGGCTGGTGAAGACGTTGGTTATACTATACTGCTTCTCGGGCTGGTCCACTGCTGCCATCTTGAAGGAGACCCTTTCACCTTTTATGGTCTTCTGGTCCCTTCTGATGGTGCGTATGGTCATGGTATCTTTGACACCCCGCAGGCCCAACTGGGCTGCTGCGGAAGCGAGGAGAGTCTTTTCAGACCCATCGTCCAGGACGGCGTAAGTGTCCAGGACCTTGTCCTCGTAGCTCAGGAGCACTCTGACCACTTTGAGGAGCACTCGGGGGGTCCCGCTATGCTGGTCAATGTGGAGCACTCCTGTTGGTCGGTTGCCTTGGATCTTCTGGTGGGCTCCGCACAGTGCTGCGCGGTAAGCGGCGCCTGCCTGGGCCGCCTCACGCCACTGGTCAACTTGGACGGGGTTCAGTGTCTTATATTCGGCGCACTGTGCCAGCCAGTGTCCGCCGTCGCAGTAGGTACAGTAGGGAGCGGTCTGGTGGCTCTTCGGTACTGGTGCCACCGCCTCGGCATGGTACATTACCGCGACGGGCCCACTCTGTTGTCCTGGCTGACGCCTGTTGATATCATGCAGGACCTCCAAGTGGGTGCCACCGCACCTGCTGCACTTCTTCTTCAAGCGGCACTCAGCTGCTAGGTGGCTGCGCACGCAGCGGAAGCAGCGGCGGTGGTCTTGGATCCACTGACTCACCTCGTCCGTGGTCAGCTTCCCGAAAGTGTCGCATTGGTATAGCCGATGTTCTCCCTCACAGTACTGGCACTCAATCTTCCACTGGTCCTCTTTCGTCGAGGGGGTGTTGTGGTTCTTGTGCTGCGGTACTGATTCGGCTTGGTGCATAACGGTCACCAACCGACGGTTATCTGTTGATCCCCGAGGTCCGAGTCTTGGGCTTGGTCCACTCCATACGAACGTGTCGAGTCGTAGGCTACTGACCTCCCTGGCGAGGAACTCAGATAGGTCTAGGAGGGATGCCTCTGGACCGTTGGGGTCGCGGTGGTCTCTCTGCCGCCGAAAGCGCTCTTGTCGGGCGGGAGGGAGCTTCTCTAGTATCCTCTCTACATTAGAGTTAGCGTACAGTTCATAGATCCCTTTTTCCTTTTGGGACCCCAGCATCCCTACCAGGGACTGTACCTTGATAGAGAGGTCATCTAATGCTCTGTTGTCTCTGGCTGGGGGGAGACGGTCAATGTCTCTTATCTCCTGTATCACATAGTCCCATATGCGTCCATAACGTTGGTCGAGGGCTACTAGAGCCGCGGTGTATGGGGTAGTAGAGCTGGAATATGCCAGCGCTATATTGTGCGCTCTGGGCACCTTCAGGTGCTTGAGTAGGATAGCATACTTGTACGGTTCATCTGGTACGTCGGACAGCATAGTCTCTAAGCACATTCGTAGCTCTGTGTACTGTGCTCTGTTCTCGTGTGTGAAGTCCGGGAACGTCGGTGTGCCAAGGTACGATGCCATGGATGACTGGCACATCGGTGAGCGTTGGGGGAGAGGCCTCCTGGGCGAGTCTCCCCGTGCGTGTCGTCTTGGGATGGTACTTGGTGGGTACCGAAGGTCGGGTACCCAGGTGCTGTTCCTCGGGGCTGGCGGTGCGTCAAACTCACCCGTGAGTGGAGTCGGGGGTTTGTAGCGCAGTGCCTCGGGGCTGACGTCTGGGCTGTACTGGACCTCCTGGTCCAGAGTACGTTGCTGCTGGTCGGGGCTATACTGGGCCTCCTGGTCCAGAGTACGTTGCTGCTGGTCGGCTTGACATTCCTCCTCTTCCTCCTCCTCTTCCTCTGCTAGGACCTGGAGTCTTCTGTTCAGTCTCTCGGCGTGGTCCGGTTCTTCCCGGTTGCTGGGTCTCGTATGGACCGGCCGGGGAGGGGGTTCGGAGACGTGGACAGGATCCTCCTGTTGGCGGGGTCCCGAGTCGATTGGTCGGGTAGGGGAATGCGTCCTAGACCCTTGTCGTGACGATCTCCGGGAGCTCCGTGCGGAGAGAGGGGGTGTCGCCATGGCAACCAATTTGTCCATCAGCTGCGCCTGCAGCCGGTTGCGCTCTGCCTCGCGCTGGGCATGGGCTGCGTCGCGCGCTGCTTCGCGCTGGGCATTGGCGGCGTCACGCTGCGCATTGGCGCTGGCCTGGGCGGCGTCGCGCTGTGCGTTGGCGGCGTCGCGCTGGGCATTGGCGCTGGCATGGGCGGCGTGGAGCTGTGCATTTGCGACGTCGCGCTGTGCATTGGCGGCGGCGTGCTGTGCATCGGCGCGGCTTCTTTCAATGTTCTCTTCTGTCTGAAGGCGTCTGGTCTCCAGTCTTATGCGGTCGTCTTCACTCCTTTGTTGCGCCTGGAAGCGCTCTCGCTCGGTTGCAGAATGTTCGCGCTCGCGCGTCTGTTGCGCTTGAAGTCGATCGCGTTCGGTGGAGGCTGCCAGGGTGGCGATGAGTGCCTGCGCCAGCATCTTGTCCGCTTCGCTGGGGGAAGACACCGGTGGAGGTGATCGGCTTCCGGCAGTGCTCGTTGGAGATCTGTTCTCTGGGCGTGCCTCGAGGTCCGTCTCCTGGGCGCGCTTCTCTTCTGGTAGTGGGTCGGGTTCCGTCCCTGGAGCGCTTTCTTTATCCTGGAGCTCTCCGGGGACTGTCCCGTTGGCATTGTCGGGGGGTAAAGTCATGTCATGTCCCTCCTGGTCCCCCCCGTGAGCTTGGTCAGTTACGTTAGAACCCACTAGGGTCTCTACTGGCGGGGTAGCCTGGTCGGTAGGGTTGGACATAATTTTACTATCCGCTTTAGTTACTTTATCCGTATTTAACTTCCTTTTAAAGCTAGGTATTGGACTGACAACGTAGTCCTCTAGGTGAAGAGGTGGCTGCCGTCTGCGCTCCGGGCGATCTAGCTTAGGAGAACCGTTTGTGGAGTGTTCATCATCGGCCATGTTAATATTAATATTATATTAATATTACGCTAATTCTTATCCGGGGCTCGAAGGACCAATTGTAACTGAGGGGTACAATTCCCTGACTGTATTAATAAGTATGGTATCATTAAACCACTACCGTCTTATGTACATTACTACTGGCCATACAGTACACGAGTATATGATGAGAACACCTCCACAATGACACGGTTTCCACACAAATCTGGATTTAAGTATTTATTAGCAGCAAGAATACATAATATACTTTACTTTCAATGCGCTTATAAGGCAAAGGAATGTGCGTAGGCAAATCAATAACGAATGTCCATTCTCATATTACGCAGGAGATAATAATACAACCTGAATATTAGGAATTATATCTATGGTACTCTGGGGAGGCAGCGGGATATACTGGTAGGGGGGGTTCCCACCGGTTGTAAGCCAGCAGGGGGAGGAAATGTTCGAATGCAAAGTCTGGATCAGCGGGGACTCAATAAGCTCCTGCTATGGGAGGCGGTATATTACTCCCTGATCGGCAGACGAAAGCAGCAGCTGTAATCCCAGTATGCGTGCAGCACAGGTGAAAGCCGGCCAGCCTCTCCTTGAGACGGGCTCGAGTGAAGTTCCTCACGTCACGGGTAAATCCCACAGTAGTGGGTGTAGACGATTCTTATCCGCTCCAACAGCCTGGTCCAAAGCAATAATAATAATAATCCAGCCGAAAGGGGCTCTGCATTCACCGGTGTAGATCCTTCGGTGCGCGGTACTTCACATTAACTAGGTTGAACTTGACGTTATTCAACTAAGCTCTGACACTTTACTATCCTATTCGCACGCGGCTATGAGTGCTCTATTTAGACGCACGGTTGCTCACTTCACTTGGTCGTTGACTCGTGATGAAGGCTTTACTAGTAAGGAGCGAACGATACGTTGAATAAACGTATTAGGATAATACAAGACTCTATTTTGGGGCAATACGGGCCCACTTCACAGCACGTTGTATCGTGGTGAGGCTTCACTTGGGTAACTTGAACTCAAACTACTTCTGTATTCACCTGCGCCATATTTATATGTTAGGCGAATAAACTAGTACCAGCCTTATTCCTGTCTCGTATTCCTGGGCAAAGCCGGGCATGTACAGACATGTCTTGACGGTGACTTTGAACTCGACTCTGGGGGTATGGCACTGGCGCTGGTGGAACGCTATCCAATAAGAGAACGAAATATTATGGTCTGTACTAGGTTAAAGGGATATTCCGTGTATATGTACAAAGAATACACAAGGGATATCAGACGATATACAAATATTATGCAATATATCAATCAGTAAATATATATATTCGGTTTAATCTGACCCTTTGTAACAGTTAGGGTTTTATCAATACTACTACTCTTATCGATACTGCTTAACGGTTCGGTACTTTATCGATACTCTTATCGGTTCTTTTTCATTATTTTGCAAGATTTATTTTTTTTATTAACTCATTCAGCGCCAGGGGTCACTGTCTACCTACTGGGTAGAACGCCATCGCTGTAAGTCAATGGGGAGACTGCGAAACTTGCGAGTGCTTAAAATATATTTTATATTATAGCTATGGATCTAATAACACTGTCGATTGTCAGTGAGTTGCTTCTGGTCAACATGCAAAAAACAGATTGTTTTTTCATCTGTACATTTCCGTTTTATACCGTTTTGAATATGAGTATAGTTTGGGTGATTCTTAGTAATCCCAGGAAAAGACGCGATAATAGCCCTTTAGTGAAATCCAGTTATCACGTTGTCATTTTTAGCCTGATTATCGAATCTTCCTGAAATCAACGCTAGATTATCGTTATTATCCTTCCTCATGCAAGAATGAAATGGGCCCTGGAGTGCGGCGCTCCCCCCCCCCCCCCCCCCCTCCTGCCACCAACGGTAAACAGCACAACACAGTCCACACAGACAGCTTCAATCGTGGGAGAAAAAAATATCAGATCAACGCAAGATTTGATATATAGTGTTCTTACCTTGTCTCTGATGTAATGCAGAAAAATTATCCAATTATCTGATGCCATTCCAAATACTGGTCGCGGAGGTCCGTCCCACGTTGTCCGGCATTGCATATGAAGGAGGGGGGGGGGGGGGCAGCCTCATAGATGTATCGTTGTAAACGCTCGTCCTGCCGGAGTATTTAAACTCCGCCCGCACGGCTCAGATTGGCCCAGAAAAGAAACTACATAGTTTCTAATGGAGTGCAATACCGTCTGGAAGGCGTAGGCGGCGGTATTTGCCCTTTGCAAGCTCAGACCCATTCCCAATGATAATATCAGGCTGGATGGATAAAACATTTATGGATATAGCTAATAAAAGAAATAACGATTAAAACCCGAGATTTCTTGTGATTGCCGCTCAACGCATGGTGAGTTAACCTGACTTTTTCCGTCATTGGCGCAGAATGAGTTAAGAACAGAATCGACATTGCTTTATTATTCTTTTATATAACTATATTACTGCACATGGCTACTTTTTTATCAATTAATACAAGCAGTCAGATCAATTAACTATTTTGGGACTTTCTATTTTATTTAGAAAGTTCTTAAATCAGAATGTCCCACCCAATACCCAGCTGTTAAAAAAGGTTCAATACTCCATTTTATTAGTAGAGATACTTTTAGAACAATAGCCTGATGCTGTATTTTCCATGAGTTGAGTGGATGCATGACCGGAGCAGTGTGTGTGTGTGTGTATGTGTGTGTGTGTGTGTGTGTGTGTGTGTGTGTGTGTGTGTGTGTGTGTGTGTGTGTGTGTGTGTGTGTGCGTGTGTGTGTGTGTGTGTGTGTGTGTGTGTGTGTGTGTGTGTGTGTGTGTGTGTTTGTTTGTTTTTCTATCCTGCTGGGGACCATGACCTGACATATCTCTCACGCCGTGGGGACCCATTTTTCCCATGGGGACCGAGTCCTGGTCCCCACGGGCACGAGCATTGCAATCAATAGAAAACAGCTTGCTGATATGCCTGGTTTTTTTTTTGAGAAAAAAAAAAGGTCCCCTGGAAGTAAATTTTCAAGACTTTGTGTGTGCCCTTGTGGTTACACACGGTATTGCGGTGTGTGAGTTTGCTTGGCGGGGTCCGGTTCCTGAATCTGTGTGTGTGTGTGTGCCCTTGTGGTTACACACGGTATTGCATGTGTGCGCTCTTGTGGTTACACACGGTATTGCGGTGTGTGTGTGCGCTCTTGTGGTTACACACGGTATTGCGGTGTGTGTGTGTGATTGATTGATTGATTGAAAACTTTATTAACAGATTGCAGAATGGGTACAATACAGTACAGCTCAATACACACAATTGTTAAGGGGATGCAGATGAGAGAAAGACTTTCGTCTTGTTTACATCAGGGTCCCCCATTTTCAATTCATCATAACATACATTACATACATGACATACAGATAGACAGTACTGTTACATCCAGACATTTATGACATACCAGATCTACAAATATACAGTACTGTTTAAGAGTACAATGCCTGTCATATAGACCCTGGCGTTGGAAACTCTGATTAATAGACAGTTTCTAAGAAGAGAGTACTGTTACATCCAGACATTTATGACATACCAGATCTACAAATATACAGTACTGTTTAAGAGTACAATGCCTGTCATATATTGTAGACCCTGGCGTTGGAAACTCTGATTAATAGACAGTTTCTAAGAAGAGAGTATATACATTATATACATTTGAGAGTATATACATTTGAGGGTTGAAGAAACTGTACATTGGAGGAGGTTGGGTAGGTGAGTAGGTGGGGTGGGAGGGGGTAACTCTGTCTGTAAATAAACAGTACTGTATATTTGTATATCTTGTATGTCATAAATGTTATGATTTGACTGCCTCTTTGAACTGCTCAGGCATGCGATACCGGAGTCTCATGGAAAGCACAGAGAGACTCAGAAGGAGCTTCTATCCCCAGGCCATCAGGATGCTCAACGACAATAACACTATGTAACAAACCATCAAATACACTCACAGCACACACATCCACACGTACACACTCACTTTAAATAAACAACTCACTGTAGCACCCACTTTAGACACTTTAACAAGTTTCAAGTTTCAAGTTTCTTTAATAGTTGTCATACAGAAGTACAGAATACTTTCATACAAAATGCTTCTTACTGTTACGCTCCAGAGACTGTGCTAGACAAGATAGTATCAAATAACATAGTATAGCATGTAATTTAGAAGTAGAAAATGAGGTCACAGTGTTCAATATAGACATATGTACAATGTTCGATGCAGAATAGACGTAACTGAGTTACCATATAATATACAATACTATGTAGTGTACTAATGTACAGTACTATATAGTGCAAAGCAGAAATGGGATGAGGTACAATTTAGGTACAATTTACAGTAAGGTGTACGAGTTGTAGTGCAATCCTTCATCAATAAATATAAAGTGTGGGGAGTGGGTGCTACAGTGTGTTTGTTTAAAGTGGGTGTGTGCTATAAAGTGTGTGGAGTGGGTGCTACAGTGTGTTTGTTTAAAGTGAGTGTGTGCGTGTGGATGTGTGTGCTATGTGCGTTTGATGGTTGTTGTTGTGTAGTGTTCATTGTTCGTTTAGCAGCCTGATGGCCTGGGGATAGAAGATCACACACTTTATATATATAAACACACTTTATATGTATTGGTAAAGAGATTTGCACTACAACTGATACCTCATTGCACCTTACCCTAAGTTGTACCTCATCCCACTTCTGCATTGTACTGTATATTGTATTGTAACTCAGTTACGTTTTCTCTACTCTGCATTGTATATTGTATATTATGCATATTGAACACTTTTGTTTACACTTTCTATTTTATACTTATTTTTATCTAGCACACTCTCAGGAGCAAAACCGAAAGAAGCATTTCATATAAAAGTATTCTGTATTTTTGTACGACAACTAATAAAGAAACTTGATTAATTGAAAATGGGGGACCCTGATGTAAACAAGTCTTTCTCTGGTTTGCATCCCCTTAACAATTGTGTGTATTGAGCCGTACTGTATTGTACCCATTCTGCAATCTGTTAAATAAAATTTTCAATCAATCAATCAAACCATACAAGCTAGCTGTCTAGTTAGCTTGCATTAGCTCACTCTAATTAGCTCGCTAGCTAGATTGCTAGTTAGCTTGCTAGTAGGTATGATAAGCCAAAAGCGTATCATAAAAAAACACATATATTGACCGAGTCATAACTGGTAGCTAGCTAATGCGATCTAGCTTGCTAGCATGAGCTATCTTACTAACTACATAGTTAGCACAAGCTAGCTTGCTAACTAGCTAGCGCGAGCTAGCTTGCTAAACAGTAAGCTGACTTGCTAACTAGCTAGCGCGAGCTAGCTTGCTAAACAGGAAGCTAACTTGCAAACTAGGTTGCAAGCTAGTGACCTAGCTATAACTTGTATGGTAGTAATACATAATGGTAGTAAGACTAGATTACAGTAATAGCTTGCTAGATATACTGTTCAGGCTAAAGGATCATGCTAATCTGGCCAAAGGAACTAGCTATATAGACATCACAAGCATACTAACTATAGCTCTATGTATACAGTAACTAACTATACAAGCACATCAAGTCCTTTCAGACTATAGAAACCATAACTAACCCTAACTCTAACCCTAACCCTAGGGTGAAAGGTGTAATACATTTATGCAGTTTGCTCAGTGGTGGCCAAAATTATTAGAACACTTGGCATATTTAAGAGTTTTCAGTTGTTGTTGTTGTTCTTCAATTGACCATTAAAATAACCATAAAACAAATGTAATATATACAAAGTCATCATTATGCTCATTATGATAAAATTATCATAACTGTTAGTTCAACCTCCACAACATTTGGTCATTTGTGCACATACAGTAGTAGCAGTTTCTCTATAAAACAATAGTCCTCATTTCATTGCTTGAGTCATTACATACAAAAATGTTGAACTAGTTGTCAAAATCTGTCAATTGTGGACCATGTTGTCAATCATGACCTCACAATGGCTGAGGCTGGTCGAAGGGTGCAGCCAAATGTTGAGAGAACCACAGTAAATTACTGTATTCAAACATTTAGTCGGGAGAGAAGGTGTGTATATTGGACAGTAATTCAGCACTAAACAATCTACTGCACTACTGCCATTGTGTCATACATGAAGCTTGCTCTTTTTACATTTTACATTTAGACTTACAGCTTTACTGCAGTACATATTGTATTGTATTGTAGTGTAAAGTAGTGTTACAGTAAATATTTGCCATATTTACAGTATGGTACTGTACTGCAGCATTTTACAAGTGGGAAGGACTGTTATTGTACATTTACATTTTACATTTACATTTAGTCATTTAGCTGACGCTTTTATCCAAAGCGACTTACAAGTTCTGTGCGACAAGACAGCAAGAAGGGTATAACTCTATCAGCTGAGTAACAATGTTCATCAAAGTGTTGCGTGTTACAGTGTAGGTTAGTTTATTAGGACAAGTGCATGACAGTAAGGTTAGTCGGGGTTAGATCTTTTTATTTTTTTTTTTTTATCATTTCAGATAATGGTTGAAGAAGTGAGTCTTTAGTCGACGGCGAAAGATTGGACGGGATTCGGCTGTCCTAACTGGGATGGGTAGTTCATTCCACCATTGTGGGGCAAGGACTGAGAATAGGCGGCTTCTCTTTGATGACCCTCCGGGAGCTTGGATAGGAGTAGATCTGAGGCGGCCAGAAGATGCAGAGCGTAGGAGTCTTGAGGGTGTGTAGTTAGAGACCATTGACCGGAGGTAGGCGGGAGCGGTTCCCTTTGCCGCACGGTATGCTAGGTCGAGGGCCTTGAAGCGGATACGTGCAGCAATGGGGAGCCAGTGCGGGTCCCTAAGAAGTGGGGTGACATGGGCCGACTTCGGTAGGTTTGAGATCAGGCGGGCCGCTGCGTTTTGAATGAGTTGAAGAGGCTTGGTGGCAGTGGCCGGGAGGCCAGCTAGCAGTGCGTTGCAGTAGTCGAGGCGGGAGATGACTGTTGATTGGACGAGGAGTTGGGTGGCTTCTTTTGTCAGGAAGGGGCGTATCCTTCTGACGTTGCTCAGGAGGAATCTGCAGGTTCTGGTTGTCGCTGCGATGTGAGCAGAGAAGTTCAACTGGTCGTCGAGGACAACACCAAGGTTCTTGGCGGTCGGCGACGCGGTCACAGCTGCATTCTCGACTGTGATGGAGAGGTCGGTCAGGGGGGAGGATTTGGCCGGCAGGTGGAGCAATTCTGTTTTGCTTAGGTTCAGTTTGAGGTGGTTGGTCGTCATCCAGGCGGAGATGTCGGACAGACAGGCCGAGATCCGCTCAGAGACGTGGATATCTGAGGGAGGGAAGGAGAGGAAGAGTTGAGTATCATCGGCATAACAATGATATGAGAAGCCATGAGACGTGATAATGTTACCCAGTGATTTAGTGTAGAGGGAGAAGAGAAGGGGTCCTAGGACCGAGCCCTGGGGGACACCCGTCCGGAGGGGGCGGGTGGCCGACAGAGTCCCTCTCCATGACACTTGGTAGGAGCGGTCATTGAGGTATGATGTCAGCCATGTCAGCGCAGATCCAGCCACTCCCATTCCTGCGAGGGCCGCGAGGAGGATCTGATGGTTGACTGTGTCGAAGGCTGCAGATAGATCTAGGAGAATCAGGACAGAGGAGAGGCCTTTCGCTTTTGCTAAGTGAAGTGCCTCTGTGACCGCAATGAGGGCCGTTTCTGTGGAGTGGCCAGTCCGGAAGCCAGACTGATTGGGGTCTAGGAGGTCATTCTGTAAGAGATAAGCAGTAAGTTGGTTGGATACAGCACGTTCAAGTGTTTTAGAAAGGAAGGAGAGAAGAGAGACAGGACGATAGTTGGCTATGACGGTGGGGTTCAGGGTTGGTTTTTTTATGAGGGGCGTGACTCTGGCTTGTTTTAGGGAGGTGGGGACCACCCCCGAGTTGAGTGAGGAGTTGATGGTTGCAGTTAGGAATGGGAGGATGTCCGGTGCTATGGTCTGGAGGAGTGGGGAGGGTAGCTGGTCCAGCTGGCATGTAGTCGGACGGTTCGACGTTACCAGTGTAAGGGTCTCGGCTTCTGTAATGGGAGAGAAAAATGACAGAGTGAAGGATGAGGTTCTCGATTCAGCGTTTGGAATGGGTGGGGGTTGGGAGAAGGAGCTGCGGATGTTCTCCACTTTTTCCTCAAAGAACATCGCAAAGTCTTCGGCAGAAAAAGATGAGGGAGGAGGAGGTGGGGGGGGAGTGAGGAGGGAGGACATGGTAGCATGCAGTTTGCGAAGATTCTTGGCAGAGGCCTCGATCCTATGGTGAAAGAAAGAAGCTTTGGCATTAGTAATGGTTTTGGAGAATGTTAACAAGAGGTTGTGATATGTGTCGATGTCAGCAGTGAGGCGTGACTTTCTATACTTCCTCTCAGCCGCTCTCAGGACCTGTCTTTGTTCTCTCACTGCATCCGTCAGCCATGGATTGGGTGGGGAACGGCGGGCAGGTTTCCTACACTACAGTATGGGTTACTGTAAAGCGCTGTAATAGAGGATGACAATATCTTTGGGAATATTGAATCCGTTTTAAATCGCTACAATTGACAGAGTGCTCAGGAGAAATGAAATGCGCATGAAACAATTGTACAATGTGCCATTTGACCGGAACAGCGACAGAGTGAAGGAGACCCGTCACCAGTATGTACAGGTAAAACATTTATCTGTTCTATGCATAGACATGTACTCTAATGTTCAGTGCTGTAAACTGGTATCTCCCTCCCTACTCCCCATTCCTGAATCCAATAGAGGAGTTTTTCTCTGCCTGGCGGTGGAAGGTATACGACCGGCATCCACATACCCAAATGGCCCTGCTAGAGGCCATGGATGCAGCATGTGGTGACATCACAGCACAGTCCTGCAGAGGGTGGATTCGCCACTCAAGGAGATACTTTCCTCGCTGCATTGCCAGGGATGATATTCGCTGTGATGTCGATGAAAATATGTGGCCAGACAGACAGGAACGTCTGGATGTGAATGAATGATTCACAGTACTGTGTATGTTGTATGTTCCAATACAGTTCCAATATGTACTGCAATATTGTTTACAGTTGTGCACAGCTCTACCAAAAGGGTGTTTCTTATGTTTGTTGTAAATTTGTTTGTATTTTTCTTTTGCACAATGCTGTGAACAAATTAGAATTGCAAAGAGCATATGCAGTAAAATGTGAAACATTATTCAGGGAGTGTCACCAAGATCTGACTTTTTTGCATTGGAAAATACTTACACTTAAATTAACTGTCACAATGAAAACATGACAAAGCCATTTGACTATCTTGTTCATGGACAATGGTGTCAGGGCTTTTCATGACATGTTCATTGACATGAATACTTGCTTTTGAGGAATGAACTATCCATTTTGAGCAAGTGACATGCTTTTTCAGATTATCAACTATAGGTTTTGCAGTTTATACTAATTGTTTTGAGAAATGCACTAACTGTTGTGCAAATGTAAATAGTGATGTGAGAAATGCACCAAAGCGACTGAGAAAAACTGTAATAAAATGTTCAATCAATCAATCAAACCATACAAGCTAGCTGTCTAGTTAGCTTGCGCTAGCTCACTCTAATTAGCTCGCTAGCTAGATCGCTAGTTAACCCTTTCACTGCCGCACTACCAAACGGTTAACCCTTTTCACTGCAACAATACACAGAAGGTTAACCCCTTCACTGCCACACAACAGCAGGTTAACCCTTTCACTGCCACACTACAGAAGGTTAACCCTTTACTATCACACTACCGACGGTGACCGTTGGTAGTGTGTGATAGTAAAGGGTTAACCTTCTGTAGTGTGGCAGTGAAAGGGTTAACACCCCAGGTGAATAGGCAAATATAATGTTTTTGGTTGATTTTGAGATTTTGTTATATTTTGCTTCCTAAACATGTCTTCTATGAAACTAGTGACAATAAAACGTCAATAACACACATTTTGTTGTTTATTTTACTTCATTTAGCCTGATTGCATCCATAAATGTGCACATATTTAATGAGGAAGTGCCTCATTTGCATATATAAACATTAATTTCAGAAAACTTGCAATATATTTTTTCTTAGTTTATATGTACATAACAAACTGGGAAAGTTTCATAGTGATATCTATTCAAATATTTGTTTTACCTATTCACCTGGGGTGTCTCGCAAGCTAGGAAAACACATACAGCTAGAAATTGACACACACCGGTCCCCATCAAGACTATGCCCATCCCCCACCCAGCTGCACCTCAAGGCTGCAAGCTATGATTGCCCATCCCCCACCCAGCTTCACCTCAAGGCTGCACAGTTACCTGTCCCGTGAGCAGACTGAGCACTCAGTTGATTGATTGATTGATTGAAAAGTTTATTAACAGATTGCAGAATGGGTACAGTACAGTACAGCTCAATACATACAATTGTTAAGAGGATGCAGACCTGAGAAAGACTTTCGTCTTGTTTCCATCAGGGTCCCCCATTTTCAATTCATCTTATGACACACATGACATACAGATAGACAGTACTGCTACATCTATACATTTATGACATACCAGATTTTCAAATACAGTACTGTTTGTGATACTAAAAAAATCCAGAAGAAGAGTGTATATACATTTGACATAGAAACTGTGCATTGGGGGAGGTTGGGTAGGTGGGGTGGGGCTGTACATTGGAGGTGGGGGGGGGGGGGTTGGGTAGGGGGGGACACACTGTACATTGGAATACTGACATACATTTGACATAGAAACTGTACATTGGAGGAGGTTAGGTAGGTGGGGTGGGGTTGGGTGGGGCTGTACATTGGAATACTGACAAAGCCATGCTTGGTCTTTATTGTACAACTGGGTTAGGACATTTGTAGGGGCCAGTTTTGAATTGCAGTCTCCCGTAGGTGTTCTTTGAGAGTGTTTTTGAAGGTGGGTAGTGATTCACATTCCTTTACAGCTTTGGGTAGGGCGTTCCACATTGTTGTGGCATAATTGCGAAACGTGTTTAGTCCCTTGTTTGAGCCGAATCTGGGTTTTACATGATTTGTGGAGCTCCCTCTGGTGTTGTGATCGTGGTATTCACTGACCTTTGGGAAGTATTTTGACATGTACATGGGTACCTTGGTCGTGTAGTGTATCTTGTAGACCAGGCCCATTGCAAGTTGCTGTACTCTGTCGTCTACTCTAAGCCATCCTAGGTTGGCAAAGTGTGCAGGGGTGAGGTGGGTTCTAGGAGTCAGGTCAAGCAGTAGTCTGACTAGTTTGTTTTGAGATGTTTGTAATTTGGTTTTTAGTGCCTTTGAGGTGCTTTGGTACCATGAGGTGCAAGCATAGTCGTAGTACCCTTGAATGAGTGCTCCTGCCAGAGTCTTCAGGGTATTCTTGTTTACCAGGGAGGAGATCCGGTACAAGAATCGAGTTCGTTGATTGACTTTTTTTATTACATTGGATGCCATTTTGTCACAGGAAAGATTAGCCTCTAGGATGGAACCCAGGTAGGTAATTTCATCTTTCCTTGTGACAATATTGTCACCCACTGTAACTGAGAAGCCGTCTGTTTTGCTGAGTTTGTTATTTGAACCGAAGAGAATGGACTCTGTTTTGCCCATGTGTAATGAGAGTTTGTTGTCAGCGAGCCATATGCAGATTTTGCCTAGTTCCGAGCTGAGGGTTTTTTCAACCTGTAACTTGTTCTTGTCAGAGACCAGCAGGGCTGAGTCGTCCGCAAACAGGAACAAGTTGCAGTCACAAGCTGACGACATGTCATTTGCATAAATTAGGAACAGTAGTGGTCCTAGTATGCTTCCTTGTGGAACACCACAGTTCACTGTGAGGGGGGGGGATAGGGTACCGTTTACCTCCACCATCTGTTCTCTCCCCTCCAGGTAGGATTGTATCCAGCTCACTCAGTTCTGGCATGACTGAGAGGGCAGTAGCATGCCATGTACACACAGAGACCGATATATGAAGATACATTATTGCTAAGGAATGCTAAGACGAGGTAAGCAAATACAAAAAAAAGCTAAGTATGTTGGGCCAGTATTTTCTCATTTTTATTTGTATTACATTTTTCAAGGCTAGCTAACGTTAGCTCAGTACAGGCACTACAAGCATAGCTGAGGGTAATTCATTAACATTATCTGTGCTTCATAAAAACCCTGTTAGTTGCCAAATATGCACGTGTGTTTCATATTTGTCTAGTAACACTCGTTTTTATATTTCGTTTTATGGAATTGATTGGTTTATGGTTAAACTAGTTTCTTTTTGTATTTAATTTTTTTATTATTTTTTAAACAAACATATAAACAAACATGACAACACACGATAAGATATACAAGCATTAATTGTCAGGGCACATCCAATGAGATCACATTTTAGTTAGTTGTCTTATATAAGATATACCCCTAATACCTGTTATCTAAAAAACCTACACACATATGCTCCAGCTCGAACCCCCCCCTCCCGGACCCCACCTTGAGAAGTACCTCCACTATCCCTCGCACCTAACCAGACACTACCATTATAAGCTAGCTTTTATTCTCTCCACCACTTCTAACCACATTGACATTTTGGATTCATTGAGACCCCGAATTCTTGCTGTAGATATTTCTTGGTAAATTACATCGAGATATGTAAGAAACCAAACTTTACTGCACTTTTTTTCCGGTTGAAACCAGCGTGATGCGATCAGCTTTTTAGCTACTGTGATACCCGATAAAACCAATCTCTTTAGCTGTGGATTCACTGCAAACTCAAAAACATCATTCAATAGTAATACCGAGGGGTGTACAGGTATATTCCAAGATACTAGTTTTGATATTTGTTGGGTCACATCTTTCCAGAATGCCTTAACTGGTGAGCAGTCCCAATACATGTGCATAAATGTCCCTTCGTCCCCATTTGTACATTGGGAGCATTTGGAGTCTTGTTTAAGCCCCATTCGGCACAGTCTTATAGGAGTCAAGTATGTCCTGTGAATATAGTTAAGATTGATTTGTTGATGATCCGGGTTCCTTGATGTAAGTCGGACATTTGCCCAGGCTCCTTGCCAATCAAAGTCATTTTCCAGGTCTGGTATATCCCTCCTCCAGACAGAGTCTAGTTGGAGGGTTTCATACGAGGACGTTAGTAATTGATGATAAAATTCTGAAACAAAACCTCTCGATGTCTCTCTTTCGTAGAAGAATTTGTGGTATCTGTGGTGTTCAATTGGTCTGTCTAATGGAACACCGTGAGACTTCAAACATAGCTCTAACTGTTTGTAAAAAAAGCCATGTGGACTTGGTGAGATTACATTTTTTGCGTATTTCTTTATCACTACAAAAACCCTGTTTGTTAAAAACATCCCCTAATGAGTGTATGCCTTGCTCTTCCCATATAGGGAATCTTATAGGTCGTTTTCCAATTAAGAGTGCATTGTTATTGAATAAGGGAGTATGATTGTGCCATTTTTGTGGGTTAGGATTTTTTTTTTGTGATTCACGCCATATCCGGATCGCATGAGTAATTATGGGTCCAAATTTTCGTTCACAGTACTTGATTGGTAGTTTAGTGTATGCTATGTCCTTCAGTCTATGTGGGGCTACTATGTTTTCTTCTAATGCAAGACCCCAGAATAATATGGATGTCGGTAAAGGGAATGATCAAAGATTTCACGGATAGCTTTTCCTCCAAAATGCGCAAGAATCAATGCACAAAACTGGCTGAGCTGGAAACGCTTTACTCAACGTTATTTAATTCTCTAAAATACAACAACTCAACTCGACTAGAGAATCAAGTTAACGTACTAAAAATAGAGATCAATGCCATATACAGACAACAATCGGAAATACAAATACGCAGCACAAGACAACAGCAGTACTCCCATGGTTCCAAACCCAGCCACCTATTAGCCATGCGATTAAGAATTAATGCAAAATTTGCAGATATAACTACCATTAGAGCACAACAAGTACTTGTAACAGATCCTGTAAAAATAAACGATACATTCAAAGAATTCTACTCCGACTTATATAAATCAGAAACGACCTTCGATCAAAACAAAATGGACACATTTCTTAATCAAATTATTCTCCCTAAACTTTCAGAGGATGACGCTAAACAGTTAGAAACACCGATCACACTAGAGGAACTCAAGAAGGCCATAACCGCAATGAAAAGTGGTAAGGCTCCTGGAAGAGACGGTTTCCCATCAGAAATGTACCTTTCTTGTTGGGACATAATTGGCCCCTTATTACTAAATATGATCTTATACTCAGTCAAGGAGGGGAACTTCCATAAGAATGACAATATTGCACTCATAACAGTCCTCCTTAAAAAAGACAAAGACCCCAACGAGTGCAGTAGTTATAGACCTTTAAGCCTCCTCGGAACAGATATCAAACTGTACTCTAAGGTATTAGCCATCAGATTACAAAAGCATATGACGTCTTTAGTTCACCTGGACCAAACTGGCTTCATAGGAGGCCGCCTGATCACTGAAAACATAAGACGAATACTGCACGTACTTGATGCCGACAAGGAGGACACCATACCTAAGGCGATGCTGTCCCTGGATGCTATGAAAGCCTTTGACAGGCTGGAATGGTCGTATCTATGGGCAGTACTAGAAAGGATGGGGTTAGGAAAAGGATTCATAGATATGATTAAAGTATTATACAAAGACCCATCGGCCATGATTACAACAGGCACAATCATCTCCAAAATCTTTCCGGTAACACGCTCTGCCAGACAGGGTTGCCCTCTTAGTCCCGGACTGTTCAATCTATCATTAGAGCCTTTAGCACAATATATAAGACAATCCCAATCCATAGAACCAATCGTAATCAAGGGCACACAACAAAAAATTTGTTTATATGCGGACGATGTAATATTGTTCATGCAAAACCCCAACACCACATTGCCTCATCTGCTCAAGTTGATTGAGGACTTTGGTGATTTATCGGGATTTAAGATAAATTGGCCGAAGTCGGCTTTCCTTCCACTTAACACCCCTGCAAAAAAAGATACAACCCTCCCAGGAGAGATACCGATGGTAAAACATTTCAGATGCTTGGGAGTGGAAATATTCCCCACCATAAGACAAACGGTGAAGCACAACTACACAAAAATCCAAAACAAAATCAAAGACGACCTTGATAGATGGGCAAAACTTAAAAACACAGTACAAGCACGGATATCAATAGTTAAGATGGATGTACTACCTAGAATCAACTTCTTCAGTTCAATGCTACCGTTACCCCCTCCAGAGGGTTACTGGAAAAGATTACACTCCTCCACATACAAATTTATTTGGAATAACAAACCACCACGTATAAAAAGATCCACCGCACAGAGAAATAAAGCAGATGGTGGCATGGCATTTCCAGATTTTTTCCTATATTTTAAGGCGTACACATTAAGTCCATTGACAACATGGTTTGACCCCCAAGCATTAGTATCCTGGAGAAAATTAGAAGGTTAAACTAGTTTCTGTTAGACCATACTACCCTGCAGAAGCTAACGTTAGCTATCGAATTCGGCTGTAGTGATTCTAGCTGTTAGCTTTAACTCTCTAACTGTAGTGTGGTTTTAACTGTTAGCTTTAGCTCTCTAACTGTAGTGTGATTCTAGCTGTTAGCTTTAGCTCTCTAACTGTAGTGTGGTTTTAACTGTTAGCTTTAGCTCTCTAACTGTAGTGTGATTCTAGCTGTTAGCTCCATAACTGTAGTGTGATTCTAGCTGTTAGCTTTAGCTCTCTAACTGTAGTGTGATTCTAGCTGTTAGCTTTAGCTCCATAACTGTAGTGTGATTCTAGCTGTTAGCTTTAGCTCTCTAACTGTAGTGTGGTTTTAACTGTTAGCTTTAGCTCTCTAACTGTAGTGTGATTCTAGCTGTTAGCTCCATAACTGTAGTGTGATTCTAGCTGTTAGCTTTAGCTCTCTAACTGTAGTGTGATTCTAGCTGTTAGCTTTAGCTCCATAACTGTAGTGTGATTCTAGCTGTTAGCTTTAGCTCTCTAACTGTAGTGTGGTTTTAACTGTTAGCTTTAGCTCTCTAACTGTAGTGTGATTCTAGCTGTTAGCTTTAGCTCCATAACTGTAGTGTGATTCTAGCTGTTAGCTTTAGCTCTCTAACTGTAGTGTGATTCTAGCTGTTAGCTTTAGCTCTCTAACTGTAGTGTGATTCTAGCTGTTAGCTTTAGCTCCATAACTGTAGTGTGATTCTAGCTGTTAGCTTTAGCTCTCTAACTGTAGTGTGGTTTTAACTGTTAGCTTTAGCTCTCTAACTGTAGTGTGATTCTAGCTGTTAGCTTTAGCTCCATAACTGTAGTGTGATTCTAGCTGTTAGCTTTAGCTCTCTAACTGTAGTGTGATTCTAGCTGTTAGCTTTAGCTCCATAACTGTAGTGTGATTCTAGCTGTTAGCTTTAGCTCTCTAACTGTAGTGTGATTCTAGCTGTTAGCTTTAGCTCCATAACTGTAGTGTGATTCTAGCTGTTAGCTTTAGCTCCATAACTGTAGTGTGGTTCTAGCTGTTAGCTGTTAGCTCCATAACTGTGGTCTGGTTTTAGCTGTTTTGTATCACTGTTAGCTAGCCAAATTCATTAGCTAATGTTACAGTAGCCAGCCGAATTAGTTAGCTTCTGCAGGGCAGTGTTGTTGGGTATCCTAGCTAGCTAATTGTAAAGGACAGGAACACTCAATTATCATTTTTGTTTCATTTAGTGAAAAATGCACTTTGTAATATATTTGCTTTTCAAAAGCTCATAAACGCTGTTGGTGACTTGAGCATAATTATTAACTTAGCTACTGTAGCTGTTCTTGTCATTTTAAGCTATCATGAATGCAATGCTTTTTACTATAATTATATAATTTTCTTATCTCTCCTAGGGTCATTATTGAAGTATTTTGGCACCCCACCTCCTGCCTATAATGTGCAAGAGGATATACCAGCCCAGGTGGATATTGACCAAGCTCAGGAGGACACACTAGCCAAGGTACATGATCCCTTTCAAAGTGCTAATATTCATAACTGTTCTTAAAGTCTTACATTTAATAATCACAATTTTGGGCCTTAAAAAGTCAGATAGGTCTTAAATGGTATTGGATTAGGAAATGACTTCTATGTTGCGATAACTTCTCTATATCATGTTTAAATGTGTTTGGGGGGGAAATGTCCGGGCTGCCTGAATACTTTAGACAACAAATGTTTGTTTCCGCGTCTCTGATTGGCCAGGTCATTTCTGGTCATGTGACATGTACGCCCAATCGTGGGACCGCAAGTGTCTACACTGGTTAAGCTCAGGTGCTCTTTCGAAGTTGGTTAAGGTTAGAGTTTGTCTTAGAGCATGGCGATAGAACGCCTGCCTTTCTTTCGACGGTTAAGCTTAGGCACTCTTTCGAAATTGGTTACGGTTAGAGTTTGTCTTAGAGCATGGCGATAGAACGCCAGGTAGTTTGCAGGCTGTTAGACCCGGAAATAGGCGCAGAACTTGCTGTCCCACGATTGGCGCACATGTCACATGACCTGGCCAATCAGAGCGCAAAACTCGCACGCGGAAACAAACATTTGTTGTCGAAAGTATTCACGCGGCCGGGCTGCAGAGTAAGCAGTATGGTAATCAGGCCAATACATATGGAATTACTTCTTAGTCATTTTCCTTAATAGTTCTTTAGATATTTATTAGATTCCATTGAAAGTGGTCTTAAAAAGGTCTTACAAATTCTTAAATGTAACCTGTTGAAACTCGCAGGAACCCTGTCCGTTACCTTCAGTGAGACCATAACACCTGCCCATCATGAAGATGACATATCACCCACCTCTGCAAGCAGCAGTATCACCATCACCACTAAAGGTTTGACCTCACAAGACCCTGCACTATGGCCAAGTGTCATAGGCCATACCCAACAATGTTGTATCAAGGGGACCAATAGAGAGCTGTAGTCTGACGTCACTGGTTGTTCCACCCGTATAGGGATTTATCATTGGGAAAATGGATTATCGGCTATTGTAACAATTTTGCCGCTTGAACATTGGCAAGTTTTCCATTTTTGCACAAAATGAGTTCCCTTCTACCACTAACATGATTGTTTAGGTTGAAAAAAAGGTAGTTATAAGGTTTTTAATTTGTCGTAAAAAAAGAACTACACTTACCACTAGGCAGCCTGTTGTTCAGTACACAGCCGCTATTGGTCTGTTAGGCTGTCGCCTTATCCCTGTCACAGGTCATAGTACCAAGCTAGCTAGCTAGCTAACGTTAACGTTAGCATTATGTCTACTGTCGTGAACCATTTTAAATCGGGGCATGTAGAGGAGTTTCGGGAACGAGTAAAATGTGCAGGTCCTCTTCTCAGACCTGTGGGGCACTGCACGCATCATGCCAGCTAGCTAGCTACACGGCCCGTTGATAGCACGATAGTAGCCCCTTTCGTGACTATGATGCACTCGGTGCATCACAATCACGAAAGGGGCTACCACGATAGCTAACTAACGTTAACGTTACAAGCTCAAACACCTTATAACTACTACTACTGTCGTGTCCATAAGTTCCCTGGCAGAATACTTTGTTTGTGAGGACAAAGGTATACAAAGAGGAGAGAATCATTTTAAATCGGGGCATGTTAGGAGTTTCGAGAATGCCGGCTAGCAAGCTAGCTAGCTACTAACGTTATAAACTATACACAATATGTACAACGACACTGATTTACATGAGTATTTACAGTGATTTAATATGCAGCGAAATAACGTTATACGATTTAAATTATAAATACAAATATGGTAACGTTTGTATAAATAGTGGTTAGCTTTAGAGATAAATGGCTATGATCACAGAGCACTAGTGTTGGGTGAAACAGATACTAGCCACAAATTCAGGGTCAGTTATTTTCCCATTGTACGAATTGTTAAGCTTATGGAATGTAAGGGAAATCTGATCCTAGGTCTGACTCTCGTACCACCGCCTACAACCTGGGTAGAGAGTCAGGAAACATGGAGGAGTATAAGGCTTCAGTCTATACTCTACGCAAAGCAGTCAAACTTGCTAAGAGGACATATGCTGACAAACTGGAGACACAAATGGCACAAAACGACACAAGAGGATTATGGCAGGGACTGAAGTCAATAACTGACTATAAAGTCAGCGCCCCGTCAATGGGGAGCGACGACGCCTCCCTCGCGGACAAGCTCAACACCTTCTACGCTCGGTTTGGTGTAGACAGTGGCGCTGCTGGCTCTCCGGCTAGTGACGTCACTGGCGCGCCGGCTGTTGTGGAGGGGGGGGGGGCAACCGCGAGGGGGGGGGGACGCTCTCTCGTTGTCGGAACACAGTGTGAGAAGAGCATTTATGCAGGTGAACACCAGGAAGGCTGCTGGCCCAGATGGCATAACAGGACGTATACTCAAGACCTGTGCCAACCAGCTGGCCCCTGTGTTCACCGCCATATTTAATCAATCACTGGCGGAGTCAGTGGTCCCTGCCTGCTTCAAGAGGTCTACCATCATCCCTGTGCCGAAGAAACCCTCCCCAGCATGTCCAAATGACTACAGACCGGTGGCACTCACCTCTGTGGTCATGAAATGTTTCGAGAGGCTGGTCAAGGACCACATTTGTGCCTCCCTCCCCAGTGATATGGACCCTATGCAATTTGCATACAGGACAAACAGGTCCACCGACGACGCGGTCTCCCAGGTACTGCACAGCACCCTCTCGCACCTTGACCGTCAGAAGGGGGGCTATGTGAGACTGTTGTTCATTGACTACAGCTCAGCGTTCAACACCATAGTCCCCACCAGACTGGTGGACAAGCTGATCGAGCTAGGTCTGAGCTCCGCCCTGAGCGCCTGGGTACTGGACTTTCTGAGCGAAAGACCCCAGGCGGTCAGGGTGGGGGGTCAGACCTCCAACACCATCACCCTGAGCATCGGGTCCCCCCAGGGCTGTGTTCTGAGCCCCCTGCTGTACTCACTCTACACACACGACTGTGTGGCCAAGTTCAACTCCAACTCCATAGTGAAGTTCGCAGATGACACGGTGGTGGTGGGGCTGATCTCGGACAACGACGAGAAGGCCTACCGGGAGGAGGTGGAGGTACTGGAACGCTGGTGCCAGGACAACAGCCTGCTCCTGAACATTGGCAAAACCAAGGAACTGATCGTGGATTATAGGAGAGGACAGCAGGAGACACACACACCACTGATGATAAACGGGGCTACCGTGGACAGGGTGAGCAGCTTCAAGTACCTGGGGGTCCACATCTCAGAGGACCTGACATGGTCAACACACATAGGCACAGTAGTAAAGAAGGCGAAACAGCGTCTCTACCACCTGAGACAGTTAAGGAAGTTCAGAGTATCGGGGAAGATACTCCAGTCCTTCTACTCAGGAGCTGTAGAGAGCATCCTGACCGGAAACATCACTGCCTGGTATGGAAACAGCACGGCACAGGACAAGAAGGCCCTACAGAAAGTGGTGCGCTCAGCCGAGCGTACCACGGGTATTGCACTACCCCCCCTGCAGGTTCTATACAACAAGAGGTGCAAATCCAGAGCCTGCAGGATAATGAAAGACCCTCACCACCCCAATAACAGCCTGTTTCAGCTGCTGAGGTCAGGCAGACGCCTGCAAATCCCAGCTACTAGGACAGAGCGGCTTAGGCTCAGCTTCTTCCCCCAGGCCATCAGAGCCATGAACAATGTACATTGAGTGCTCAGAACATTGAACTGTCCACACACAAGCACACTTGAACACACACACGACACGCACACTGTGCACGCTCACACACGAGCAGCCACTTAACACTTTAACATGAGCGGGCACACACTCATGTCGCACACACGCACACTTATGGCCAAAGGAAAGGACACTTTAAATTAGAATAACAGGAACAGTGTATTGCACTACCAAAGCTAACTAGCATGTCACACATGCGCTGTAAATAACTATGTACAGATACCGAGATGTCACTCCATGTTACCTGCTATCTGTTACTGCACAATGTTGTTTCTTCTTTGATTCTATTATATGTACCACTGTATTGCACATCGTTGCGGGCAAGACCACCCGCATTTCATTGTATACCTGTATGCCGTGACAATTAAAACTCTTGACTTGACTTGACTTGACTAGTAGGCAGCAGGCTACGCTGTGGTGACGTCAGTTAGCAGCGCCAAATAGCAGTGTAGTTTCCCAGCGAACGAAAACAAACGTTGTTATTTTGCTACCTTTACGATTAATTGCGGATATTTTCATCTTGAGTTATAGATTGTGGATAAATACGCACAGAAAGGTACACCATGCCAACGTTAATGCTTTATTTATCTAAAACGAGACTATTTAGAAATGGTCAATGGGGAAATACATTGCATTCCACAGAGGGTGGAACAGGAAAAAAACGAAAATGACGTAACCACTACACCTCCCTATACAGGTCAAAGATAGTTTCCTCCCCAAAATACAGCGAACATGGCTTCTGTATTCGGTTAGCACAGACTCAGTCTTCTGTTTGATATTATAAAAAAAAAATATGAATAAATGCCTCATAGTTAAAAAAATGCTTGAATTTCTGACTTCTTTATTACATTATTTTTTTATCTCTCCCGTCCTCCCCAATTTTTTAACTAACCAGCCACCACTGACACACAGTGCGGGATGTTTTAAAAATATAATTATCTACTGTCTAACTGTATCCATGCATGTTTGACTGTGCCTGCAGGTGAGAACTCATCAAGAAGGTGTCTCAAGTGTACCTACACATTCTACAGATGGACAGCACAGTCTGCAGCACGTGAGCCCACAAAGGCAGCATTTATTGACCCAGAGACCTCAGACAGCCACAGCCGGTCCACGTCTGAGAGCCCAATAGCAGAGGCCACTGGAGGCCAGAGCAATCATGATCGTTCACCAGGTCAGAGCCGGTATCAAAGAGTCAATTATAGGCACAACTCCCAATATTATACGTGTACAAACACTGTGGGCTAGATCCACAAAGAATGGATTGCATGGTGCTAATTGCACCATTACTTACAATTCATCATGAATTGAAAATGGGGGACCCTGATGTAAACAAGGCGAAAGTCTTTCTCTGGTCTGCATCCCCTTAACAATTGTGTGTATTTAGCCGTACTGTACTTCTCTGGATCATGTTTAAATGTGTTTGGGGGGGGAAATGTCCAGGCTGCAAAGTGAAAGTGCTCTTAAAAGGTCTTAAATGTAACCTGTTGAAACTTGCAGGAACCCTGTCCGTCAACATCCACCTTCAGTGAGACCATAACACCTGCCCATCATGAAGATGACGTGTCACCCACCTCTACAAGCAGCAGTATCACCACCACCACTAAAGGTTTGACCTCACAAGACCCTGCACTATGGCCAAGTAGGCCATACCCAACAATGTGGTATCAAGGGGACCAATACAGGTCAAAGATATTGTTTTCCCCCAAAATCCAGCGTCTGTATTCGGTGTACTCAGTCTTCTGTTTGATATTATAAAAAAAAATTATATGATGAATAAATGCCTTGTAGTTAAAGAAAGCTTGAATTTCGGACTTCTTTATTACTTTTAATCTCTCCCGTCCTCCCCAATTTTTTTACGCACCAGCCGCCAATGACACACACATTGTGGGATGTTTTAAAAATAAAATGTTTGCTTCACCAAAAAATTTGGTCAACAGCCGCCACTGCACATCACATATACCATTTACCATTTACCATATAGTCCCTTTGAGCCATGTCTTCAGGCTGGACTTGAATCTAACAGCATTGACTACGATTTTCAGGTCACTGGGCAGACAGCTGCAGAATACAAAAATTACTCCTTCCCCATACAACTCCTGTATCTGACTGGCACAACCAAGATATTTCACAGATGTTTTGTCGGTGAGAACAGTATCTCCTATTCTAATGTTAAAACCTGCCGATTTTCTGAGCCTGACCTTTGACCCGAATAGGATGGACTCAGTCTTCCCCACATGGAGGGACAGCTTGTTGTAGCCTAGCCAGTCACTAACCATCTCTAGTTCTGCACTCAATATCTGCTCAACCACTTGTTTTGTCTTTATGAGACACTAGTAAGACCTCGGTTTACTGTATTACATGGTCAACAATTGTGGTTATAATTTAATTTGAGACAGATGTTCTTCTGCCTCCTTGGCCACGACCCCGTCCATGACCCTGTCCTTCGTTGTGCAACCTCAGCTGCACCAACTTGCTCCATGTTGCTCCTTTCTTCAGGTTTATAAGCAGCTTTTTATGTAGTGGTGAAGATATTATCAATTGTATTGCAATGCTACTCACCTGGGCAAGGCTGTTGAAGGTAATGAGACATTAGTACAAACACCTGTTGGAATTGATTTAGTGATCTGCCTGTGTAGCAATAAGCAATTGAACATTGATGTAGTATTAGGTGGCTGTATTCTGAGACTGGAGCATATGATTTAGAGTTTTGCACTTTGTATTAACAGTTTTGCACTTGATATGTAAGCATAGCATTTAGTATCTTAGAGTATGCATTTTTAAAGTCAGTTTAGCAATTAGCATTTTGAGTTTTGCACATTGAAACTCTGATGTGCAAAATGCGTCAAAGCAGTCATAAAAAACTGTAACAAGAGCCCCAAACAATGGAAGGTAGTGTATTGTTTTTAATTGATTGTATGTTATGTGCAGTGCCTAACAGTGGTGTTGATAGTATGCCAATGAACATAACAGAGATCATTTTGTTTGGCCCCCCCTCTTCCACCCAAACACTCTCCAACAGCCTAGGACAACTCTCCACCCACCTCAAACCCCACGTCAAGAGCCTGGGTGTAATCTTTGACCCAGAGCTCAAATTCGACCGGCAGGTAAATGCCGTAGTCAAGTCATGCTTCTTCCAACTCCGCAACATCAGTAAAATAAAAACAATCCTTTCACTCATCAACCTGGAGACAGTAGTCAATGCATTCATCACATCACGCCTTGACTACTGCAATGCCCTCTACACCGGCATCAGTCAGGCAGCCATGTCCCGCCTCAAAATGGTCCAGCACTCTGCAGCTAGGTTCCTTACCGGCACTAGAAAGAGAGAGCACATCACACCACTCCTAGCCTCCCTACACTGGCTCCCAGTCCCACTTAGAATAGATTTCAAAATCCTCCTCCTCACCTTCAAGGCACTATCGGGTGCAGCACCCCTATACATCACCGAGCTCATCACCCCCTATGTAGCACCCAGGTCACTAAGATCCTCCAACCAGGCTCGGCTGTCCCCCCCCCCCCCCCCCGCACCAGACTAAAAAAGAGAGGCGATCGCTCCTTCAAGGCCATAGCCCCCAAACTATGGAACCAGCTTCCCCTGGAGATTCAATCTGCCCCTACGCTGGAGACATTTAAGGCCCGTTTAAAAACCCACTTTTATTCCCTAGCCTTCGATTAATCCTGATTCTCGGACACCCTAACCCACACACTCCCATGCAATTTTATCCTGCCCCCTCCCTCTTGTATCTCTTCTTGTGCTCCTCTGTCCCCGGTGTGCTATACTGTACTTTGTGCTCCCCTATCCGCTTGTCCTTTTGTACTGTCCTGTTGTGCCTTTTTATATTTGTGTATTTTATAGGACATTGATTTTATGCTTTGACTGTACTGTACAGCACTTTGGTTGGCTCTCGAGCTTTTAAATGTGCTCTATAAATAAATTACTTGACTTGACTATAACCTGTATACAGCCTGATGGGATCCAGCCTTTCTAAAGGGTCTAGAGACATGATTTTAACTGCTAAAATCATTATATTTGTTTGTTAACACACAAAAAAAAGAAACCTGAAATCCCTCCCCCCCATGGGGACCGGCCATGGAGGGATTTCAGGTTTCTTTTTTTTTAAGAGTTGGGAAAATGTCAAGTGGTTTTTGTGTTAACAAAAAATTCAAATGATTTTAGCAGTTAAAATCATGTCTCTAGACCCTTTAGAAAGGCTGGATCCCATCAGGCTGTATACAGTCATGTGGTCCCCATGAGGTAGTATAAACCCGTAGATATCAGACTTTTTTCTTTTTGGAGAGTTTTGAAAATGTCAAGTGGTTTTTGTGTTAACAAAAAAATATAATGATTTTAGCAGTTAAAATCATGTCTCTAGACCCTTTAGAAAGGCTGGATCCCATCAGGCTGTATACAGTCATTGGTCCCCACGATGTAGCATAAACCTGTATGTGTGTGTGTGTGTGTGTGTGTGTGTGTGTGTGTGTGTGTGTGTGTGTGTGTGTGTGTGTGTGTGTGTGTGTGTGTGTGTGTGTGTGTGTGTGTGTGTGTGAGAGCACGCTTTGCGTAGTGGGCGTGTCAACAGCGTCAGCTGAACTCGCACCAAACAAGGCATAGGGAAATAGTCAGACATCCCAGAATTATTTCATAATACAAAGTTTCTGAATGGATATTTGGATTAAACCAAGTTGTATACAGTGATGAACGGTCTTTCCCCGCAGAACACAAGTTACTTAATGTTACACGGGTCACGATATGCATGCTTAGCTTACTAACGATAGTAGTGTAACTTAATGTTACACACGTCGCGCTATGCATGCTTAGCTTGCTAACGTTAAGATAGCAGTGTAACTTAATGTTATAATAATGCATTCTTTTTTCTAACGTTTCGTTCTCTCTGCTATGATGAGCTCCCAACGTGGTCCGAGCTGCTTAAGCATGGAAGCACCTCTCAAGTACCCGTATGTGCATGTGTGAGTGTGAGCGACTCGAGTCGCGCGAGTGTGTAACTAACAGCCCCACTCCTCGGGCAGACGGAGAGAGACCGAGGGAGGAGAGATATAGATAACGGCCAACAAGATTAGTTCGCAACGTTTAAATTCCTCGAAAAAAAGGAGTGAAATGCGAATGAAATCAGTACTCGCAAGGGTGCCCCCAAATATTTTTATTCTATTTGCACAGGACATTTTTTGGCGCAATATGCAACGCCCTCATCGCACTGTACAGCCCTGCACAACATTGATTGTTGAGCATTGACCTAGTAATAAAGAACTTAAAGAAAAAGTATTCGAAAGGAGAGCAGAAAAAATGGAAATTGAGAAATGAAGAAACAAAGAGGAAGTTAGAAGAGAAGGTGAAAGAGAAAAGTGAGACAAACAGAGGAGGATGGAAACAGCTGACAGAAAATGTTGAAGAAGCGGCAAAGGAAGTGTAAAGTGACAACAGGACACAGAAGGAAAAAACTAGAAACCTGGTGGTGGAATAAGCAATGAACAACAGGCGGTGAAGGAAAAGAAAACAACATATTATAAGACATGGCAGAGGAGGACGAGGAGAGAAGAGGACAAGAGAATATATAAAGATAAAATGTATACAGTAAGGAGAGAAATGAAAACAGCAAAGAGGATGAAGTGGGAGAACTGGAGTAGAGATCTAAGCAGTAGTGAGAAGCAAAAGGAAATGTTCAAAATCGCAAAGCAAATGAAGAAAAGGAAATTACATAACTGGAGCAAAGTATGTAAAAGATGAAAGGGGAAGGTGCAGGAAGAAGAAATAATGGAAAGGTGGAGAAGATATTTTGAAAAACTATTAAATGAAGAAAATTATCATGATATAGAAATGGCAGAAAAAGTGGAGGGACCCATTGAAAACATCACAATGGCGGAAGTGGAGAAAGCATTAAAAGGGATGAAGAACTGAAGAACACTGGGTCCAACAGGAGTAACAAGCAACATGACAAAGGCAGCTGGTATTACAGAAGAGATGGTGAGAGTGTTTGGAAACATCTTGGACAAAGGAGAGATCCCGGACGAATGGAAAGCGAGCACGAGAATAACCATTTATAAAGGGAAAGGAGATGCACTTGAGTGCGGAAAGGACAGAGGAGTTAGACTGCTGGAACATGGAATGAAGGTTTTTGAAAGGGTGTTGGGGGAAAAGCTGAGGAGATTGATAAGTGTGGACAGGAGTCAGTGTGGATTATGCCCAGGAAGATCAACGACCGATGCAATTTGTATTGAGGCAGATGCAGGAAAAGTATAGAGAGAAAAAAAATTATATCACGTTTTTGTAGATCTGGAAAAGGCTTTTGAAAAAATACCAAGTAGTGCTATAGAATGAGGAGGCAGAAGATACCAGAGAGACTTGTGAGAGCTGTAATGTCACTGTATGTGGGAGCTGTGAGCTGTAATGTCACTGTATGTGTGGGAGCTGTAATGTCACTGTGTGTGGGAGCTGTAATGTCACTGTATGTGGGAGAGTTAAGACAGTAGCTGGAACATCAGAGGACTTTGTCATTGGAGTGGGTGTGCACCAGGGTTAGGCTCCCACTGCTATTCATTACTGTAGTCTAATAGAGGAAGCAACAAGGGATTCACGAGGAGAAGGACCGTGGGAGATTCAAGAGTTTATTCATCACATACATACCAGGGCATACAGTGAAATGCAGTTGGCCATGCCTGCTACGATTGTGCAATAAAACAATAGTAATAGTAATAATAATAAAAGGATAACTAGACATGTGTAGCATCCTGAATATTCTGCAAATTATTCAGAAGTGCTGACTTAACCTGTTACTTCCCCTGTGTGCACAAATATGTGATAAACAGTGTTCCTTTTTGATATCTCGCCCGGACTAATGATGCGAGGTGCTCTTCTTCCTCTGGCTTCGATATGGACCATTAACGTGACATTGAAGCATCTTTCTTCCTGCCTTGAGTGGTGTCCTATAGTGGGACCAGTTTGCGGTCGCCAGCAGGGGGCAGTGGTGGCAGGCGGAGCAGAGGAGAAAGGAGCAGCGGGTGAGAGATGATTACCTGGAGGGCGGAACAGAAGGAAGTCCTCTTCGACAGTGAACTCGGACGTGAGCGGACGTGAACGGGCGTGTGCTCTCGACGAGCCCCGTTGAAGAGTCCCGTTGAAGAGCCCCGTTGAAGAGCAACGGGAGATAACAAGTACTTTGCTATAACACGGCTTATCCTAGAAGTACAAGCGATAGAGAAGTGTTTGAGTAAGCGATACGGAAGAGGAACCAACGTCAGTAAATAACGTGTTATCCTAGAAGTGTAAGCAGTGTATTAGCTTGCTGCTAATGGCTATAGTGACTCTGAGTATACCACAAGGCGAGCGTCGCTGAAGACCGGTGGTGCATACAGCCACGTTGCGTTAGCAGTACAGGCAATAGCAGGAGGGTTCACTAAGACCCACAGTTTAGCTGTGTTTAAGCCAACAGTTTAGAGCGCGCCAGCCCAGTCAGCAGCCCCGCAGTGGACGTCTCGTCGACGCAGCCGAGGACACCTCTCCTTCCAGCAGAGGTCGCCACACCACAGCACGCTCCTCCAGTTCAGCCACTGCCACTGCCCCTGCTGCCTACCCCAGCCCGCTGGCTGTGCTCGCGGGATCGCCCGACGGCCATCTTGTCACCCGGACGAGGGGTGGTGAGAGTGGACCCGCCATCTTGGTTAAGTACAGCGGTACTTCGTGTGCCAAAACAGTATTCATTTGAAGTGAACGCTAACGACCAGCGTTTAGGGGTACCCCAACCATTATAAGGCGGCTTTAGCTTAGGTTTTTATTTGGTAACGTGGGCCCACATGTAACTTATTTTTGTATTGTGATAACTGTGTGACGTTCTTGAATTCCCATTGAACTCCTTGACATGTGCCTGGGTCTTCCCCTAATCCAAGCGGGGTTTTGAAGTAATGTATTGAGCACTAGGTGCCTATGGTGGGAATAGCGTTCCCCTATAATGTGAGTGAGAGCACCCGGTGCCTAATGTGATTATATGCCATATGAACCACATAAAGTATAAACTGTAATTGCTAATTGACCAGGCTTTATATAAAGGAGACGTAGATGGGAGCACGGTGTGTGTGTCTATTTCTGAGCCCGTATTCTAACCCTTGTTGACTGGGTAAATATATGACTGTAGTATTATTATTTATTTTTTTTTGGATCACATTTTTTATTATTAATCACATGAAACAAGACAACACAATAACCACAGTAACAAAAAACACAACTTCACAGGAGAATAACAACCAATAATAATACAGAATAATACAGAATAATAAATTATAAAGACAAAAAGAAAAAGAAACAGCGTCCAACCTATCAAATATAGATGGCTACTTCAATAACAAAAGGTCTTCAAACATGGCAACCTTTCCCCACCTTTACAAAGTGGAGTGACTTAAAAGATTGTTTACGAGAGTGTTGCCGCAGATTTACTGTAGATAGCCTAGGTCCCTTACACATGTTCAAGACTGCCAAACTCGCAGAAGGTAAAGTGTAAGAAGAAAGAAAATCTTCCTCCAAGTTGGTTGACAGGTCAATCAGTCTGCCAATATTAGTCCCTTGGGGAGATGGCATGTGAAATGACATATAGCGCAGAATAGCTAAATATCAACCCCCCCTAAAATCCCCCCAGTCAAAGTTAAGAAGGACAAGACAAAAACCAAGACAGACAAGACATTTCCTCCTCCCCCTCCCCAGAGACCGCCGGACCCCCCCGATCAAGCGCCCCAACCCCGCTCAGCCGCACACGGCGGTCTTTACCTTCTCAGCTGCTGCGAACCACAGGTCAATGCCAGCCTGCCCTACCCCAATCACCCGAGCCGTGGATATCTCAAGATAAATCACATCCAATAGAGTTAGGGACCAGTTAATCATTGTAAGCTTCTCAGGCTCCTTCCATCTCATTGCTATAAGCTTCTTCGCTGCTGTGACGCCCGCTAGGACAACCCTTTTCAGTTGTACGGACGCGGGTAGTGTCGTTATATCGTTCAGGAGTAGCGTAACAGCTGTGAATGGGATAGTTAAGCCACACAGATCTGAAAGTTTGTCCGTTATTGACCTCCAGAAGCGGGCCACTGGTGGGCAATCCCAATACATATGCATATAAGTGCCAGTGGCATTTTGAGAGCACAAAGTGCACCGAGAGTCGGTTATCAGTCCCATAGCAAATAGCTTCCTAGGTGTAAGATAGGTCCTATGAATATAATAAAAATTAATTTGCTGGTGATTGGGGTTGCGGGAAGATAATGCCACATTTGCCCAAACATCATCCCAGTCAAACTCGGGGTCCAACTCTGGGATATCCACACGCCAGATTGTATCCAATGATACATTTTTATACGTGGATTGAATTAAGAGCGTATAAAAGTCTGAGACAAACCCTCTGGATGTCGTCCTGTCCACTATGAGCCTGAGGAAGGGGTGTGGGTGCAAAGCTTGAGCCCACGGTACGCCATGCGCCCTCAGTGCTGACCTTAGTTGAAGGTAAAGAAAGAAGGACTCGCCGGGAAGATCATAAAATTCTCTTAAGTCCTGAAACGCACGGAGGCCGTTCTTATCATAAATATCCTCCAGAGTATGCACTCCCCTCCTTTGCCATTGAGGAATATTAACCGGCGTGTGTCCTACAAGTAATTGCTGGTTATTAAAAATTGGAGAGTCCAGGTGCCATGGGCATTTAACCCCACACGACCTCTGTACATTACGCCACGTTTGGATCACGTGAGTTATGATTGGTCCATACCTCAGCCGGCATTTCAAAATAGAGACAGTGGAGTACACTACATCCTGCAATCTTAGCGGAGATACCGCCGCCGCTTCTAAGGAGCGCCACGATACAGCCTCTACAGGGTCTAGCCAGCACATCAGAGGTCTCAGTGAAAAGGACCAGAAATAAAGTTTAAAATCAGGGATTGCGAGGCCCCCATCTTGTTTTCTACGTTGAGTAGTAGCCCTTTTGATTCTCGGGCGTTTGTTATTCCAGATAAATTTAGATACCATCGATTGTACCTTGCGCCAGTGGTCTATTGGAGGGGGCAGGGGGAGCATTGAGCTAATACAATTTATCCTAGGCAGGATGTTCATTTTGATTATGGAAGCCCGGGCTTGTAAGGAGTTAGGAAGGGACGACCACCTGTCTAGATCCTGGCGTATTTTATCATAAGTACCCGTGAAGTTGTACTTAGTAGTTTGGTTCAGCGTGGGGAATATCTCTATGCCCAAGTATTTAAAATGTTCTACTATGGGGATATCAGCTGGTAGTCGTACCGCCTTGGCCAGCTCATTAAGAGGTAGGCAGGCTGATTTGTTCCAGTTAATCTTAAAGCCTGACAATTTACCAAAGTCGTCGATTATCCTCAATAATTTTGTGGCCGACCGGGAGGGGTCGTCCATGAAAATCAGCAGGTCATCCGCATAGAGAGCAATTTTGTGTGGAGTATTATTGACCATTATGGGGACGATGTCCTCCGATTGCCTAATAAATTGGGCCAAAGGTTCGAGGGAAAGCACGAACAGTCCTGGGCTCAGAGGACAACCCTGTCTAGAAGATCTGGAGACTGGAAAGAGTGTGGAACAGTTTTTGCCTGTCAGTATCATCGCAGACGGCGAGGCATACAGGACATTAATCATATGAATAAAACTCTTCCCGAGACCCATGACCTCAAGTACCCTCCACAGGTATGACCACTCAAGTCTGTCAAACGCCTTCATGGCATCCAAAGACAGAACTGTGGATGGAGTTGTATTGTCTTTACTGTTATCGATTACATGCAACAGCCTCCTAAGATTATCTGCAGCCAGACGCCCCGGGATAAAACCAGTTTGATCGCAGTGTACCAATACAGACATAAATCTCTGCAGGCGACGGGCCAGCACCTTGGCAAACACTTTTAAATCGGCCCCGAGAAGACTCAAGGGTCTATAGCTACCACAATCATTGGGATCTTTGTCCTTCTTGAGAAGTAAAGAAATCAACGCCATATTGACATCTCTTGAGAACTCCCCTTGTTCGATAGCGTAATTGATCATATCGAGCATCAATGGACCCAGTTGGTCCCAGAAAGCTAAATACACTTCGGGTGGAATACCATCCCAGCCTGGTGCCTTACCCCTCTGCATTTCAACAATCGTCTCCCTCAATTCCACGAGAGTAATCGGTCTCCCCAGTTCCTTGGCCTCTTCCTCAGAAATGTGGGGTATCTCAAGCCCGCCAATGAACGATTCAAATTTAGAGTCATCAAGATTACCCTCTGAGCTATATAACTGAGTAAAACTCTTTAAAAGTGTCATTGATCTTTTTCGAATCAGTAGTGACTGCACCCTGGCTCGTCCTGATCGAGGGGATATCCGAGAAATGATCATTTGAGCGTATTTTCATTGCCAATAGATGGCTAGGTCTGGAGCCGTGAAAGTAGTAATTTTGTCTTGTCCTATGTATCAAGAACTCAGACTGTTGTTTAAGTATGGAGTTTATTTCTTTTTTGACTATCTTACGTTGTGTGTTTAGTCGTTCACTATAGTTAGTTTGCAAGGATGCGTATAGGTCCGCATATAATGATTCCAGTCCTTCTAGCTTTTTTGACCGGGATTTCTGCAAATTGGAGGCAAATAGTGTGACATGACCCCTGATAAATCCTTTCAATGCGTTCCACAGGACCCTAGGGTCTTCTACTGTGCCAACGTTGATCTGCAAAAATTCAGCTAGTTTACTCCTGAACTCAGAACAGAAGTCATCGTTCTTTAGCAAGGTCGTATTAAAACGCCATCTGGGAGCTCTTGCGGAGAGCCTGCCAAAGGTTGCCGTAAGGAAAATCCCCTTGTGGTCTGAGAGAGCCAAGGGAACCAATGAGACATCGAAACTATCAAACATATTAGGGGACGCGAATGCATAGTCAATTCGAGAGAAGCTTTTGTGTCTGGCTGACAGGTGAGAGTAATCTTTGAGGGTGGGGTTGGATAAGCGCCAAAGGTCTGAGAGCCCTGTGTCCTGGGCCCACATCCTGAGGGCCTTAGAGGCCCGTTTTTGGTCGCTCGTTTCAGAGGGCCCGGACCTATCCATCTCCGCATCCCAGCACGCATTAAAATCGCCACCCACAATGAGAGCGTATCCATTAAGTTCCAACATATTCTTTGTGATTGTATTATAGAACGCTGAATCAAATGTGTTAGGAGCATACAATGCTATTATAGCCATCTTCCTATGCGAGAATTCAACTTTTGCTATAGTAATCCTTCCCTCCGTGTCCGACCATACATCCAGGACTTTGATATCAAGGTTACGTCTTGTAACTATGACGACTCCTTTCGTCTTATCATCGGCTGAGGATGAGGAGATAACGTGATATTGCCGATTTGCCAGTCTTGACACGTCACCTACCAATAAATGCGTCTCACTAAGGAGAGCAAGGTCAATATTTCTCCTCTTCAATAGCCAAAGGACACTGGCACGCTTGTGTGGGGCGTTAAGCCCTCCTGCGTTCCAAATTAAAATATTCAATTTAGCCATGGTCGAGCTTGTCTAAATGCGTAGAGAACATACCAGTGCAGCCAGGCTGAGTACAGAGGCGCTGATCCAGGCGGGCCCAGACGGTCAATCCCAGGAGTTCAGAGGAGGAACAATTACACACATATAAGACAACAGTACATAAAACACATAAAAATACCACCCCAGCTACAACCCCCCCTCCTTCTACTCTAAACCCTAACCCACCCGTCCTATTATAAGCCCTCCTATACCCACTCTCCAGTCCCCACCCTATGCCCCATCCACTGAGGATGGTCATCTTCCTATCACTTCCCACTAGAGACATGGATCCAATAAGACGCTCCCCACTCCAACCCCCCTCTAGATAAACCCCTGAGTAAACCCCCACTAGTCCAATAAACACAAATAATAATAAAAATAAAATTCAATAAAGATATCGGTCGAAAACCACCTGAGCCTTGGCCCCAACATGAGACAACCATAATGGTAAAAATAGCCATTATTAAATAATAACTCCACACCAACCTGCAACCATCTATTTCCGAATCTGCGCTTCAACGTCGCAATGTTATAGCCCAAATGGGTACAGGAAAATTCAAAACAAAATTAAATTAAAGCATCCCAGCCGATAGTCTAAGGCAGGATCGGGTCACAGGTTAATTGTGCAAAATTGTGTGAACAATGTCAATTAAACAATGACAATAATAAGAAAGGGAAAAAAGGGGTTATGGTCAAAGTGCACCCCTGTAGCAGTCCCTCTGATCAGGCACAACGGCTGAAATGACATAACCTATGTAAGAATAGAACTAAACACATTCATTAATCCGGGGATGGTAATAGGCAATACCTGACACAACCTGTTATCATATATTGTTTCAATAAAGATATCGGTCGAAAACCACCGTGAGCCTTGGCCCTAACATGAGATAACTATAATGGAAAAGGGAAAAAAAAATAGTCATTATTATATAACAACTCAACATCAACACTGCAACCATCTATTTCTGAGTCTGCGCATCAACGTCGCAATGTAATAGTACAAATGGATAAAGGAAAATTCAAAACAAAATTTAATTAGAGCATACCAGCATATAGTCTAAGGTAGGATCGGGTTCCAGGTAAATTGTGCAAACAAATGTCATTTAAACAACGATGATAAGAGGAAGGGGAAAAGGGGGTTATGGTCAAAGTGTACACCTGTAAGTTCCCCTCTGATCAGGCACCACGGCTGGAATGACATAACCTATGTAAGAATAGAATTAAACACATTCATTAACCCGGGGATGGTAAAAAGCAATACCTGACACAACCTGTTATCATATCTTGTTTATATATATATTCAACCGATCTTCTCCTACCGGAGCCCAAAGCTCAAAACAGCCTGGATATAAAAATAACAGCATACAAGAAGTTAGTTAAGGACCCCATCACCGTTGAATTGTGCAAGCCGATTGCACTTAAACAGCAACAACAACCAAAGTGCGTAAATATTAACGGGGCTCGAATGTCTCAGCGCAGACGATAGACGCAGCCCGCTAGCTAGCCCGAGGCTAGCGCGTAAGCTAGTGATGAATCCGGATAGCGCGTTAGTCTATTATGTACATTGTTCAGCTATCTCGTTAGCTTCCAAAGAGGCGATACACAAGTACGACCATGAGGTCAGCTTTAGCAAGTAACAGAAGTAATTGGGAAGCCCCGCTAGTTGGATGGGCAGTGGTCAGTTAGCATGTCTGGGCATGACAGCAAGTATTTGTGAATAGTCGGCCTAATCAATGTATATAGGCCCACACCGCCAAGTCACTCACCCGACATAGATATCAAGCAACAGTCTCGGGTATCCCCGCGAGATATTCCTTCGCTTTAGCCAACGACCAAAATGAACGCAGACCATCGACCTTCTCCAACACAGATAATTTCGCGGGAGCGAATAGCGTGGGCCTCAGGCCTAGTTTCCATAGCCTAGACAGGACCACCTTGTATTCGCCTCTCTGTGCTTGAACCTCCGGCGTAAAGTCTTCGAAAATGGCCACTTTGTGATCGCCAAGCCTCAGATTACCCCTTCTGGTACGAGCCGACCGCATGATGAGTTCTCTCTGCTGAAGCCTGTTCAGCTTGACTATGATGGGCCTCGGCTCTTTGTTCACGCCGGGAGAAAACCTGCCCGCCCTGTAGGCCGACTCACAGACAGGAGGCGAAGGGAGGACGTCCGTTCCTAGTATTTTCTGCAGCAGTTCGGGCATGGTCTCAGAGAGACGGCCTTCACCGCTGGCCTCCGGTACTCCAACAATCCTGACGTTGTGGCGTCTATCCCGGGACTGCATCTCCTCCATTGCCGACTGTAGTTTGTTGTAGTGTTCACTTCAGCCTGCCTAGCCAGCAGGGCGGACTCGAGACCCACCATCTTCTCGCCCTGTAATGATACCTCCGTCGTTAGCATGGCTAGTTCGTTAGCATTAGCCGAGGAGACAGAGTGCATCGACTCCATCTTGTCTATCAGCGGGACTACCGCCAGCCGTATTTCTTCTGATATCTCACGATGGAGGTTGACACAAAAATCCGCCAACACTTTCTTCTGTGCTTCAGCGAAGCGTGTCTCAGAGTCTGCGTGTAGCTTGGTCATGACCAAGAGCACAGCTTCGCTTATCTCCCCGACACCGGGCGACGATGCGGCCAGGCCCGGTGGTGGTGGTTTGCTGGTTGGGGCGCTCATGGCTCTGGTTTCCACCCCCGTCATCGCAGAAAGTCGAAAAAAGTTGATGACAGTATACTAACCACGACGACCTAGCAAACAGATAAAAAACGAATAAAAATAAAATAAAGACTAATGGGGAGAAACGTATATTCAGCACGGTAGAAGGGAGCTCATGTGAAACACGTCTACTCCATGATCGCTCAGCTCCGCCCCCCACTGTAGTGTTATTATTTAACCCTTCCACCCTATTCACAGCATATGGTTAAAGGTCTCTACAGGTGGTCAAGGAAGGGTACTGCTTTGAGGGGAGCGCAATATCTTTATTCAACTAACAGTCACCAGGTGTGGGAGGGCTAACGGAGGTACTGGGGGAAGTGAGAGTGTGTGGGGAGCTACTGCTGACCGCCCTGGAAGGCGAGAAGGACCAGAGTACCACCCCCCAGGTTAGTAAATCCTGGGCCCCATCCGCTCCTGCTGCCCGCCCTCCAGTTCGACGTTCCGGGCCCAAAGACGGGGGTTCAGATAGATTCAAATCGACTGCATCCCGCTACCAGGTGGCCGTGTACAACCACTCCCATAAAGCAGGGATAATCCACCCTGCTACACATGGTAAATAGTAAATAGACATTGTAAATAGACATGTTAATAAATCGCAGGCGATGTACATTCCTATACAATGTGCAGTTCTATGTCCCTATGCTATACTTTCTGTTACTAACTATACTATACAACAATCACAACAAGTTATTTTCTTAAAGTGTCCTTTTCTTGTGTGTTTAAAGTGACCTATGGTGCATTTGTGTGTGTGCGAGTGCAGAATGTTGTGTTGTGTGTGTGTGTGTGTGTGTGTATATGTGTGATTGTGTGTGGAGAGATCAGTGTTCATTGTTCTGATGGCCTGAGGGAAGAAGCTGAGCCTTAGTCTCTCTGTTCTTGTTTCGTGTATACGAGGCGCTTGCCTGACCACAGCAGCATAAACAGGCTGTTGTTGGGGTGGTGAGGGTCCTTTATTATTCTGCAGGCTCTGGATTTGCACCTCCTATTGTATAAGTCCTGCAGGGGTGGTAGTGCACTACCTGTGGTCCATTCTGCTGAGCGCACCACTCTCTGTAGGGCCTTCCTATCCTTGGCTGTGCTGTTTCCAAACCAGGCAGTGATGTTCCCAGTCAGAATGCTCTCTACAGCCCCGGAATAGAAGGAGTGGAGTATCTTCCCTGATACTCTGAACTTCCTTAATTGTCTCGGGTGGTAGAGGCGCTGTTTCGCCTTTTTTACCACAGTGTCTATGTGAGTTGACCATGTCAGGTCCTCTGTGATGTGGACTCCCAGGTACTTAAAACTGCTCACCCTGTCTACGATAGCCCCATTTATCCACAGTGGCTTGTGTAATAAAACACGGAATGTCCAGTCGGGTGGCTTTAGTTGAGGTAATACTTTATCTCCGTTGTTAACAGAATTCGGCTATAGGGCGACAATAATGTGGTCAAGAGGCATGGTTTCTATCTTGAGCCTTAACTGGCGTGGTTTATTATTCACATGGCAGAGCAGTAACACTACAGGTCTTCTCTCACTGAGAGACTGGGGGAAAGAGAAAGAATGGGAGGAGACATCTATATTTATACTCGCCACCTGGTGGTATCCATGAGTGGCTCCGCCTAGAGCGCCCTCTAGTGGAAACAGTTATATATGCAGTTAGACAGTTACTAGTGGAAACAGTTATATATGCAGTTACTAACAATCCTACCTAGAACCTCTGACTTCAACACTCCCACTTAGGTTTGTATTAGCATACTGGGTAACTTCTTCGAAAAACATTTTACAAAGGAAATAATATAATTCAAAAACATCAACAGGGTATGACAGTCAATACTTTCACATTAAACATGACCCTTGCAAATCCCTTCAGTTTTAATTTGGAATAGGTTTCCTCATAGTGTCCGTTGGACAGTAAACCAGTGTCATTCTTTCTTCTCTGATGACAGATCTGATGAGATGATATTTTCTATATTGGCATGTTTACATCTATGTTGACACACTGGGTTCCTAGCAATCACAATGGTTCCCTGGTTGCCCTCATAAACAACAGCCCTCATATATAAACAGTGTCCATCATTTTAAATGATGTTGACAAAATGCCCCTCATCTTCAAATACCACCTTATCTGGTATAGAGAATACATTCCAATTACCTATTACATATTAAACAATATACTCGTAATCTTATCTCCATCACTTCTAACAGTTGTTCTGGATAAATACACTCATGTATGGTCATAGCTAGAGCCATATATTCGGCTTCACTAGTTGATAGTGTTGTATATTCTAAGTCAATACATTAGATTAATCACAGTGCATACAGGTTGCTAACTAGAGGGAAGAAAGCAGAATGATAGAAAAAGGTCCTCATCTGACTCCAAAATAGCCAGTAGAGAATAACGGTGTAGTCAGGACAAACAGAACTATAGTTCAACTCAAATGATTTATTGCCGCGGGGCTCAAAGAGGTGAATATAGCATTTACATACAGGGATTATTTCATATTAAAACATGCTGTACAAATGATTGTTGAAGTGTACATAATTAGAGCCCATTCAAGGTGGTTCACATCAAACCAGTCTGTACATAAAACAGTAGTCATGTTACGTCAATGAAATAGAATATACTTTTGCCATCACATGGTTAAACCTGGTCTAAGATACATTTACACTATCTCACAACAAACAGTGATTCCATGGTCTACTTACATAATGGCAACAGCATATCTGGCGGTGGAGGCTCAGACCCCCCTGGGATTTCGGGTATCTGTCTGGCCTGCCTCTCTAACAATGCGTTCTGGTTTATATACTATGGCATCAACCAATCAGTTACATTCAAATATGGAGTTGTTCTAATCAGCTGTCTTCTGGGGGGCTGTCTGCCCCTGTCTCCTCGTCGTGTGGGCTGGTTCTCATGCAGCACAGCGGGGGGGGTCTGCCTGTGGCCCCCTTTGTGCAAGTCAGGGAGAGGCTCATTTTCTCCCCTCTGGATGAATCAAACATTTAAACTTTCCTTGTATATTATTTGATTTTCCTATATCCATGGTTCGTGCAATGAATTATAGATATCTAGTATCAACCCAGTACAGTCGTTGCCTCTAGGTTAATACCAAATAGTCCATAGGAGTTAGCACCAATCCTGGATTTGCCAGCCTGAATGAATGGTTCTAAGATTTACATAATATAAACTTTTACACAAATAGTGAAATAACACTATTACTTTCATAACCAGTTAACATTCTAAATGACATTCAACTATCCTTTTTTTTTTTTTTTACTTTACTTTTTTTTTTTTTTTTTTATCGCTTTTCTGGTCAAGCATGACCGACAGATACAGGGTGAAACGGGATATAGATCAGGGGAAGACATTCTGGTAAATGACGGCGGGTCTGGGAATCGAACTCGAGTCCACCAGATCCGTGACGCAGCACGGTTTTCCCCGACGCAGAAATAGCGCCGAGATATGCGGTGAGCTACTGGAGCCCCCCTCAACTATCCTTTTATCTAATAAGTCAGATAGATTACTATGATATAGTTGTTTTTAGTTCCAGTCTAACATCCTGTAAATACATTCTTCTTTTAGCAAGTCTGGGCTGGTCTGCCCTCTGTTCAGACCAGCTGTCCTCTGCTCCCAGTGGGGTGTGATCACCACATTAACATACAATCTACAGTCAACCAGAGGTCCCCACCCTGAGCGTGGGAAGATCTAATCTTCTCATATCATATATGTACTTAAGGCATTATTTGAATTAGCCATTTTAACAGATATTTGCAGTTTCAGTGATGATGTAACAGTCTGCTTGTCTCTTATTCTGTAATTGTATGGATTCAAAAAGTTCTCCAGTGGGGGATTTTCTCCTACAGTTACCCAACTGTCTTCAAGACTCCCCTTGAAGGTGTCACAAACAGTTTAGCATAATGGGGCTTTTATGACTTGCCCCTGTGTCCTCCAACTGTCTTCCAGTATGGTTCCTTATTTAGCACTGAAAACTGAGACCCAGTTTGTTCCAAAAGGCACACGGCTTTTGCATATATTTCCTATATACAGACATATTGTTTATGAAATACCAGTCAATGGTACCACAATAGTACCATTGTGGGCTGCTTCTTTGTTTTCCCACAAAACCAGTGAGCTGTCTGTATTCAAACTCACACAATATCCTGTACCTTTAAGATAACAAAAAAACATGTTTGGCTGTAATCCAAATGCTCCTCTATGGGGGTCAGCCAAATGCTGTGACAATTGATTGATTGATTGAAAACTTTATTAACAGATTGCAGAATGGGTACAGTACAGTACAGCTCAATACATACAATTGTTAAGGGGATGCAGACCAGAGAAAGACCTTCGTCTTGTTTACATCAGGGTCCCCCATTTTCAATTCATCGTAACATATATGACATATATGACATACAGATAGACAGTACTGCTACATCTATACATTTATGACATACCAGATATGCAAATACAGTACTGTTTGTGATACGAAAAGAGTCCAGAAAAAAAGTATATACATTTGACGTAGAAACTGTACATTGGAGGAGGTTGGGTAGGTGGGGGGGGGGTACTGTACATTGGCGGTGGTTGGGTGGGGGGGAGGTTGGGTAGGAGTGGGGGGGGGGTTGGGTAGGAGGGGTGGGTGGGGGACACTGTACAACTGTACAAGCAAAACTGTACATTGGAATATTGACAAGACCATACTTGGTAATTTTTACTGTTCATTGGAGGGGGTTGTGTTAGGATATTTACAGGGGCCAGTTTTGAATTGCAGTTGCCCGTAGGTGTTTTTTGAGAGTGTTTTTGAAAGTGGGTAGTGATTCACATTCCTTTACAGCTTTGGGTAGGGCGTTCCACATTGATGTGGCATAATTGCTAAACGTGTTTAGTCCCTTGTTTGAGCCGAATCTGGGTTTAACATGATTTGTGGAGCTCCTTCTGGTGTTGTGATCGTGGTATTCACTGACCTTTGGGAAGTATTTTGACATGTACATGGGTACCTTGGTCGTGTAGTGTATCTTGTAGACCAGGCCCATCTACTCTAAGCCATCCTAGGTTGTCAAAGTGGGCAGGGGTGAGGTGGGTTCTAGGAGTAAGGTCAAGTAGTAGTCTGACCAGTTTGTTTTGAGATGTTTGTAATTTTGTTTTTAGCGCCTTTGAGGTGCTTTGGTACCATGAGGTGCAAGCATAGTCGTAGTACCCTTGAATGAGTGCTCCTGCCAGAGTCTTCAGGGTATTCTTGTTTACCAGTGAGGAGATCCGGTACAAGAATCGAGTTCGTTGGTTGACTTTTTTTATTACATTGGATGCCATTTTGTCACAGGAAAGATTTGCCTCTAGGATGGAACCCAGGTAGGTAATATTTTCTTTCCTTGTGACAATAATTTGTCACCCACTGTAACAATCTACTCTCTACAAACCATTGGTCATGGCGGGTACACATTGTTGAATAAATGAGGCTACCCACAGCATCTCTGTACATTTTTCAGTTCCTGAGCATCCTCCTGATAGTCTAGTCTTTGATAACATGGTGTTTCCCTTGATCTACATTCTTACATGTCTAAACGTTTGAGGGTCTTTCACACATAGTTACATCATTGAGAACATTGTAGTGGAAAATGTATAGTTTGTATGAATTGATTATGAACTGATTATGAATCATCATTGCTATCGATCTGCACTCTACCACGGAGCTCTGTAATATATTAACAGATCTCTGGTGGTACATTGATTGGTATTGATCTTTACCAGGACAGGGGGGGGACATGATGACATCCCGGTTTTGGGTCAGAATAGATGAGATCGTATGATGTAAGGGGGAGGAGACGCCTGTCATGCTGTCATGTGATCAACTGTTCTAGAATGTCTATAAAGGTCAATGTAAGGGGAGGGATCTTCCTCTTCTTCTTCTTCCTCCTTTTCTGACCGGCGCCGGGTTTCATATCAATTTGGTTCTGTATTACTTCTGTATTACTCCTGTTCTGTTCTAAATCAATTCTGTACTCTTAAACCAATGCTTTAAGTTGAATAAACTTCAATTGATACGTAATTAAGACCAGCCTCGTCTGCTTTTCCTTTAAGAAGCCCATTCTCTGGCGAGCTCCCGTACCTCGGCGCTATTTCTGCGTCGGGGACAACCGTGCTCGTCACGGATCTGGGGTACACGAGTTCGATTCCCGGACCCGCCGTATTTTCTCAGAGTGTCTTCCCCTACTCTACATCCCATTCAACCTGTTTCTGTCCGTCATGCTTGACCAGACCGATAAACGCTAAAAAAGAAAGTTAAAAAAAAATAAAAAAAAATAAGCCCATTCTCCTTCATATTGGTGACCGCGACATCTGGCTGTCGCCCTGGGCTCCTCGGCCGGTCCGGCTCGTGGAGAACTCTCTCGCAGAAATCGGCAGATAGGTCGACAACCCCAGAGGTAAGCGCTTGGCTTTTAGAAATTATCTGCTGATATAGTCATTCTGTGAGAGAGCAGCCTGAGCCTGGCCGACTGACTGGCTCAGTTGGCAGCTACAAAGAACACGTAAAGAATGGAGACGATGGAGGCTGGCACTAAAAATGTATCCTTTAATTGTGTACAAATCCTCATCTAAAAAGGCACTATTGATCTGTTGTTAATGTGGTCCTTATCTATCTCTCTCTCAACTTCTCCTTGTTTTCTCTTGTGACTATCACTCTCTTTCCCTTTTATTCTAGATAAGTCATTTGTTTATTCTATCATTGTATTGTATACATACAAGTCATAATCGTTGTTTAGCTATTTAATGAACCAACTGTTTGGATCACCTGATCAGTGATCATAGAGCAGTCAGGTTTTTGTTTGGGTTGCTACCATAGATCAAATCTATCTAACTATAGCTGTTTGGGTCACTTACCGGGTAACCACAGAGCAGTTAGGGTTTTTTTGTTTGGGCTGCATACCATAGAACAGATCTATCTAACAAACTATAGCTGTTTGGGTCACTTACCGGGTAACCATAGAGCAGTTAGGGTTTGTTTGTTTGGGGAACTTTACCATAGGACGAACATAGAATGAAGGAGCTGTTTGGGTTCCTTGATAAGGGGTCATAGAGCAGCTGCACTGCACTGTTGTGTGTCTCTGCTGGAGACAGAAATTGGATACAGTTTAGTGTCTTAGATGAAAACGTCGGTTAGTCGAATAGTTATTAATTGATCTGATGTAAACTGGGAACTTTTTTGTTGTTGAATAAGGGAATGCCTGGCGACTGTGGGAAATCACAAGTCCGATACAAGACGCCTACCAGGTAAAGCCTATACGCCGTTTTCTTGACTAATAGAAAGAATAACATGTATAAGTACATATGATGGATTGAAGAACAAGTCCTTGTTCTGTTTGTTTTGAACAAGAACAACCACATGAGATATATTCTTGAAGACATTTGATATTTTTCCATTCACACCTGGGAGCTGCCCAGTACAACCACAGTCTGACACCGTTGGCCACTGAGCAACTCCACTGGATCAATTGGGGGTCAAGTGCTTTGCACAAGGGCACTTTAGCGGCAGGAATCGAACCAGCGACCTTCCGGCGCTTCTGTAATCATTAACCCCACCACCGACACAATTCTGGGCGTTCTGCCAATTTCAAATCTTATGTTTGCTCAAGCGGTGAAGTCCAACCATATTGTGATAAGAATACGATATGGGTCAATAATTGACAGTAGGTTGTTGATTTTGTTAGTAGGGTAAAAGTTTGTCCATGTAACTGGATCTCACTGACACCTGGTGGCTGAACCACAGTGACACACACACACACACAAAGGTAACTAGACACACACCACATATAACAGCATACACACAAAGAACTAATACAACACAGACACACGCACAGCAGAACTACACAACCACACACATATACACATACATAGACAACACAGGCAACACAGACACACACAAGTTCGCACCATACGTTGATAACAACATACACACAAGGAACTGATACAACACAAATATAGTAGTGACTACACACACACACACACACACACACACACACAAACTTGTCATAACTGTTTGAGCTGAATAGGGCCGGCCCACCAGCTGAAATAGACAAGATGGCGGCTAAGTTCACGGCAGAGGACATATTGACTGAATTTAACCCTTTGTTGAGAGACTTAATTCTTTCAATAGGTGTCCGTTGGCAGAAACGCACAAAGAACTCTGGGACAAGATGGCCTCCCGGAGGCACGTTTGACCTTTGCCTGTGCGATGAAATGAAGGTTATTATTCGTAACCATAAAACAGGCCAGACAAGCAAAGCGAGACTAAAGAAGAGGTCAGAGGAATTGGAAATATTGAAGCTTTTCACAGACAAGGGAAAGGCATACAGGCAGATCGTTTTGGCAAACAATCAGAGGGAGGAGGAGGTAGGGAAGACAGCACCTCCACCTTATATCGTGCAGCTACCTGTGGGCAGACTGGAGATAAGAGGTGACTGTGAGGAAACAGACCCAGGGACCTCCCTAAGATCAGGCACAACATACCCCAAGCTGAGCGCCCACCCCCTCTATCCAAAGATACCCACAGCATACAACGATGCCACAGATAAGAAGTTGACTGCAGGGGAAGGAGAGATAGAAGACCTTGACAGACAGGAGGAGGAGTTAGAGGAGGCAACTAAGGACAGAGAGGAAGGGAGCAGACTGAGTGTGTCCCAGCAAACGTCGGGGAAACACAGGGCATGCGACCACCACAGTAAGACTTTGCAGGATGAGGAGGAGGAGAGTGAGTGTAGGCAGCAGGAGAAAGGAAATGTTACAGGGATCTTGACTTTCACCCCCGCAGCCATGCAGGGAAGTGTGACGGCCATAGGCCAGTTTCCCCTGCTGGTCAAAGGTAACGACATTTTTCACATTCCATGGTCAGCTTTGGATGTAGACGGGCTGTTAGCAAGGCTACCAGATCTCACAGAAGGAGCTTCTAGGTGGATCATGCAGTTTGAGGAAATTACATCACCTTTCTTACTGTCAGTGGGCGACGTCAAGGCCCTGTTGACATGTTTGTTAGGAGTAGGTGCCTGCCAGGAAATTATGGCTGAGACATCGATGCGGGTAGCATGCGGCACACAGGCCCATGATGTAGACATATTCAATGCACACAGAGCAGCATTGTGGTACAAACTCAGAAACCAGTTCCCATCGCGTATCAGTCCGGAAAAACTGGCAGCGCACCCTATACTGCCGACAGAAGGGTCAGGTGCTTATGTGAATAAAATACTGAAGGAGTGGAGATACGAGTTAGGGCACAACCCAGAAGATGAGCCGTTGCAGAGAGCGATGTTCAGGGAATGTGTGATGAGAGGGCTTCCGGGAGCAGTTAGGGACAGACTGGGAGATACAGTAGGGTTGTTGGACATGACTTATGCTCTGTTCTGTGCACATGTAACCCACAGTGTTGAGAAGCACAGGGCTCGGGAACAGAAGGTCAGTGATCAGGACAGGAATGAAGCGAGGAAGTTAACTCAGCAACAGTTGCAGCCAAAAAGGAACTCCCAGGCTCCCAGGCAACAGACTGAGACAAGCTATGGGCAGCCTGGACCGCCATGTTGGAACTGCGGAAGGACGGGTCACAGACAATTTGAGTGTAGGTCGTTTTATCGACCTGGCTCTGATTATGGCAGGCCAGTGTCCAAGGGGGGAGCACAGAGGTAACAGAAGGGCTCTCTCTCTCTCTCTCTCTCTCTCTCTCTCTCTCAAACTGTTTTGGCACGAATCACCGTGGGTCTATCGATAAATAATAAGAAGATCTTCAAGCATTTGCAGTTAAAATAGTATATATATTTATTTGTATTAAAGGGCCGATCAACAAAATATACCAGGAATACCAAGCCTTATAGTAATCAGGGGTGGTTTGGGGGGACTGTGTTGACATAGGTAGATGAGATTATTTAATAAAATATATATTTAAAGAAACATTAAAGGACAACTCTATTTTTGGATCGGACAAGTGGCCTTCACAAGGCACAGACACGTCAACGTATATGTTCTAGCAAAGTGCAACGTGGGATTGGCCCATTGACCAGAATTGGAACCCCCCCTCCCACTAACTGGCAGAAACTTGGCTCATGAATGATTGATGGACTGGTTGAGAACTTGTTGACAGATGCAGAGCGCTGTAGGAAAAGCTGCATGAAGGTGGTGAATGTCTGGCATCAATGATTGACAAATGCGTGTGGTCAAGTTACAGTAAAATCAATTACATTTACAGATTACAACCTTTATGTAATGGTTAATATTTTGATAGTAGGTAATTTACTGTATTTGTATGGCTTTTACACTTAAAGTAGAAAAACGAAAGTAATCTGGAGAATAATACAGTGAATCTCCCGTGAAAGAACGTTTGTTTTTATTTTTTGCAGTATGGGCATAATGTCAATTATGAACGACGGTACATTTTGCATCCTAAAGCATGTCTTCTGTAGTAAGTTCTGTCCCAGCCTGATTTTAAGATACCCTTTTTCACCCCGTCAACAGGGGGAGGGGGTGTATAGCATTATGGCATCAGTATAGCAGTATAGCATCAGCTGTCCTTTTCAACAGTGGACAGGGGTTGGCACAGATGACCGGTGTATATATATGGACAGTCATATCTTTACAGTGTGGACTACAGTATCTGTGTTTTTCTTTAATGTAAAATAATTTAGTTTTCTCTCAAATGCTCTTTTCAGATTATTTTTAAAAGCTTATCTTACTGGTGTACTGGCAGTTTATTCCAATATGACATGGCTCTATATAACACAGTTTTCTTTGCTGCATTGGGGTTTGGTAGTAGCAGTGTGAACGTTTCCCTGTAGGCATGCCTAGTATTAGATAGGTTCTCTTGCAAGATATATATTCCTCATGAACAAGATCAGGCTGCAATCCAGTCTGTCTTCCACCTTCAACCACAACAGCTTGGTGTACATTACCTCCACACTGTTTCTCATTGAGCAGTTCAGGGCCAGACGGGCCGCTCTGTTCTGAGTGAGCTGGATTTTATTGAGCTCTTATCTTGAGGTGTTAGACCGGACAGCTGGACAGTAGTCAAGGTGAGAAAGAACTAACTTGCTCAATAGCAGTTCCGTCTAAAGATATATTTGGCTTCACGTTTTTCTTATAGCATGCTTGGATCCCAATATTAGGCTCTTTGTTTTTAAGAATGTTTAACTTCAGCCTGTTTTCAGACACCCAAGTGGACATTAAGTTCAATTATCTCTGAAGGACTTCATTAAGTTCTTCTGTCTTGTATGATGATGCATACGTTGTAGTATCATCGGCGTACATAACCATACATGTATTTTCTAAATACCCATGGCAAAGCATTTGTAAAAGTGACGCAGAAGACTGGCCCCAGGTAGTTTCCCTGTGGAATTCCACACTGTCGGGGTTAAGCACCTCCTGGTGGTCCCCAGGTCCAGGCTGAAAACAAGGGGTGTTCGAGCCTTCAAGGTGACAGCACCAAGGCTCTGGAACGCTCTCCCCCTGGACCGGTGAACGGCCCCTCTGAAAACTCTTTTAGAAAACAACTGAAAACACATTTGTTCAGACAGGCTTTTGGTCACACATAGGCATTTCTTTTTGTCCTCACTGTTCCTAGTTTTGTTTTAATTAGTGACTCATGATTTTATCCAACTTCTTTTATTCTACTTTTTCTATCTGGTTTCACTGTTTTTAACTGCCGTCTGTTGTTGTTGTCATTTATTTCTGATTTTGTTCTATTGTGGTTTTTATATTAAGCTGTAGTGTAAAGCACCCTGTGCATTCGTGCTGTGAAGGGTGCTATATAAATAAAGGTCATTCATTCATTCATATAATTGGACAGGGTACCATTGAACACAATACATTGCTGTCTATTACATAGACAGTTTTTATCTAGCTGTAGTTCTGAATCCATATGCAGTTAGTTTGATGAGGGTGTGTTGGGGGGAGTCGATTTTCCAAATTGGGATTAGAAGCGTCAGAGGGACTTGTCACATTACACAATTTGACCTATTGATGGGGTCATTTTGTGGGGGGGAGAATGTGAATGGATATAATGTTATGAATATACAGTAGGTGAGGCTGAAGGAATATGGAACATTTGATTAACTACTGTTTATATCTATTTCAGGTGAACCAGAGATGACCAGGAGTGTGATTAATTAATTAATAGACTGACAAAAGTGTATTTGACTGAAACTAACCTGTAAATGCTTACTAAAATGCTTACTACTTGCTATAAGATATTCCAGCAAACTAACAAAAACGCTAAATTAACACAGCATCGCAGCTTAAGGTCCGCGCTGCAAAGGACTTTTGCATGAGCAATTGCAAAGCAAGCCCAGAATGAGTCACTAGGACAAAACCTCTTGAGTCTTGATTGATTTTTAATTACTGTCATTCTGTCAACCTTTTGAAGGAGTGAGTGACATAAAAGGTATGGAGGCCAGTGATGCAACCTGCTCTGACGACAGTCCAGGCCACAGGAACCACGACTCAGCATCGCCTGGAACGCCAACGGACGTTTCAAGACAGAGACAAGGGCAGTTGTGGTTATAAGAGTTATTGGTCAACAAGATTACCCTGTGGGGTGTAAGCCAATGGTATAAGCATATTTGTTCTGTGTCAGCCTGTCAGGAAGATGGAGCAGGACAAGCAGAAGGGAGAAGACAGAGACTGTGGAGGTTCTGAGGGGCCCCAACAGGGGGAATGAGATGGACGGAAGTTCGAGTCGTCTGCCGTTGACACGAAGGCCAGCACCTTGAAGCTAAGTGCAATGCAATAACACCTGTGCCAACCCATTTAGGGCAACTTTGCCAGCATGTTCACCACATGAACATATCACTATGTATGTAAATGATGAGATGTAAATGTATTTGTTCCTCGAGGGGAGTTATTTTGCACAAAAGAGCAACAAAAGCCTAGATATGAACAAACCAGTAAAGGCAAACAAGACATATGCCTAATAAATATGATGTCATAAAATGTGATACTGCATGATCTTCAATGGCACCATGATGCAAGGATGAAATTACCATATTTTCGGTATTAGAAATCGATGAGTTTTCAGAAGCATCAGTTAAAAGGTGGTCAATTACAGCTCTATAACTAGTCTTAGTCCTCGAAAGGAGGGCCAATCAGGGCCACATTATCCACAAATTGATCATTTTGCAATAGTCCTGGTGACTAATTAAGTCATTAATGTACACAGATGAGCAGAAGACACAGCCTTGTGGTACTCCAGTCTGAGGACTGATAAGGATGGTCATGACAGCTCTGATATAGGAATATGATGGAGTCAGTATGGGGAAGTGGGCAGATGTTAGCAGGTACTGTGGGGGCAATATGAAGGAAATTACATCCAATGTGTGCATAATATATGTAAAGCCTCCACTGGCAGTATCCACGAATTCCTGCATACATTATCTGCCAGTTGTGAAATTCATGTATTTTGAATGGGTTCCGGGGAATATACAATTTGAAGAGTCTTGCCCTGTGACACTGATTGAATAAACACATGCTGTGAGCATGTTGAGCGCTATTAGTTATACATCCAGAGGTCTTAGTGCCATGGGTAAGTCATTAGGACAATAGTCTGGGCATATGGACAAAGCACTACATTTGGGGGGTTTGATAAAACTACTGTTTGTATTGGTATAGTAAATAAGGGAAGATGCTGGTCAAATGTTGTCTGATATGGGTGTTGGTTAAGAACCAAATTTAGATATTGTGGGAAATTCTAATTGAATTGAACTTTCCTCTTGGAGGTTGCATTGGGCCATGCTGAGACGTGCTGGAAGGACAGTGGACGTTGCAGGGGGTTCCTGGAGCTGAAGGATGAAGATCCCAACAGACTTTTCTCGCTTACAGAGGACTGGCTTACGGCCATAACAACCTGGACACGCCCGGTCTCATCCTATCTCAGAAGCTAGGCAGGATTCAAGCCTGGTTGGTACTGGGATGGGGGGCATCAGGAAAGCGCATGGCAAGAATATCGCAGGCTGAGTCGTGGACAGTGGACTGGACGAGAGACAGAGTGGGACATTAATAAAAAGTGTTGTTATAGTTAGGCGATTATAATGTGTTCACGGTTGTTGTCGTTGCATTCATATAAGATAACTATGTTTCTATGACCCTTTTTTCTTTTGGCATAACCCAGTGTATTGAATGTTGGCTGAACCATGGTTAGACTCAGGAAATGTATTCAGTCATACACCATAGGTAATCAGAGTGGGTTGGAAGTGGGAATTACCGACAAGATTACAATGAGTTGAGTTTTACCCTTCTCACACAGAGTTTTAATTTTTTTTCTTCTATAGATATATAATATATATAATAAATGTGATGAGACGGGAAGTTTCTTAACACAATTGTAGGTGCTGAGACATTCGTTCTTGATACGGACATGCACATATTGGTGGGTCTGTGAATTAGTCTGAAGCTGTGATATTCACTCTCAATCAACAACGTGATTGTCTCGGTGCACGGTAAGTGAGGGGAGGAGCAAAGTCGGTAAAGGAAAGTGTTTCAGCAGACTGCTGGAAGTGTAGAAAGATTCAGTAAGTGTCTATGAGCCCACCAGGGACAGATCCTTGGTGGGACAGAGTGATTATGGCTATAGGTCATAAAGGATGGCGGGAGCAAGATCAAGATGGAAATGTGGAAGTAGGATGGTAGTGAGGTTATGCTATGTATTTATTTTCTTTCTTTTTTAGGATAATACTCTATTCCAGGAAGTTCTTAGTTGGGGTCAAATTTATTTAATTTAAATTTTTTATTTATTATTATTATAATAATTAATTTTTATTTTTATTTTTTAACTTTTACTCAAATGTCTTACGTTTACATTTTCTTAGTTGTCTATAGGTGGGACTGGTGGCAGCCCCAACAGGGGGAATGTAGTGGAAAATGTATAGTTTGTATGAATTGATTATGAACTGATTATGAATCATCATTGCTATCGATCTGCACTCTACCACGGAGCTCTGTAATATATTAACAGATCTCTGGTGGTACATTGACAGACCTCTGTGGGATGTATTGATCTTTACCAGGACGGGGGGGGGACATGATGACATCCCGGTTTTGGGTCAGAATAGATGAGATCATATGATGTAAGGGGGAGGAGACGCCTGTCATGCTGTCATGTGATCAACTGTTCTAGAATGTCTATAAAGGTCAATGTAAGGGGAGGGATCTTCCTCTTCTTCTTCTTCCTCCTTTTCTGACCGGCGCCGGGTTTCATATCAATTTGGTTCTGTATTACTTCTGTATTACTCCTGTTCTGTTCTAAATCAATTCTGTACTCTTAAACCAATGCTTTAAGTTGAATAAACTTCAATTGATACGTAATTAAGACCAGCCTCGTCTGCTTTTCCTTTAAGAAGCCCATTCTCCTTCAACATGGTAAGTCATCCACCTTTGTATTTAAACATGGGATCTATTTTTGTATTTAAACATGGTAAATCATCCACCTCTGTACTTAAACATGGAATTAAACAATCATCCACCTCAGTATTTAGACATGGACTCTAATCAGGTATTTAAACCTGGATTCTACTCCTCCCGTATTTAAACCTAGAGTATCCTTCTCCTGCCTTTAAGCAGTGTAGCCACCCTCCTTCATTATTTAAACATGGAGTACCCTCCTTCAGCATTTAAGCAATTTGCTAGGAACCAGACTTTGTATTTGTCGTGGCCTTCAATACCCTCCTGGATTGAATACACCCATTTCCCTCCCACTGTCTGTCTGCCCTCTGGTAACTTGGTTGAATACACCCATTTCCCTCCCACTGTCTGTCTGCCCTCTTCGGGGGACAATGTGACCTCTTTAAAGGTCGGGGTTACCCCACTGACTACCCTGTAGTAGTAATCAACGGGGTAGGTGTACTGTCCTCCTCGTCACTCCCTTTCCGGGCATAGTCTGTCAGATATTTTGGGGGTTTGTGTTCCCTTGAGGGATACCTCCCACTGCTTGGGGCACTTGACGTCACCCTCGGGTGCTCCTCGTCATCGCCCTCTGGGGGTTGCTGACTGTCTGCCTGCACGACCGTACTAAGTACACTGGGTTGGTGTGCCTTTGTTTCTACACACCTTACTCTGGAGTCCAGCTCTGGCTCCTCTGTCTGTGTCTCGCTCTCACATGTTGCCTTCGTGACAAACTTGACTAGCATGTGTTTCTGCACTCTCCCGTTGCCGGGATGATAAACTAGGAAAGCGGGGCCAATCAGGGCCACATTATCCACAAATTGATCATTTTGCAATAGTCCTGGTGACTAATTAAGTCATTAATGTACACGGATGAGCAGAAGACACAGCCTTGTGGTACTCCAGTCTGAGGACTGATAAGGATGGTCATGACAGCTCTGATATAGGAATATGATGGAGTCAGTATGGGGAATTGGGCAGATGTTAGCAGGTACTGTGGGGGCAATATGAAGGAAATTACATCCAATGTGTGCATAATATATGTAAAGCCTCCACTGGCAGTATCCACGAATTCCTGCATACATTATCTGCCAGTTGTGAAATTCATGTATTTTGGATGGGTTCCGGGGAATATACAATTTGAAGAGTCTTGCCCTGTGACACTGATTGAATAAACACATGCTGTGAGCATGTTGAGCGCTATTAGTTATACATCCAGAGGTCTTAGTGCCATGGGTAAGTCATTAGGACAATAGTCTTGGCATATGGACAAAGCACTACATTTGGGGGGTTTGATAAAACTACTGTTTGTATTGGTATAGTAAATGGGGGAAGATGCTGGTCAAATGTTGTCTGTCATGGGTGTTGGTTAAGAACCAAATTTAGATATTGTGGGAAATTCTAATTGAATTGAACTTTCCTCTTGGAGGTTGCATTGGGCCATGCTGAGACGTGCTGGAAGGACAGTGGACGTCACAGGGGGTTCCTGGAGCTGAAGGATGAAGACCCCAACAGACTTTTCTCGCTTACAGAGGACTGGCTTACGGCCATAACAACCTGGACACGCCCGGTCTCATCCTATCTCAGAAGCTAGGCAGGATTCAAGCCTGGTTGGTACTGGGATGGGGGGCATCAGGAAAGCGCATGGCAAGAATATCGCAGGCTGAGTCGTGGACGGTGGACTGGACGAGAGACAGAGTGGGACATTAATAAAAAGTGTTGTTATAGTTAGGCGATTATAATGTGTTCACGGTTGTTGTCGTTGCATTCATATAAGATAACTATGTTTCTATGACCCTTTTTTCTTTTGGCATAACCCAGTGTATTGAATGTTGGCTGAACCATGGTTAGACTCAGGAAATGTATTCAGTCATACACCATAGGTAATCAGAGTGGGTTGGAAGTGGGAATTACCGACAAGATTACAATGAGTTGAGTTTTACCCTTCTCACACAGAGTTTAAATTTTTTTTCTCCTATAGATAAATAATAATCTATATAATAAATGTGATGAGACGGGAAGTTTCTTAACACAATTGTAGGTGCTGAGACATTCGTTCTTGATACGGACATGCACATATTGGTGGGTCTGTGAATTAGTCTGAAGCGGTGATATTCACTCTCAATCAACAACGTGTGTCTCGGTGCACGGTAAGTGAGGGGAGGAGCAAAGTCGGTAAAGGAAAGTGTTTCAGCAGACTGCTGGAAGTGTAGAAAGATTCAGTAAGTGTCTATGAGCCCACCAGGGACAGATCCTTGGTGTGACAGAGTGATTATGGCTATAGGTCATAAAGGATGGCGGGAGCAAGATCAAGATGGAAATGTGGAAGTAGGATGGTAGTGAGGTTATGCTATGTATTTATTTTCTTTCTTTTTTAGGATAATACTCTATTCCAGGAAGTTCTTAGTTGGGGTCAAATTTATTTAATTTAAATTTTTTATTTATTATTATTATTATTATTATTTTTTTTTTTTTTTTTTTTTTTTTAACTTTTACTCAAATTACTTACGTTTACATTTTCTTAGTTGTCTATAGGTGGGACTGGTGGCAGCCCCAACAGGGGGAATGTAGTGGAAAATGTATAGTTTGTATGAATTGATTATGAACTGATTGTGAATCATCATTGCTATCGATCTGCACTCTACCACGGAGCTCTGTAATATATTAACAGATCTCTGGTGGTACATTGACAGACCTCTGTGGGATGTATTGATCTTTACCAGGACGGGGGGGGACATGATGACATCCCGGTTTTGGGTCAGAATAGATGAGATCGTATGATGTAAGGGGGAGGAGATGTGATCAACTGTTCTAGAATGTCTATAAAGGTCAATGTAAGGGGAGGGATCTTCCTCTTCTTCTTCTTCCTCCTTTTCTGACCGGCGCCGGGTTTCATATCAATTTGGTTCTGTATTACTTCTGTATTACTCCTGTTCTGTTCTAAATCAATTCTGTACTCTTAAACCAATGCTTTAAGTTGAATAAACTTCAATTGATACGTAATTAAGACCAGCCTCGTCTGCTTTTCCTTTAAGAAGCCCATTCTCCTTCAACATGGTAAGTCATCCACCTTTGTATTTAAACATGGGATCTATTTTTGTATTTAAACATGGTAAATCCTCCACCTCTGTACTTAAACATGGAATTAACCAATCATCCACCTCAGTATTTAGACATGGACTCTAATCAGGTATTTAAACCTGGATTCTACTCCTCCCGTATTTAAACCTAGAGTATCCTTCTCCTGCCTTTAAGCAGTGTAGCCACCCTCCTTCATTATTTAAACATGGAGTACCCTCCTTCAGCATTTAAGCAATTTGCTAGGAACCACACTTTGTATTTGTCGTGGCCTTCAATACCCTCCTGGGTTGAATACACCCATTTCCCTCCCACTGTCTGTCTGCCCTCTGGTAACTTGGTTGAATACACCCATTTCCCTCCCACTGTCTGTCTGCCCTCTTCGGGGGACAATGTGACCTCTTTAAAGGTCGGGGTTACCCCACTGACTACCCTGTAGTAGTAATCAACGGGGTAGGTGTACTGTCCTCCTCGTCACTCCCTTTCCGGGCATAGTCTGTCAGATATTTTGGGGGTTTGTGTTCCCTTGAGGGATACCTCCCACTGCTTGGGGCACTTGACGTCACCCTCGGGTGCTCCTCGTCATCGCCCTCTGGGGGTTGCTGACTGTCTGCCTGCACGACCGTACTAAGTACACTGGGTTGGTGTGCCTCTGTTTCTACACACATTACTCTGGAGTCCAGCTCTGGCTCCTCTGTCTGTGTCTCGCTCTCACATGTTGCCTTCGTGACAAACTTGACTAGCATGTGTTTCTGCACTCTCCCGTTGCCGGGATGATAAACTAGGAAAGCGGGGCTTCCCTTGTCGTGTCCTACGAAAAATCCTTTTACACCTCTGGACATGGGCTTTCCCCTGTCCTGCAGGTACGCATAACACATTGATCCAAATCGGTGCATTCTGGCTAGATTACACTTCTTTCCTGTCAGTGCTGTATACATGCCCGAGTGCTTATTAAAGCACATGTTTAGGGTGTAAGCGGCTTCTTGCACCGCATAATGCCATAGGCTCTTAGGTAAGTTACTATCTGCTAGCTTACTCCTAGCCATTTCGAAAAGGTTATGTCATTCCCTCTCTGCCACCCCGTTCAACAGTGATTGGAACTCTCTGTTTGTGAACTCGGTTTCGTTGTCGGACCTCAAGCATCCTACGTTACCATAAGGGGCTACGTCTGCCAGGAATTTCTCCGTGGCCTGGGGTGTGTCACTCTTTGCTTTGAGAAAGTAAACAAACACTGCCCCTGTGCACACGTCTGTAAAAGACTGTACATATCCAAAGCCTCCTATGGACTCGTTGCTTACTGGGCCGGCTAGGTCCGTGTCAACTAATGCAAGTGGGATTTCTGTATCTCGGTTGAGTAAACTTCCCCGTTTTGCACACTGCACAATTTTTGTCAGGTCTACGCTTTTCTCCTTCAATGTGCATGCCTTCTGACACTACTTGCAGTTTCAGTAAATCCTCGTAATTACAATGACCCATAAGCTCGTGCCATGTCTGAATATCGTGACTGGCCGTCACGCTACACATATCATTATTATCATTACACTTGTTGTTATCATTACGCTTGTCGTTGTCATTACACTCCGTTTGCAGATAATATATTCTCTGGTACATCTTTATGTCAAACCGTGTACCGTCAGGTTCTACAAGAACATTTTTACCTTTATCGAAGAATACCTTGGCACCGCTTGCAGTAGCAGCTATTACAGAGAATAGTCCTTGTGGGAACGATGGTACGTAGAGAGCGTTACACTTTCAGTGCCGGCCGTGTTTTCCTTTTTACCCCGTTGAATGCCACCATCCACGGCCAATGTTAACGTTAATATCGCCTAATCTATGTTTTAAATTATGGCTATGTGTCTAATCTGCCCGTCGCTTATCAAAGACTCATTTTCCAGTCAACATTGGCAAGGCAGATTGTATTTTTATCGCTTCATTTCCGTTTGATAGCATTTTGAAAATCACCCGTTTTCCGGGGTAAAACAACCCATGCCTATGATAATCGCCTTTTACTGGAATATTCCAGAACGTTGTCATTTGTCGGCCTATTTATGAATCGTTTTCAAATAAATGCTAGATGATCGATAGTATATGTGTGCGCACGCACGCTCGTGCCGTGCGCTGATAATCCCTGCTCTTATTTCCTCATGGCTTTTACAGTCAAAACAGCCATATCACATATCACATAAACGCTTATATATCCGTGAAAACGAGTCTGATTATCCTAACACTGATAACATAGATTCCTTACCTGAGGTCAGATGGTATCCAAATGGTTTATTCCAATTTCCGATCGCCATTCGAAAAAATCGATAAATGTATTGATCCATCGCGTGTACAGTAGAACACATGATCCGCGCGGCTCAGAGGCTCCAGAATTAACTCTGGTAGACCCCGGCTGCATTGGTGAGAAGTAAAATGTGGAGTCAGAAATCCGTTCTCCCATTCACTTTCATTGAGTCCATTCCAAAAGGGTGATTTACCATCTGGGAGACGATAGGGGGCGCTTTTTTCACATCTGAGCGCCGGCGGTCCCTGGATCTCCAACGGTAGGCTCGCGTGATGCAATATGATTTCAGATCGCTAATAATAAAATAAAAACACCCGAGAATACTCGTGACCGTGGCATTCAACGGTCGGGGCGTAAACCCGAGAAAAGCTGTGAGTGGCATACAAAGTGTTAACGTCACCGTACGCCGGCGCCCCTTACTGTCCGTGAGGCATACCTGTGCGTCTCCTCTCTCTTGCGCCAATCCGTAGGTGCGTCTCCCGTCCGCCAGCTCCATGCTGTGCCTCTCCGGGTGGAAAGTGTCGTCAAAGTTCTGGAACCAACTCCGCTCGTTGATGACATGGGACGACACACCTGTGTCCACGATCAGTCCCCTTCTCTGGGCTCGCTGCAGCTGGGCCGGTCCGGCGGTGCACGCCATCCGCGCCCCAAAAGCGCAGTCTTCTTGTCCCATTATTCTCCGGGCGTCGTCTCGATCCGTCTCACGTCGACCGTCGCTGCCATCGTGTCTGCTGTCGTCATCCTGTCCACAGCCGTCTTCTTGTCCGTAGCTGCCATCTTGTCCGTAGCCGCCATTTTGTCCGTAGCCGCCATTTTGTCCGTAGCAGCCATTTTGTCTGTGGCCTCCGTCTCGTCATGGCCGCCGCCTCGTCCATGGCCGTCATCTTGCCCATGCGCGTATCGCGCGCTCTGGTTGTGTTTCTTCATGCACGCTCTGTCTGTGTGCCCCGTGGATTTGCAGAAGCTACACCAGACAGTCTTTGTGCAGTCGCTTCTCCGATGGCCTTTCTCTCCGCATCGCCAACACGCCAGTTCCGTCGTGGTCCTGGTCCTCTCCCTTGGCGTCGCTCTGGCCTTTAGCACCCTCTCTCCCGCCTCCGCGGCGGCTGGGTGGGTATCTTCTGAGGCCTCGAAGTTCCTTAACTTAGCCTTGAATTGTCCCAACGTCATGTCCGTTGAACCGCGTGTTACCAGGAGTGTGAACGGTTTGTACAGCTCCGGTAGTCCTCTCATCATCATCGCCATCATTAGCCCATCGCTTGGTGCTTCTCCGGCACTCCTCAATGGCGTCGTGATTTGCTCCGCTCTGTTGACGTATTCGGTCACAGTCTCTGTGGGCGCCTTCCTCAGGGCCGTTAGTGCTATGTAGAGGGCCACGACTCTGGGTCTTCCTCGCCCGATGTAATGCTCTCTCAACACCTCCAGGCTTTCTCGGCCTCGGTCTTTAGTGTCGCGGAATATCAGCCCCAGGCTGGTGTCGTCGAGCAGCGGCGCTAACTCACAGTACGCGTTTGCGTTACGCTGGTCGTCCAGGGCTTGCTCTTCCGCCGTCAGTTCTCCCGTGGGGGCTGCCAGGATTGTCTCCTTCAGTCCCGCACCGTGCATGCAGCATAGCATGCGCTCTTCCCAGAGCTCGTAGTCATCTGCTTTTCCATTGAATGAGGGCCATTTGCCCCTTCTCTTGTTTTCCATCCTCTTCGTTGGTGGTAGGCTTAGCTTTAGCTCTTGTTGGCCTAGCGTCTAGCCACGCGGTGCTCCCGGCGCTAACCTAGCCTATACTTTAGCTAAGCTTGCTACAGTACCCTTATTATTTCGCCCCGGCATTATCTGGGCCCATAACCTGTTAACAGAATTCGGCTATAGGGCGACAATAATGTGGTCAAGAGGCATATGGTTTCTATCTTGACCCTTAACTGGCGTGGTTTATTATTCACATGGCAGAGCAGTAACACTACAGGTCTTCTCTCACTGAGAGACTGGGGGAAAGAGAAAGAATGGGAGGAGACATCTATATTTATACTCGCCACCTGGTGGTATCCATGAGTGGCTCCGCCTAGAGCGCCCTCTAGTGGAAACAGTTATATATGCAGTTAGACAGTTACTAGTGGAAACAGTTATATATGCAGTTAGACAGTTACTAACAATCCTACCTAGAACCTCTGACTTCAACATCCGTTGAGCATGTACAAATCAACCACATGCAGACAGTAGCGTAGACCAGTCTGGCGTCGTAAAACTCCTGGCTCCCGTATTCAGCTATGTTACCACACTGACATACTGCAGGTTACCGTAATCACTCTAATACTCTGACAACTCCCCATTTTAGTTTTACTTCCCTTATTAAAGTAAACAAATACACTTTCTGTATTAACAAGGCTATTATATAGCAATCAATAGGAACATCCTGTAAAGTGGAAACAGTGCTATTCTCCTATAGCATCAATAAACGATAGGTTATGACTATAACCAAGTTCTGTTAGTAATGGTGACGCTCGGCATCACTACTGCACTGTACCTCGCTCGTGCATGCGCACTGAATAAAAATTCCACAAATGTACCTTTACATCCCAACATTCGTCTGACCACACCCCTATCAGCTTACCTACATAAGCAGGGGTGGGGCCACATACTCACCTCCTTCCCAAGCTTTCACCACAAGGTGAGATCAAGGGCAGCAGCGGCGTCTGATGCCGAGCGTCACCATTACTAACAGAACTGTATCGTAATGGCTCCGCTCGGCATCACTACTGCACAAGGGAGGCCGAGCGAGAGCCATCGGCCGACAAATACACCCCGCTGAGGCCCCCCACAACCATCAGATCAGGGAGGACCGAGCCCCCCCGACCCCCCCTAATGGAGGGCACCCCCCTTATTGGAGGTTCCCGGGAGGGTGACGGACCCGACCGTGCGAAGAGGCACTCAAGCAACTCAACGCACAGGGTGAGCAGACCGTGGCCTGACCCCACGACTACACACATGCACAACCCGCATGCCACCCGGGAACGAACGGAGGGAACAACCTCGTTATTGCCCCCAGAAATCACGGGGTCAAGAGCAAACCCAACCCCGTGGCAAGGCCGTAGCAGCGGAGCGCGAAGGAAGACCCAGACCCACTGAAGGGACTGGATCCCCTGGAAAACGGGGGCCCGGAGAGGTCAATGACGCCAGGCATCAAGACCCCACCAGGCGGTCACTTAGTGACACCGCCCCCCACATCGCCAGCGTATTCGGATAAGGCCCCTCCAAGAGCGGGCCCTTTCCCCCCAATAGCACACCGCCTGGCACACTGACCCTGCAGAACAGGCAGTCAGCATGGCCGTAAGCACACAAAAAAGGTTAACCAACGGAAGCAGGCAGCGCACCGGGGAAAACCAGGCAACAGGCTGTAACCTGAGCCTGGAGCACTGCGGACGAGACAGGCGCCAAAGGAGTTAGCTGAGAACAGCCCCCCCGGCGGAAGGGGCGTATGCTGGCGTTGTTGCATGACCAAGCCTCCATTTAAAAAAAAAACACCCAGAGGAGTTGAGGCAGAGAAGGCTGACGAACATTACTTCGGACCGGGCCCGGCGGCACGGGAAGCACAGGGTTACCAGAGGAGGTCCAAGACCACCCAAACAGGCCCCTCTTCGCCACGCGTGAAAGAGGAGCGAAAAGAATGGAGAACCAGCCCTAAGCACTTGGTATTCCCAGGCGGTCTCCCAACCAAGTACTAACCAGGACCGAACCTGCGTAGCGGCCGAGATCTGACGAGATCGGGCGTGTACAGGTTGGCACGGCCGTAAGCCATTACGGTAGTGCAGAGTACAATATGTACCCAACAAGGGTCTCCATAGCGCCTAACCCTGTGACACCCGGACCGACCTGGCATTTTCCCCCCCGAAAAAAGCACAAGTCCCTCAGGGTACCAGAACAGCAGATCTGCATCCCTGGCGGACAACGGGTTAACTGACCTGGACCAGCGTGACCAGGCCAGTCCCGTGTCCTAACCACGCCGACCTGCCCACTCCAGGAGAAAGGGTAGGTATGCGTGTCGATCTAAAACATGAAAAGAGGGCGCCACCCAGACGGTCCTCATTTAGACCGTGCTCAGTGGCCCACCCCAAGGGCGTGAGACCCCTCTACCTATGTTCTGATCTATTCTGTTAACATCCCCCAGATATGAACGAGAATTCATCGAGACAACCTAGTAAACTAGCGCTCGGAAGAGACAAAACTCCATCCCAGTTGCCCTATAAAAACGCTGTTTTAACAAGCAACCAAGGCGCACTTAGCCCCTGTGTGACCCTGAACAGAAACACACCGAGCCAGCACTATGTATGCGTCGAGACCCAAACACATCAATGGATAGTCTATCAAGACACCAAACATTGTTCCTCCAAGTCGCCTGGGAGAACGACACGGAGCCGTCGTGCTTCATGTACCTTCCTCTTTTTATCCCAAAAAAGAAAGAACACAGACTGACATGAATCCCTCGTGACGCAGGCTAAATTGGGTAATTTTTTTTTACATTTTTACATCCCACCACCCTCCCATAGGGAGGAGACGGAAATCCCCAGAGAGACTTCCCACGCGAGCTGTATAGATTGAAAAGAATATATTGCAACATTTGAGCTACAGATCCAGCCAGAATTAGTCATGGAACAGCTGTTTGCCGGCCGTTTTGACGCCGTTTTGCGTGGTTAATGTTAACAATGACCAGCGGGGGCGCTCTCATACAGCTGGTGACAACGTGCTGGACGAGCTCCGCCCTCGGCAAAGTGAGAGAGAGGCAGAGAGAGTGGACTAGGAAGTAAATATCGCGTCTCTCGTCTGTTGGCAGTGGATTTAGCTCTCAATCGGTAAGCTCTTAATATACATTACTATTGAAATGCATTTTTACTTAACTTTACATCATTATTCAAACGTGATAGGAAGTTATGAGTCATCAGCCGTTTATATGCAGTACGTTTTTGCCTACAGATTATACAGTACATGGCAAATGGTGTAGCCGGCTCACATACTGTACAGTAGACTAACGTTACGTTACTTTCTCAGATAGCAATCTGTGTGTGTACTTATGTGTTGTACTAATTGTACTAATAATAGTGTTTACGTTCCATGTGTCCATATCCTGGCTGCCAAGAGGTGCGAGGAGCTGGAGAACACTGGAGAGCAGCATCAAGGAAACTTGTTGTGTGCCGTGTTGGGCAGGACTCCCTGGAAGAAGATATATTGTATCTCAATGGGACATTCCTGGATAAATAAAGGATATAAAATTGTTTGATACTTTTCTGGACTCTTTGTATCATAAACAGTACTGTATTTGCAAATCTGATATGTCATTACATGTATAGATGTAGCAGTACTGTCTATCTGTATGTCATATACTGTATGTTATGATGAATTGAAAATGGGGGACCCTGATGTAAACAAGATGAAAGTCTTTCTCTGGTCTGCATCCCCTTAACAATTGTGTGTATTGAGCTGTACTGTATTGTACCCATTCTGCAATCTGTTAATACAGTTTTCAATTAATGTCAGACGTCCTCTCCATAAAAAAAACGATTGAATTGCTCAGAATTTTAAATTATGTCCCCAATAGGACATAATATTAATATTATTCCCCAGTATGACACAATAAACACAGAATGAATGCCCCCCCCCCCCCCCATAAAAACATACTGCCAAATTACCCCCATGGGTGTTGAAGGCACTGTACCACCACAAGTCAGGAATTGAGAAAAAGAAAATGCAACTTCAGCCTCACGCTGCTCCAACTTTCTTCCAGCATCGTGATATTGTAATATTCTTACATCCACTTGGACCATGAACAAACAAAAAAGGTGTTGAGAAAGACAGCGAACACTACAGAGAGGAGGAACTTGGGGATTGAATGGAGAAATTAAGTAAGAGATGTAAAGATTATGCATTACAATTGATGATTAATCAACAATAATGGAAAACCAAACTATTCTTGCTCTTTACCATTTTTTGTTTTTCTTCCCTTCCACCCTCATCTCCAAAACAGTTGGCGTGAACAAATAATACTAGAGACAGAATGAGTTTTGCTTATTTTTTTTGTTTTTCTTTTAATCAGTGAAATATATTCCCATCCATATCCCCAACTTTGTGATTTTTACATACTGATCAGACGGAGGCAGAATAGCCTGCACATACATCAATGCATCTCTTGTAAGATATGAATTGCTTTTCAAAAGCTCATAAACGCTGTTGGTGACTTGAGCATAATTATTAACTTAGCTACTGTAGCTGTTCTTGTCATTTTAAGCTATCATGAATGCAATGCTTTTTACTATAATTATATAATTTTCTTATCTCTCCTAGGGTCATTATTGAAGTATTTTGGCACCCCACCTCCTGCCTATAATGTGCAAGAGGATATACCAGCCCAGGTGGATATTGACCAAGCTCAGGAGGACACACTAGCCAAGGTGCATGATCCCTTTCAAAGTGCTAATATTCATAACTGTTCTTAAAGTCTTACATTTAATAATCACAATTTTGGGCCTTAAAAAGTCAGATAGGTCTTAAATGGTATTGGATTAGGAAATGACTTCTATGTTGCGATAACTTCTCTATATCAGTGGTTCCCAACCTTTTTCCCCCCAGGGACCCCCAAACATCTCTGATGAAATTCGCGGACCCCCTCCTAATAAGATACCATAAAATACTTATTTTTTTTTCATTTTAATAACAAACTGCTTATACACAGGCATATGGATCACAATTAGACCCACTATGCTTCTTTGACTTGTGCCTTCAATCAACAAATCTCATCTTGCACCATATGCATTTCAAAATGTTTGGCCAATATTCAAATGCTGTATTCATCCTCTCAAATCAGGCCCTAATGGTGAACGGTTTGCATTTATGGAACAAATCAATGCAACAAATTAAACTAAATATGAGACAGGAAATTCCAATCAGTAGCAGAGAGAATCTGTCCTAGCTGGGTTTAATACCTTTTTTGTGTCATTTTAATAACAAACTGCTTATACACAGGCATATGCATCACAATTAGACCCACTATGCTTCTTTAACTTGTGCCTTCAATCAACAAATCTCATCTTGCACCATATGCATTTCAAAATGTTTGGCCAATATTCAAATCCTGTATTCATCCTCTCAAATCAGTCCCTAATGGTGAACGGTTTGCATTTATGGAACAAATCAATGCAACAAATTAAACTAAATATGAGACAGGAAATTCCAATCAGTAGCAGAGAGAATCTGTCCTAGCTGGGTTTAATACCTTTTTTTTGTCATTTTAATAACAAACTGCTTATACACAGGCATATGCATCATAATTAGACCCACTATGCTTCTTTGACTTGTGCCTTCAATCAACAAATCTAATCTTGCACCTTATGTATTTCAAAATTTTGGCCAATATTCAAATCCTGTATTCATCCTCTCAAATCAGGCCCTAATGGTGAACGGTTTGCATTTATGTTGAATGAAGTAAGAATCCACTGCAGTAAAAATATCCTCACCTCGAGTGGTGGTAGTAAGGTTGACTGACATGAGAATGTCCTGCTTCAGATCCTCATTTTCAATATATTGCACATAAACGATGAGCACAGCCTCGTCTGCGACAGTTGTAGTTTCATCAAGTTGTATGGCAAATGGACCCTTTCTAAGCTTTTCTGACAGCTTCTGCTCGCAATCACTTGACATCTTATCAATTCGGTATTTCACTACATTGTTCGAGAGTGGTACTGATTTTAGTTTATCCGCCACCTGTGGGCCGCACAGTTTCTAAACCATTTTGATGCAGGCTGGTTTGATGAGCTGCTCGCCAATATTGTGCGGTTTCTTTGCTTTTGCAATTAAAAGCGAACACTCAAAGGAGGCTTCGGTAGCCTTCTGTAAATCACTGCCACCCCTGCTCCACGCTACTCTAACATCAACAGGCTTGTTCGCCTTGAGAGACTGTTCTTTCCGCCGAAAAAAGTCTGGATCCTTCCCAACGGTTTCTGGGTGCTTAGACGCCTGATGTCTCTTCAGCTTGCTGGACTTCAGGCTCGAGTTTGCCAACTTTTCTCCACAAATCACACACTCAGGTCGTTTGTCTGGTCCCTCAGTGAAGCCCATGGTGATGTAATTTTCGCGATTGCTGTAGGTCCTAACTTTTTTTGCAGATGAGCTGCCATCATCTCCTTTTCGTTTGTCACACATTTTCGCCTCTGGCGGCTGACTGCAGACGAGCCGAGAAAGTTAACTAGCGTGCTAGGCTAGCTACAGAAAGTGATACAGTCAACTGATTCGCGTTTTAGCGGCTACCCGGTAGCCTACTGTTAACATTCAAAAATCATGTCTAGATGTTTATTTATTTATCTTTATTTTTTTATTGTAGTGGAGAGACTATTCATGCTTCTGATGATAAAAAAAAAAAAAAAAAAAGACCTCAAATCATCTGTGGTCTGGCGGACCCCCTGCGCCCCCTGGCGGACCCCCAGGGGTCCGCGGACCCCAGGTTGGGAATCACTGCTCTATATCATGTTTAAATGTGTTTGGGGGGGAAATGTCCGGGCTGCCTGAATACTTTAGACAACAAATGTTTGTTTCCGCGTCTCTGATTGGCCAGGTCATTTCTGGTCATGTGACATGTACGCCCAATCGTGGGACCGCAAGTGTCTACACTGGTTAAGCTCAGGTGCTCTTTCGAAGTTGGTTAAGGTTAGAGTTTGTCTTAGAGCATGGCGATAGAACGCCTGCCCTTCTTTCGACGGTTAAGCTTAGGCACTCTTTCGAAGTTGGTTACGGTTAGAGTTTGTCTTAGAGCATGGTGATAGAACGCCAGGTAGTTTGCAGGCTGTTAGACCCGGAAATAGGCGCAGGACTTGCTGTCCCACGATTGGCGCACATGTCACATGACCTGGCCAATCAGAGCGCAAAACTCGCACGCGGAAACAAACATTTGTTGTCGAAAGTATTCACGCGGCCGGGCTGCAGAGTAAGCAGTATGGTAATCAGGCCAATACATACGGAATTACTTCTTAGTCATTTTCCTTAATAGTTCTTTAGATATTTATTAGATTCCATTGAAAGTGGTCTTAAAAAGGTCTTACAAATTCTTAAATGTAACCTGTTGAAACTCGCAGGAACCCTGTCCGTTACTTTCAGTGAGACCATAACACCTGCCCATCATGAAGATGACATATCACCCACCTCTGCAAGCAGCAGTATCACCATCACCACTAAAGGTTTGACCTCACAAGACCCTGCACTATGGCCAAGTGTCATAGGCCATACCCAACAATGTTGTATCAAGGGGACCAATAGAGAGCTGTAGTCTGACGTCACTGGTTGTTCCACCCGTATAGGGATTTATCATTGGGAAAATGGATTATCGGCTATTGTAACAATTCTGCCGCATGAACATTGGCAAGTTTTCCATTTTTGCACAAAATGAGTTCCCTTCTACCACTAACATGATTGTTTAGGTTGAAAAAAAGGTAGTTATAAGGTTTTTAATTTGTCGTAAAAAAAGAACTACACTTACCACTAGGCAGCCTGTTGTTCAGTACACAGCCGCTATTGGTCTGTTAGGCTGTCGCCTTATCCCCGTCACAGGTCATAGTACCAAGCTAGCTAGCTAGCTAACGTTAATGTTAGCATTATGTCTACTGTCGTGAACCATTTTAAATCGGGGCATGTAGAGGAGTTTCGGGAACGAGTAAAATGTGCAGGTCCTCTTCTCAGACCTGTGGGGCACTGCACGCATCATGCCAGCTAGCTAGCTACACGGCCCGTTGATAGCACGATAGTAGCCCCTTTCATGACTGTGATGCACTCGGTGCATCACAATCACGAAAGGGGCTACCACGATAGCTAACTAACATTAACGTTACAAGCTCAAACACCTTATAACTACTACTACTGTCGTGTCCATAAGTTCCCTGGCAGAATACTTTGTTTGTGAGGACAAAGGTATACAAAGAGGAGAGAACCATTTTAAATCGGGGCATGTTAGGAGTTTCGAGAATGCCGGCTAGCAAGCTAGCTAGCTACTAACGTTATAAACTATACACAATATGTACAACAACACTGATTTACATGAGTATTTACAGTGATTTAATATGCAGCGAAATAACGTTATACGATTTAAATTATAAATACAAATATGGTAACGTTTGTATAAATAGTGGTTAGCTTTAGAGATAAATGGCTATGATCACAGAGCACTAGTGTTGGGTGAAACAGATACTAGCCACAAATTCAGGGTCAGTTATTTTCCCATTGTACGAATTGTTAAGCTTATGGAATGTAAGGGAAATCTGATCCTAGGTCTGACTAGTAGGCAGCAGGCTACGCTGTAGTGACGTCAGTTAGCAGCGCCAAATAGCAGTGTAGTTTCCCAGCGAACGAAAACAAACTTTGTTATTTTGCTACCTTTACGATTAATTGCGGATATTTTCATCTTTAGCTATAGATTGTGGATAAATACGCACAGAAAGGTACACCATGCCAACGTTAATGCTTTATTTATCTAAAACGAGACTATTTAGAAATGGTCAATGGGGAAATACATTGCATTCCACAGAGGGTGGAACAGGAAAAAAACGAAAATTACGTAACCACTACACCTCCCTATACAGGTCAAAGATAGTTTCCTCCCCAGAATACAGCGAACATGGCTTCTGTATTCGGTTAGCACAGACTCAGTCTTCTGTTTGATATTATAAAAAAAAAATATGAATAAATGCCTCATAGTTAAAAAAAAGCTTGAATTTCTGACTTCTTTATTACATTATTTTTTTTATCTCTCCCGTCCTCCCCAATTTTTTTTTTTTTTAAACTTTGACCAGTCAGCTGGTTCTTTTAGCGTTTATCGCTTTTTCATCGCATTCATACTTGGTCAAGTTCGACCGACAGAAGCAGGCTGAAAGGGTTCAGATGGGGGGGGAAGACACTCTGGGAAAGGCACGGCTGCCGTCCGGGATTCGAACGCGCTCAGCCCCAGATCCGTGACGAGCACGGTTGTCCACGGCGCTGAAATAGCACTCGCGGTACGTGGTGAGCTACTGGAGCTCCCCCTCCCCAATTTTTTAACTAACCAGCCACCACTGACACACAGTGCGGGATGTTTTAAAAATATTATTATCTACTGTCTAACTGTATCCATGCATGTTTGACTGTGCCTGCAGGTGAGAACTCATCAAGAAGGTGTCTCAAGTGTACCTACACATTCTACAGATGGACAGCACAGTCTGCAGCACGTGAGCCCACAAAGGCAGCATTTATTGACCCAGAGACCTCAGACAGCCACAGCCGGTCCACGTCTGAGAGCCCAATAGCAGAGGCCACTGGAGGCCAGAGCAACCATGATCGTTCACCAGGTCAGAGCCGGTATCAAAGAGTCAATTATAGGCACAACTCCCAATATTATACGTGTACAAACACTGTGGGCTAGATCCACAAAGAATGGATTGCATGGTGCTAATTGCACCATTACTTACAATTCATCATGAATTGAAAATGGGGGACCCTGATTTAAACAAGACGAAAGTCTTTCTCTGGTCTGCATCCCCTTAACAATTGTGTGTATTTAGCCGTACTGTACTTCTCTGGATCATGTTTAAATGTGTTTGGGGTTGAAATGTCCAGGCTGCAAAGTGAAAGTGGTCTTAAAAGGTCTTAAATGTAACCTGTTGAAACTTGCAGGAACCCTGTCCGTCAACATCCACCTTCAGTGAGACCATAACACCTGCCCATCATGAAGATGACGTGTCACCCACCTCTACAAGCAGCAGTATCACCACCACCACTAAAGGTTTGACCTCACAAGACCCTGCACTATGGCCAAGTAGGCCATACCCAACAATGTGGTATCAAGGGGACCAATACAGGTCAAAGATATTGTTTTCCCCCAAAATCCAGCGTCTGTATTCGGTGTACTCAGTCTTCTGTTTGATATTATAAAAAAAAATTATATGATGAATAAATGCCTTGTAGTTAAAGAAAGCTTGAATTTCGGACTTCTTTATTACTTTTAATCTCTCCCGTCCTCCCCAATTTTTTAACGCACCAGCCGCCAATGATGTTTTAAAAATAAAATGTTTGCTTCACCAAAAAATTTGGTCAGCAGCCGCCACTGCACATCACATATACCATTTACCATTTACCATATAGTCCCTTTGAGCCATGTCTTCAGGCTGGACTTGAATCTAACAGCATTGACTACGATTTTCAGGTCACTGGGCAGACAGCTGCAGAATACAAAAATTACTCCTTCCCCATACAACTCCTGTATCTGACTGGCACAACCAAGATATTTCACAGATGTTTTGTCGGTGAGAACAGTATCTCCTATTCTAATGTTAAAACCTGCCGATTTTCTGAGCCTGACCTTTGACCCGAATAGGATGGACTCAGTCTTCCCCACATGGAGGGACAGCTTGTTGTAGCCTAGCCAGTCACTAACCATCTCTAGTTCTGCACTCAATATCTGCTCAACCACTTGTTTTGTCTTTATGAGACACTAGTAAGACCTCGGTTTACTGTATTACATGGTCAACAATTGTGGTTATAATTTAATTTGAGACAGATGTTCTTCTGCCTCCTTGGCCACGACCCCGTCCATGACCCTGTCCTTCGTTGTGCAACCTCAGCTGCACCAACTTGCTCCATGTTGCTCCTTTCTTCAGGTTTATAAGCAGCTTTTTATGTAGTGGTGAAGATATTATCAATTGTATTGCAATGCTACTCACCTGGGCAAGGCTGTTGAAGGTAATGAGACATTAGTACAAACACCTGTTGGAATTGATTTAGTGATCTGCCTGTGTAGCAATAAGCAATTGAACATTGATGTAGTATTAGGTGGCTGTATTCTGAGACTGGAGCATATGATTTAGAGTTTTGCACTTTGTATTAACAGTTTTGCACTTGATATGTAAGCATAGCATTTAGTATCTTAGAGTATGCATTTTTAAAGTCAGTTTAGCAATTAGCATTTTGAGTTTTGCACATTGAAACTCTGATGTGCAAAATGCGTCAAAGCAGTCGTAAAAAACTGTAACAAGAGCCCCAAACAATGGAAGGTAGTGTATTGTTTTTAATTGATTGTATGTTATGTGCAGTGCCTAACAGTGGTGTTGATAGTATGCCAATGAACATAACAGAGATCATTTTGTTTGGCCCCCCCTCTTCCACCCAAACACTCTCCAACAGCCTAGGACAACTCTCCACCCACCTCAAACCCCACGTCAAGAGCCTGGGTGTAATCTTTGACCCAGAGCTCAAATTCGACCGGCAGGTAAATGCCGTAGTCAAGTCATGCTTCTTCCAACTCCGCAACATCAGTAAAATAAAAACAATCCTTTCACTCATCAACCTGGAAACAGTAGTCAATGCATTCATCACATCACGCCTTGACTACTGCAATGCCCTCTACACCGGCATCAGTCAGGCAGCCATGTCCCGCCTCAAAATGGTCCAGCACTCTGCAGCTAGGTTCCTTACCGGCACCAGAAAGAGAGAGCACATCACACCACTCCTAGCCTCCCTACACTGGCTCCCAGTCCCACTTAGAATAGATTTCAAAATCCTCCTCCTCACCTTCAAGGCACTATCGGGTGCAGCACCCCTATACATCACCGAGCTCATCACCCCCTATGTAGCACCCAGGTCACTAAGATCCTCCAACCAGGCTCGGCTGTCCCCCCCCCCCCCCCCCCGCACCAGACTAAAAAAGAGAGGCGATCGCTCCTTCAAGGCCGTAGCCCCCAAACTATGGAACCAGCTTCCCCTGGAGATTCAATCTGCCCCTACGCTGGAGACATTTAAGGCCCGTTTAAAAACCCACTTTTATTCCCTAGCCTTCAATTAATCCTGATTCTCGGACACCCTAACCCACACACTCCCATGCAATTTTATCCTGCCCCCTCCCTCTTGTATCTCTTCTTGTGCTCCTCTGTCCCCGGTGTGCTATACTGTACTTTGTGCTCCCCTATCCGCTTGTCCTTTTGTACTGTCCTGTTGTGCCTTTTTATATTTGTGTATTTTATAGGACATTGATTTTATGCTTTGACTGTACTGTACAGCACTTTGGTTGGCTCTCGAGCTTTTAAATGTGCTCTATAAATAAATTACTTGACTTGACTATAACCTGTATACAGCCTGATGGGATCCAGCCTTTCTAAAGGGTCTAGAGACATGATTTTAACTGCTAAAATCATTATATTTGTTTGTTAACACACAAAAAAAAGAAACCTGAAATCCCTCCCCCCCATGGGGACCGGCCATGGAGGGATTTCAGGTTTCTTTTTTTTTAAGAGTTGGGAAAATGTCAAGTGGTTTTTGTGTTAACAAAAAATTCAAATGATTTTAGCAGTTAAAATCATGTCTCTAGACCCTTTAGAAAGGCTGGATCCCATCAGGCTGTATACAGTCATGTGGTCCCCATGAGGTAGTATAAACCCGTAGATATCAGACTTTTTTCTTTTTGGAGAGTTTTGAAAATGTCAAGTGGTTTTTGTGTTAACAAAAAAATATAATGATTTTAGCAGTTCAAATCATGTCTCTAGACCCTTTAGAAAGGCTGGATCCCATCAGGCTGTATACAGTCATTGGTCCCCACGATGTAGCATAAACCTGTATGTGTGTGTGTGTGTGTGTGTGTGTGTGTGTGTGTGTGTGTGTGTGTGTGTGTGTGTGTGTGTGTGTGTGTGTGTGTGTGTGTGTGTGTGTGTGTGTGTGTGAGAGCACGCTTTGCGTAGTGGGCGTGTCAACAGCGTCAGCTGAACTCGCACCAAACAAGGCATAGGGAAATAGTCAGACATCCCAGAATTATTTCATAATACAAAGTTTCTGAATGGATATTTGGATTAAACCAAGTTGTATACAGTGATGAACGGTCTTTCCCCGCAGAACACAAGTTACTTAATGTTACACGGGTCACGATATGCATGCTTAGCTTACTAACGATAGTAGTGTAACTTAATGTTACACACGTCGCGCTATGCATGCTTAGCTTGCTAACGTTAAGATAGCAGTGTAACTTAATGTTATAATAATGCATTCTTTTTTCTAACGTTTCGTTCTCTCTGCTATGATGAGCTCCCAACGTGGTCCGAGCTGCTTAAGCATGGAAGCACCTCTCAAGTACCCGTATGTGCATGTGTGAGTGTGAGCGACTCGAGTCGCGCGAGTGTGTAACTAACAGCCCCACTCCTTGGGCAGACGGAGAGAGACCGAGGGAGGAGAGATATAGATAACGGCCAACAAGATTAGTTCGCAACGTTTAAATTCCTCGAAAAAAAGGAGTGAAATGCGAATGAAATCAGTACTCGCAAGGGTGCCCCCAAATATTTTTATTCTATTTGCACAGGACATTTTTTGGCGCAATATGCAACGCCCTCATCGCACTGTACAGCCCTGCACAACATTGATTGTTGAGCATTGACCTAGTAATAAAGAACTTAAAGAAAAAGTATTCGAAAGGAGAGCAGAAAAAATGGAAATTGAGAAATGAAGAAACAAAGAGGAAGTTAGAAGAGAAGGTGAAAGAGAAAAGTGAGACAAACAGAGGAGGATGGAAACAGCTGACAGAAAATGTTGAAGAAGCGGCAAAGGAAGTGTAAAGTGACAACAGGACACAGAAGGAAAAAACTAGAAACCTGGTGGTGGAATAAGCAATGAACAACAGGCGGTGAAGGAAAAGAAAACAACATATTATAAGACATGGCAGAGGAGGACGAGGAGAGAAGAGGACAAGAGAATATATAAAGATAAAATGTATACAGTAAGGAGAGAAATGAAAACAGCAAAGAGGATGAAGTGGGAGAACTGGAGTAGAGATCTAAGCAGTAGTGAGAAGCAAAAGGAAATGTTCAAAATCGCAAAGCAAATGAAGAAAAGGAAATTACATAACTGGAGCAAAGTATGTAAAAGATGAAAGGGGAAGGTGCAGGAAGAAGAAATAATGGAAAGGTGGAGAAGATATTTTGAAAAACTATTAAATGAAGAAAATTATCATGATATAGAAATGGCAGAAAAAGTGGAGGGACCCATTGAAAACATCACAATGGCGGAAGTGGAGAAAGCATTAAAAGGGATGAAGAACTGAAGAACACTGGGTCCAACAGGAGTAACAAGCGACATGACAAAGGCATCTGGTATTACAGAAGAGATGGTGAGAGTGTTTGGAAACATCTTGGACAAAGGAGAGATCCCGGACGAATGGAAAGCGAGCACGAGAATAACCATTTATAAAGGGAAAGGAGATGCACTTGAGTGCGGAAAGGACAGAGGAGTTAGACTGCTGGAACATGGAATGAAGGTTTTTGAAAGGGTGTTGGGGGAAAAGCTGAGGAGATTGATAAGTGTGGACAGGAGTCAGTGTGGATTATGCCCAGGAAGATCAACGACCGATGCAATTTGTATTGAGGCAGATGCAGGAAAAGTATAGAGAGAAAAAAAATTATATCACGTTTTTGTAGATCTGGAAAAGGCTTTTGAAAAAATACCAAGTAGTGCTATAGAATGAGGAGGCAGAAGATACCAGAGAGACTTGTGAGAGCTGTAATGTCACTGTATGTGGGAGCTGTGAGCTGTAATGTCACTGTATGTGGGAGCTGTAATGTCACTGTGTGTGGGAGCTGTAATGTCACTGTATGTGTGGGAGCTGTAATGTCACTGTGTGTGGGAGCTGTAATGTCACTGTATGTGGGAGAGTTAAGACAGTAGCTGGAACATCAGAGGATATTGGAGTGGGTGTGCACCAGGGTTAGGCTCTTAGCCCACTGCTATTCATTACTGTAGTGTAGTCTAATAGAGGAAGCAACAAGGGATTCACGAGGAGAAGGACCGTGGGAGATTCAAGATTCAAGAGTTTATTCATCACATACATACCAGGGCATACAGTGAAATGCAGTTGGCCATGCCTGCTACGATTGTGCAATAAAACAATAGTAATAGTAATAATAATAAAAGGATAACTAGACATGTGTAGCATCCTGAATATTCTGCAAATTATTCAGAAGTGCTGACTTAACCTGTTACTTCCCCTGTGTGCACAAATATGTGATAAACAGTGTTCCTTTTTGATATCTCGCCCGGACTAATGATGCGAGGTGCTCTTCTTCCTCTGGCTTCGATATGGACCATTAACGTGACATTGAAGCATCTTTCTTCCTGCCTTGAGTGGTGTCCTATAGTGGGACCAGTTTGCGGTCGCCAGCAGGGGGCAGTGGTGGCAGGCGGAGCAGAGGAGAAAGGAGCAGCGGGTGAGAGATGATTACCTGGAGGGCGGAACAGAAGGAAGTCCTCTTCGACAGTGAACTCGGACGTGAGCGGACGTGAACGGGCGTGTGCTCTCGACGAGCCCCGTTGAAGAGTCCCGTTGAAGAGCCCCGTTGAAGAGCAACGGGAGATAACAAGTACTTTGCTATAACACGGCTTATCCTAGAAGTACAAGCGATAGAGAAGTGTTTGAGTAAGCGATACGGAAGAGGAACCAACGTCAGTAAATAACGTGTTATCCTAGAAGTGTAAGCAGTGTATTAGCTTGCTGCTAATGGCTATAGTGACTCTGAGTATACCACAAGGCGAGCGTCGCTGAAGACCGGTGGTACATACAGCCACGTTGCGTTAGCAGTACAGGCAATAGCAGGAGGGTTCACTAAGACCCACAGTTTAGCTGTGTTTAAGCCAACAGTTTAGAGCGCGCCAGCCCAGTCAGCAGCCCCGCAGTGGACGTCTCGTCGACGCAGCCGAGGACACCTCTCCTTCCAGCAGAGGTCGCCACACCACAGCACGCTCCTCCAGTTCAGCCACTGCCACTGCCCCTGCTGCCTACCCCAGCCCGCTGGCTGTGCTCGCGGGATCGCCCGACGGCCATCTTGTCACCCGGACGAGGGGTGGTGAGAGTGGACCCGCCATCTTGGTTAAGTACAGCGGTACTTCGTGTGCCAAAACAGTATTCATTTGAAGTGAACGCTAACGACCAGCGGTTAGGGGTACCCCAACCATTATAAGCCGGCTTTAGCTTAGGTTTTTATTTGGTAACGTGGGCCCACATGTAACTTATTTTTGTATTGTGATAACTGTGTGACGTTCTTGAATTCCCATTGAACTCCTTGACATGTGCCTGGGTCTTCCCCTAATCCAAGCGGGGTTTTGAAGTAATGTATTGAGCACTAGGTGCCTATGGTGGGAATAGCGTTCCCCTATAATGTGAGTGAGAGCACCCGGTGCCTAATGTGATTATATGCCATATGAACCACATAAAGTATAAACTGTAATTGCTAATTGACCAGGCTTTATATAAAGGAGACGTATATGGGAGCACGGTGTGTGTGTCTATTTCTGAGCCCGTATTCTAACCCTTGTTGACTGGGTAAATATATGACTGTAGTATTATTATTTAACCCTTCCACCCTATTCGCAGCATATGGTTAAAGGTCTCTACAGGTGGTCAAGGAAGGGTACTGCTTTGAGGGGAGCGCAATATCTTTATTCAACTAACAGTCACCAGGTGTGGGAGGGCTAACGGAGGTACTGGGGGAAGTGAGAGTGTGTGGGGAGCTACTGCTGACCGCCCTGGAAGGCGAGAAGGACCAGAGTACCACCCCCCAGGTTAGTAAATCCTGGGCCCCATCCGCTCCTGCTGCCCGCCCTCCAGTTCGACGTTCCGGGCCCAAAGACGGGGGTTCAGATAGATTCAAATCGACTGCATCCCGCTACCAGGTGGCCGTGTACAACCACTCCCATAAAGCAGGGATAATCCACCCTGCTACACATGGTAAATAGTAAATAGACATTGTAAATAGACATGTTAATAAATCGCAGGCGATGTACATTCCTATACAATGTGCAGTTCTATGTCCCTATGCTATACTTTCTGTTACTAACTATACTATACAACAATCACAACAAGTTATTTTCTTAAAGTGTCCTTTTCTTGTGTGTTTAAAGTGACCTATGGTGCATTTGTGTGTGTGCGAGTGCAGAATGTTGTGTTGTGTGTGTGTGTGTGTGTGTATATGTGTGATTGTGTGTGGAGAGATCAGTGTTCATTGTTCTGATGGCCTGAGGGAAGAAGCTGAGCCTTAGTCTCTCTGTTCTTGTTTCGTGTATACGAGGCGCTTGCCTGACCACAGCAGCATGAACAGGCTGTTGTTGGGGTGGTGAGGGTCCTTTATTATTCTGCAGGCTCTGGATTTGCACCTCCTATTGTATAAGTCCTGCAGGGGTGGTAGTGCACTACCTGTGGTCCATTCTGCTGAGCGCACCACTCTCTGTAGGGCCTTCCTATCCTTGGCTGTGCTGTTTCCAAACCAGGCAGTGATGTTCCCAGTCAGAATGCTCTCTACAGCCCCGGAATAGAAGGAGTGGAGTATCTTCCCTGATACTCTGAACTTCCTTAATTGTCTCGGGTGGTAGAGGTGCTGTTTCGCCTTTTTTACCACAGTGTCTATGTGAGTTGACCATGTCAGGTCCTCTGTGATGTGGACTCCCAGGTACTTAAAACTGCTCACCCTGTCTACGATAGCCCCATTTATCCACAGTGGCTTGTGTAATAAAACACGGAATGTCCAGTCGGGTAGCTTTAGTTGAGGTAATACTTTATCTCCGTTGTTAACAGAATTCGGCTATAGGGCGACAATAATGTGGTCAAGAGGCATGGTTTCTATCTTGAGCCTTAACTGGCGTGGTTTATTATTCACATGGCAGAGCAGTAACACTACAGGTCTTCTCTCACTGAGAGACTGGGGGAAAGAGAAAGAATGGGAGGAGACATCTATATTTATACTCGCCACCTGGTGGTATCCATGAGTGGCTCCGCCTAGAGCGCCCTCTAGTGGAAACAGTTATATATGCAGTTAGACAGTTACTAGTGGATACAGTTATATATGCAGTTAGACAGTTACTAACAATCCTACCTAGAACCTCTGACTTCAACACTCCCACTTAGGTTTGTATTAGCATACTGGGTAACTTCTTCGAAAAACATTTTACAAAGGAAATAATATAATTCAAAAACATCAACAGGGTATGACAGTCAATACTTTCACATTAAACATGACCCTTGCAAATCCCTTCAGTTTTAATTTGGAATAGGTTTCCTCATAGTGTCCGTTGGACAGTAAACCAGTGTCATTCTTTCTTCTCTGATGACAGATCTGATGAGATGATATTTTCTATATTGGCATGTTTACATCTATGTTGACACACTGGGTTCCTAGCAATCACAATGGTTCCCTGGTTGCCCTCATAAACAACAGCCCTCATATATAAACAGTGTCCATCATTTTAAATGATGTTGACAAAATGCCCCTCATCTTCAAAAACCACCTTATCTGGTATAGAGAATACATTCCAATTACCTATTACATATTAAACAATATACTCGTAATCTTATCTCCATCACTTCTAACAGTTGTTCTGGATAAATACACTCATGTATGGTCATAGCTAGAGCCATATATTCGGCTTCACTAGTTGATAGTGTTGTATATTCTAAGTCAATACATTAGATTAATCACAGTGCATACAGGTTGCTAACTAGAGGGAAGAAAGCAGAATGATAGAAAAAGGTACTCATCTGACTCCAAAATAGCCAGTAGAGAATAACGGTGTAGTCAGGACAAACAGAACTATAGTTCAACTCAAATGATTTATTGCCGCGGGGCTCAAAGAGGTGAATATAGCATTTACATACAGGGATTATTTCATATTAAAACATGCTGTACAAATGATTGTTGAAGTGTACATAATTAGAGCCCATTCAAGGTGGTTCACATCAAACCAGTCTGTACATAAAACAGTAGTCATGTTACGTCAATGAAATAGAATATACTTTTGCCATCACATGGTTAAACCTGGTCTAAGATACATTTACACTATCTCACAACAAACAGTGATTCCATGGTCTACTTACATAATGGCAACAGCATATCTGGCGGTGGAGGTTCAGACCCCCCTGGGATTTCGGGTATCTGTCTGGCCTGCCTCTCTAACAATGCGTTCTGGTTTATATACTATGGCATCAACCAATCAGTTACATTCAAATATGGAGTTGTTCTAATCAGCTGTCTTCTGGGGGGCTGTCTGCCCCTGTCTCCTCGTCGTGTGGGCTGGTTCTCATGCAGCACAGCGGGGGGGGTCTGCCTGTGGCCCCCTTTGTGCAAGTCAGGGAGAGGCTCATTTTCTCCCCTCTGGATGAATCAAACATTTAAACTGTCCTTGTATATTATTTGATTTTCCTATATCCATGGTTCGTGCAATGAATTATAGATATCTAGTATCAACCCAGTACAGTCGTTGCTTCTAGGTTAATACCAAATAGTCCATAGGAGTTAGCACCAATCCTGGATTTGCCAGCCTGAATGAATGGTTCTAAGATTTACATAATATAAACTTTTACACAAATAGTGAAATAACACTATTACTTTCATAACCAGTTAACATTCTAAATGACATTCAACTATCCTTTTTTTTTTTTTTACTTTACTTTTTTATTTTATTTTTATTTTTTTATCGCTTTTCTGGTCAAGCATGACCGACAGATACAGGGTGAAACGGGATATAGATCAGGGGAAGACATTCTGGTAAATGACGGCGGGTCTGGGAATCGAACTCGAGTCCACCAGATCCGTGACGCAGCACGGTTTTCCCCGACGCAGAAATAGCGCCGAGATATGCGGTGAGCTATTGGAGCCCCCCTCAACTATCCTTTTATCTAATAAGTCAGATAGATTACTATGATATAGTTGTTTTTAGTTCCAGTCTAACATCCTGTAAATACATTCTTCTTTTAGCAAGTCTGGGCTGGTCTGCCCTCTGTTCAGACCAGCTGTCCTCTGCTCCCAGTGGGGTGTGATCACCACATTAACATACAATCTACAGTCAACCAGAGGTCCCCACCCTGAGCGTGGGAAGATCTAATCTTCTCATATCATATATGTACTTAAGGCATTATTTGAATTAGCCATTTTAACAGATATTTGCAGTTTCAGTGATGATGTAACAGTCTGCTTGTCTCTTATTCTGTAATTGTATGGATTCAAACAGTTCTCCAGTGGGGGATTTTCTCCTACAGTTACCCAACTGTCTTCAAGACTCCCCTTGAAGGTGTCACAAACAGTTTAGCATAATGGGGCTTTTATGACTTGCCCCTGTGTCCTCCAACTGTCTTCCAGTATGGTTCCTTATTTAGCACTGAAAACTGAGACCCAGTTTGTTCCAAAAGGCACACGGCTTTTGCATATATTTCCTATATACAGACATATTGTTTATGAAATACCAGTCAATGGTACCACAATAGTACCATTGTGGGCTGCTTCTTTGTTTTCCCACAAAACCAGTGAGCTGTCTGTATTCAAACTCACACAATATCCTGTACCTTTAAGATAACAAAAAAACATGTTTGGCTGTAATCCAAATGCTCCTCTATGGGGGTCAGCCAAATGCTGTGACAATTGATTGATTGATTGAAAACTTTATTAACAGATTGCAGAATGGGTACAGTACAGTACAGCTCAATACATACAATTGTTAAGGGGATGCAGACCAGAGAAAGACTTTCGTCTTGTTTACATCAGGGTCCCCCATTTTCAATTCATCGTAACATATATGACATATATGACATACAGATAGACAGTACTGCTACATCTATACATTTATGACATACCAGATATGCAAATACAGTACTGTTTGTGATACGAAAAGAGTCCAGAAAAAAAGTATATACATTTGACGTAGAAACTGTACATTGGAGGAGGTTGGGTAGGTGGGGGGGGGGGTACTGTACATTGGCGGTGGTTGGGTGGGTGGGGGGGGGAGGTTGGGTAGGAGTGGGGGGGGGAGGTTGGGTAGGAGGGGTGGGTGGGGGACACTGTACAACTGTACAAGCAAAACTGTACATTGGAATATTGACAAGACCATACTTGGTAATTTTTACTGTTCATTGGAGGGGGTTGTGTTAGGACATTTACAGGGGCCAGTTTCGAATTGCAGTCTCCCGTAGGTGTTTTTTGAGAGTGTTTTTGAAAGTGGGTAGTGATTCACATTCCTTTACAGCTTTGGGTAGGGCGTTCCACATTGATGTGGCATAATTGCTAAACGTGTTTAGTCCCTTGTTTGAGCCGAATCTGGGTTTAACATGATTTGTGGAGCTCCCTCTGGTGTTGTGATCGTGGTATTCACTGACCTTTGGGAAGTATTTTGACATGTACATGGGTACCTTGGTCGTGTAGTGTATCTTGTAGACCAGGCCCATCTACTCTAAGCCATACTAGGTTGTCAAAGTGGGCAGGGGTGAGGTGGGTTCTAGGAGTAAGGTCAAGTAGTAGTCTGACCAGTTTGTTTTGAGATGTTTGTAATTTTGTTTTTAGCGCCTTTGAGGTGCTTTGGTACCATGAGGTGCAAGCATAGTCGTAGTACCCTTGAATGAGTGCTCCTGCCAGAGTCTTCAGGGTATTCTTGTTTACCAGTGAGGAGATCCGGTACAAGAATCGAGTTCGTTGGTTGACTTTTTTTATTACATTGGATGCCATTTTGTCACAGGAAAGATTTGCCTCTAGGATGGAACCCAGGTAGGTAATATCTTCTTTCCTTGTGACAATAATTTGTCACCCACTGTAACAATCTACTCTCTACAAACCATTGGTCATGGCGGGTACACATTGTTGAATAAATTAGGCTACCCACAGCATCTCTGTACATTTTTCAGTTCCTGAGCATCCTCCTGATAGTCTAGTCTTTGATAACATGGTGTTTCCCTTGATCTACATTCTTACATGTCTAAACGTTTGAGGGTCTTTCACACATAGTTACATCATTGAGAACATTGTAGTGGAAAATGTATAGTTTGTATGAATTGATTATGAACTGATTATGAATCATCATTGCTATCGATCTGCACTCTACCACGGAGCTCTGTAATATATTAACAGATCTCTGGTGGTACATTGACAGACCTCTGTGGGATGTATTGATCTTTACCAGGACAGGGGGGGGACATGATGACATCCCGGTTTTGGGTCAGAATAGATGAGATCGTATGATGTAAGGGGGAGGAGACGCCTGTCATGCTGTCATGTGATCAACTGTTCTAGAATGTCTATAAAGGTCAATGTAAGGGGAGGGATCTTCCTCTTCTTCTTCTTCCTCGTTTTCTGACCGGCGCCGGGTTTCATATCAATTTGGTTCTGTATTACTTCTGTATTACTCCTGTTCTGTTCTAAATCAATTCTGTACTCTTAAACCAATGCTTTAAGTTGAATAAACTTCAATTGATACGTAATTAAGACCAGCCTCGTCTGCTTTTCCTTTAAGAAGCCCATTCTCCTTCAACATGGTAAGTCATCCACCTTTGTATTTAAACATGGGATCTATTTTTGTATTTAAACATGGTAAATCATCCACCTCTGTACTTAAACATGGAATTAAACAATCATCCACCTCAGTATTTAGACATGGACTCTAATCAGGTATTTAAACCTGGATTCTACTCCTCCCGTATTTAAACCTAGAGTATCCTTCTCCTGCCTTTAAGTGTGTAGCCAAGTGTGTAGCCACCCTCCTTCATTATTTAAACATGGAGTACCCTCCTTCAGCATTTAAGCAATTTGCTAGGAGCCACACTTTGTATTTGTCGTGGCCTTCAATACCCTCCTGGATTGAATACACCCATTTCCCTCCCACTGTCTGTCTGCCCTCTGGTAACTTGGTTGAATACACCCATTTCCCTCCCACTGTCTGTCTGCCCTCTTCGGGGGACAATGTGACCTCTTTAAAGGTCGGGGTTACCCCACTGACTACCCTGTAGTAGTAATCAACGGGGTAGGTGTACTGTCCTCCTCGTCACTCCCTTTCCGTGCATTGTCTGTCAGATATTTTGGGGGTTTGTGTTCCCTTGAGGGATACCTCCCACTGCTTGGGGCACTTGACGTCACCCTCGGGTGCTCCTCGTCATCGCCCTCTGGGGGTTGCTGACTGTCTGCCTGCACGACCGTACTAAGTACACTGGGTTGGTTTGCCTCTGTTTCTACACACCTTACTCTGGAGTCCAGCTCTGGCTCCTCTGTCTGTGTCTCGCTCTCACATGTTGCCTTCGTGACAAACTTGACTAGCATGTGTTTCTGCACTCTCCCGTTGCCGGGATGATAAACTAGGAAAGCGGGGCCAATCAGGGCCACATTATCCACAAATTGATCATTTTGCAATAGTCCTGGTGACTAATTAAGTCATTAATGTACACGGATGAGCAGAAGACACAGCCTTGTGGTACTCCAGTCTGAGGACTGATAAGGATGGTCATGACAGCTCTGATATAGGAATATGATGGAGTCAGTATGGGGAAGTGGGCAGATGTTAGCAGGTACTGTGGGGGCAATATGAAGGAAATTACATCCAATGTGTGCATAATATATGTAAAGCCTCCACTGGCAGTATCCACGAATTCCTGCATACATTATCTGCCAGTTGTGAAATTCATGTATTTTGGATGGGTTCCGGGGAATATACAATTTGAAGAGTCTTGCCCTGTGACACTGATTGAATAAACACATGCTGTGAGCATGTTGAGCGCTATTAGTTATACATCCAGAGGTCTTAGTGCCATGGGTAAGTCATTAGGACAATAGTCTTGGCATATGGACAAAGCACTACATTTGGGGGGTTTGATAAAACTACTGTTTGTATTGGTATAGTAAATGGGGGAAGATGCTGGTCAAATGTTGTCTGTCATGGGTGTTGGTTAAGAACCAAATTTAGATATTGTGGGAAATTCTAATTGAATTGAACTTTCCTCTTGGAGGTTGCATTGGGCCATGCTGAGACGTGCTGGAAGGACAGTGGACGTCGCAGGGGGTTCCTGGAGCTGAAGGATGAAGATCCCAACAGACTTTTCTCGCTTACAGAGAACTGGCTTACGGCCATAACAACCTGGACACGCCCGGTCTCATCCTATCTCAGAAGCTAGGCAGGATTCAAGCCTGGTTGGTACTGGGATGGGGGGCATCAGGAAAGCGCATGGCAAGAAGATCGCAGGCTGAGTCGTGGACGGTGGACTGGACGAGAGACAGAGTGGGACATTAATAAAAAGTGTTGTTATAGTTAGGCGATTATAATGTGTTCACGGTTGTTGTCGTTGCATTCATATAAGATAACTATGTTTCTATGACCCTTTTTTCTTTTGGCATAACCCAGTGTATTGAATGTTGGCTGAACCATGGTTAGACTCAGGAAATGTATTCAGTCATACACCATAGGTAATCAGAGTGGGTTGGAAGTGGGAATTACCGACAAGATTACAATGAGTTGAGTTTTACCCTTCTCACACAGAGTTTTAATTTTTTTTCTCCTATAGATATATAATAATCTATATAATAAATGTGATGAGACGGGAAGTTTCTTAACACAATTGTAGGTGCTGAGACATTCGTTCTTGATACGGACATGCACATATTGGTGGGTCTGTGAATTAGTCTGAAGCGGTGATATTCACTCTCAATCAACAACGTGTGTCTCGGTGCACGGTAAGTGAGGGGAGGAGCAAAGTCGGTAAAGAAAAGTGTTTCAGCAGACTGCTGGAAGTGTAGAAAGATTCAGTAAGTGTCTATGAGCCCACCAGGGACAGATCCTTGGTGGGACAGAGTGATTATGGCTATAGGTCATAAAGGATGGCGGGAGCAAGATCAAGATGGAAATGTGGAAGTAGGATGGTAGTGAGGTTATGCTATGTATTTATTTTCTTTCTGTTTTAGGATAATACTCTATTCCAGGAAGTTCTTAGTTGGGGTCAAATTTATTTAATTTAAATTTTTAATTTATTATTATTATTATAATTTATTTTTATTTTTTATTTTTATTTTTATTTTGTAACTTTTACTCAAATGTCTTACGTTTACATTTTCTTAGTTGTCTATAGGTGGGACTGGTGGCAGCCCCAACAGGGGGAATGTAGTGGAAAATGTATAGTTTGTATGAATTGATTATGAACTGATTATGAATCATCATTGCTATCGATCTGCACTCTACCACGGAGCTCTGTAATATATTAACAGATCTCTGGTGGTACATTGACAGACCTCTGTGGGATGTATTGATCTTTACCAGGACGGGGGGGGACATGATGACATCCCGGTTTTGGGTCAGAATAGATGAGATCGTATGATGTAAGGGGGAGGAGACGCCTGTCATGCTGTCATGTGATCAACTGTTCTAGAATGTCTATAAAGGTCAATGTAAGGGGAGGGATCTTCCTCTTCTTCTTCTTCCTCCTTTTCTGACCGGCGCCGGGTTTCATATCAATTTGGTTCTGTATTACTTCTGTATTACTCCTGTTCTGTTCTAAATCAATTCTGTACTCTTAAACCAATGCTTTAAGTTGAATAAACTTCAATTGATACGTAATTAAGACCAGCCTCGTCTGCTTTTCCTTTAAGAAGCCCATTCTCCTTCAACATGGTAAGTCATCCACCTTTGTATTTAAACATGGGATCTATTTTTGTATTTAAACATGGTAAATCATCCACCTCTGTACTTAAACATGGAATTAAACAATCATCCACCTCAGTATTTAGACATGGACTCTAATCAGGTATTTAAACCTGGATTCTACTCCTCCCGTATTTAAACCTAGAGTATCCTTCTCCTGCCTTTAAGCAGTGTAGCCACCCTCCTTCATTATTTAAACATGGAGTACCCTCCTTCAGCATTTAAGCAATTTGCTAGGAACCACACTTTGTATTTGTCGTGGCCTTCAATACCCTCCTGGGTTGAATACACCCATTTCCCTCCCACTGTCTGTCTGCCCTCTGATAACTTGGTTGAATACACCCATTTCCCTCCCACTGTCTGTCTGCCCTCTTCGGGGGACAATGTGACCTCTTTAAAGGTCGGGGTTACCCCACTGACTACCCTGTAGTAGTAATCAACGGGGTAGGTGTACTGTCCTCCTTGTCACTCCCTTTCCGGGCATAGTCTGTCAGATATTTTGGGGGTTTGTGTTCCCTTGAGGGATACCTCCCACTGCTTGGGGCACTTGACGTCACCCTCGGGTGCTCCTCGTCATCGCCCTCTGGGGGTTGCTGACTGTCTGCCTGCACGACCGTACTAAGTACACTGGGTTGGTGTGCCTCTGTTTCTACACACCTTACTCTGGAGTCCAGCTCTGGCTCCTCTGTCTGTGTCTCGCTCTCACATGTTGCCTTCGTGACAAACTTGACTAGCATGTGTTTCTGCACTCTCCCGTTGCCGGGATGATAAACTAGGAAAGCGGGGCTTCCCTTGTCGTGTCCTACGAAAAATCCTTTTACACCTCTGGACATGGGCTTTCCCCTGTCCTGCAGGTACGCATAACACATTGATCCAAATCGGTGCATTCTGGCTAGATTACACTTCTTTCCTGTCAGTGCTGTATACATGCCCGAGTGCTTATTAAAGCACATGTTTCTGGTGTAAGCGGCTTCTTGCACCGCATAATGCCATAGGCTCTTAGGTAAGTTACTATCTGCTAGCTTACTCCTAGCCATTTCGAAAAGGTTATGTCATTCCCTCTCTGCCACCCCGTTCAACAGTGATTGGAACTCTCTGTTTGTGAACTCGGTTTCGTTGTCGGACCTCAAGCATCCTACGTTACCATAAGGGGCTACGTCTGCCAGGAATTTCTCCGTGGCCTGGGGTGTGTCACTCTTTGCTTTGAGAAAGTAAACAAACACTGCCCCTGTGCACACGTCTGTAAAAGACTGTACATATCCAAAGCCTCCTATGGACTCGTTGCTTACTGGGCCGGCTAGGTCCGTGTCAACTAATGCAAGTGGGATTTCTGTATCTCGGTTGAGTAAACTTCCCCGTTTTGCACACTGCACAATTTTTGTCAGGTCTACGCTTTTCTCCTTCAATGTGCATGCCTTCTGACACTACTTGCAGTTTCAGTAAATCCTCGTAATTACAATGACCCATAAGCTCGTGCCATGTCTGAATATCGTGACTGGCCGTCACGCTACACATATCATTATTATCATTACACTTGTTGTTATCATTACGCTTGTCGTTGTCATTACACTCCGTTTGCAGATAATATATTCTCTGGTTCAAACCGTGTACCGTCAGGTTCTACAAGAAAATTTTTACCTTTATCGAAGAATACCTTGGCACCGCTTGCAGTAGCAGCTATTACAGAGAATAGTCCTTGTGGGAACGATGGTACGTAGAGAGCGTTACACTTTCAGTGCCGGCCGTGTTTTCCTTTTTACCCCGTTGAATGCCACCATCCACGGCCAATGTTAACGTTAATATCGCCTAATCTATGTTTTAAATTATGGTCTAATCTGCCCGTCGCTTATCAAAGACTCATTTTCCAGTCAACATTGGCAAGGCAGATTGTATTTTTATCGCTTCATTTCCGTTTGATAGCATTTTGAAAATCACCCGTTTTCCGGGGTAAAACAACCCATGCCTATGATAAACGCCTTTTACTGGAATATTCCAGAACGTTGTCATTTGTCGGCCTATTTATGAATCGTTTTCAAATAAATGCTAGATGATCGATAGTATATGTGTGCGCACGCACGCTCGTGCCGTGCGCTGATAATCCCTGCTCTTATTTCCTCATGGCTTTTACAGTCAAAACAGCCATATCACATATCACATAAACGCTTATATATCCGTGAAAACGAGTCTGATTATCCTAACACTGATAACATAGATTCCTTACCTGAGGTCAGATGGTATCCAAATGGTTTATTCCAATTTCCGATCGCCATTCGAAAAAATCGATAAATGTATTGATCCATCGTGTGTACAGTAGAACACATGATCCGTGCGGCTCAGAGGCTCCAGAATGAACTCTGGTAGACCCCGGCTGCATTAATGAGAAGTAAAATGTGGAGTCAGAAATCCGTTCTCCCATTCACTTTCATTGAGTCCATTCCAAAAGGGTGATTTACCATCTGGGAGACGATAGGGGGCGCTTTTTTCACATCTGAGCGCCGGCGGTCCCTGGATCTCCAACGGTAGGCTCGCGTGATGCAATATGATTTCAGATCGCTAATAATAAAATAAAAACACCAGAGAATACTCGTGACCGTGGCATTCAACGGTCGGGGCGTAAACCCGAGAAAAGCTGTGAGAGGCATACAAAGTGTTAACGTCACCGTACGCCGGCGCCCCTTACTGTCCGTGAGGCATACCTGTGCGTCTCCTCTCTCTTGCGCCAATCCGTAGGTGCGTCTCCCGTCCGCCAGCTCCATGCTGTGCCTCTCCGGGTGGAAAGTGTCGTCAAAGTTCTGGAACCAACTCCGCTCGTTGATGACATGGGACGACACACCTGTGTCCACGATCAGTCCCCTTCTCTGGGCTCGCTGCAGCTGGGCCGGTCCGGCGGTGCACGCCGTCCGCGCCCCGAAAGCGCAGTCTTCTTGTCCCATTATTCTCCGGGCGTCGTCTCGATCCGTCTCACGTCGACCGTCGCTGCCATCGTGTCTGCTGTCGTCATCCTGTCCACAGCCGTCTTCTTGTCCGTAGCCGCCATCTTGTCCGTAGCCGCCATTTTGTCCGTAGCCGCCATTTTGTCCGTAGCAGCCATTTTGTCTGTGGCCTCCGTCTCGTCATGGCCGCCGCCTCGTCCATGGCCGTCATCTTGCCCATGCGCGTATTGCGCGCTCTGGTCGTGTTTCTTCATGCACGCTCTGTCTGTGTGCCCCGTGGATTTGCAGAAGCTACACCAGACAGTCTTTGTGCAGTCGCTTCTCCGATGGCCTTTCTCTCCGCATCGCCAACACGCCAGTTCCGTCGTGGTCCTGGTCCTCTCCCTTGGCGTCGCTCTGGCCTTTAGCACCCTCTCTCCCGCCTCCGCGGCGGCTGGGTGGGTATCTTCTGAGGCCTCGAAGTTCCTTAACTTAGCCTTGAATTGTCCCAACGTCATGTCCGTTGAACCGTGTGTTACCAGGAGTGTGAACGGTTTGTACAGCTCCGGTAGTCCTCTCATCATCATCGCCATCATTAGCCCATCGCTTGGTGCTTCTCCGGCACTCCTCAATGGCGTCGTGATTTGCTCCGCTCTGTTGACGTATTCGGTCACAGTCTCTGTGGGCGCCTTCCTCAGGGCCGTTAGTGCTATGTAGAGGGCCACGACTCTGGGTCTTCCTCGCCCGATGTAATGCTCTCTCAACACCTCCAGGCTTTCTCGGCCTCGGTCTTTAGTGTCGCGGAATATCAGCCCCAGGCTGGTGTCGTCGAGCAGCGGCGCTAACTCACAGTACGCGTTTGCGTTACGCTGGTCGTCCAGGGCTTGCTCTTCCGCCGTCAGTTCTCCCGTGGGGGCTGCCAGGATTGTCTCCTTCAGTCCCGCACCGTGCATGCAGCATAGCATGCGCTCTTCCCAGAGCTCGTAGTCATCTGCTTGGTTATAGTCATCTCCCCATTTTAGTTTTACTTCCCTTATTAAAGTAAACAAATACACTTTCTGTATTAACAAGGCTATTATATAGCAATCAATAGGAACATCCTGTAAAGTGGAAACAGTGCTATTCTCCTATAGCATCAATAAACGATAGGTTATGACTATAACCAAGTTCTGTTAGTAATGGTGACGCTCGGCATCACTACTGCACTGTACCTCGCTCGTGCACGCGCACTGAATAAAAATTCCACAAATGTACCTTTACATCCCAACATTCGTCTGACCACACCCCTATCAGCTTACCTACATAAGCAGGGGTGGGGCCACATACTCGCCTCCTTCCCAAGCTTTCACCACAAGGTGAGATCAAGGGCAGCAGCGGCGTCTGATGCCGAGCGTCACCATTACTAACAGAACTGTATCGTAATGGCTCCGCTCGGCATCACTACTGCACAAGGGAGGCCGAGCGAGAGCCATCGGCCGACAAATACACCCCACTGAGGCCCCCCACAACCATCAGATCAGGGAGGACCGAGCCCCCCCGACCCCCCCTAATGGAGGGCACCCCCCTTATTGGAGGTTCCCGGGAGGGTGACGGACCCGACCGTGCGAAGAGGCACTCAAGCAACTCAACGCACAGGGTGAGCAGACCGTGGCCTGACCCCACGACTACACACATGCACAACCCGCATGCCACCCGGGAACGAACGGAGGGAACAACCTCGTTATTGCCCCCAGAAATCACGGGGTCAAGAGCAAACCCAACCCCGTGGCAAGGCCGTAGTAGCGGAGCGCGAAGGAAGACCCAGACCCACTGAAGGGACTGGATCCCCTGGAAAACGGGGGCCCGGAGAGGTCAATGACGCCAGGCATCAAGACCCCACCAGGCGGTCACTTAGTGACACCGCCCCCCACATCGCCAGCGTATTCGGATAAGGCCCCTCCAAGAGCGGGCCCTTTCCCCCCAATAGCACACCGCCTGGCACACTGACCCTGCAGAACAGGCAGTCAGCATGGCCGTAAGCACACAAAAAAGGTTAACCAACGGAAGCAGGCAGCGCACCGGGGAAAACCAGGCAACAGGCTGTAACCTGAGCCTGGAGCACTGCGGACGAGACAGGCGCCAAAGGAGTTAGCTGAGAACAGCCCCCCCGGCGGAAGGGGCGTATGCTGGCGTTGTTGCATGACCAAGCCTCCATTTAAAAAAAAAACCACCCAGAGGGGTTGAGGCAGAGAAGGCTGACATGATTGGCAGACGTCATGAACGTGCAGGGGCACCCTCAACCGGGTAACCCGGGAGTTGACACTGCTCCAACACACCAGGGAATCAACCACCTTGTCGTTACCCAATGCGGTGGTTGTTCCTATAACCCCTCAAGGAAAAACTCCAAAACACACCTGCGGGTACACACTGGCTATACCGCAGTACAAGTGTTTCAGTTTTCAAAAAAGGGTTATTCCAGGCCTACGGGTTGACGAACATTACTTCGGACCGGGCCCGGCGGCACGGGAAGCACAGGGTTACCAGAGGAGGTCCAAGACCACCCAAACAGGCCCCTCTTCGCCACGCGTGAGAGAGGAGCGAAAAGAATGGAGAACCAGCCCTAAGCACACCGCACTTGGTATTCCCAGGCGGTCTCCCAACCAAGTACTAACCAGGACCGAACCTGCGTAGCGGCCGAGATCTGACGAGATCGGGCGTGTACAGGTTGGCACGGCCGTAAGCCATTACGGTAGTGCAGAGTACAATATGTACCCAACAAGGGTCTCCATAGCGCCTAACCCTGTGACACCCGGACCGACCTGGCATTTTCCCCCCCGAAAAAAGCACAAGTCCCTCAGGGTACCAGAACAGCAGATCTGCATCCCTGGCGGACAACGGGTTAACTGACCTGGACCAGCGTGACCAGGCCAGTCCCGTGTCCTAACCACGCCGACCTGCCCACTCCAGGAGAGGGGGTAGGTATGCGTGTCGATCTAAAACATGAAAAGAGGGCGCCACCCAGACGGTCCTCATTTAGACCGTGCTCAGTGGCCCACCCCAAGGGCGTGAGACCCCTCTACCTATGTTCTGATCTATTCTGTTAACATCCCCCAGATATGAACGAGAATTCATCGAGACAACCTAGTAAACTAGCGCTCGGAAGAGACAAAACTCCATCCCAGTTGCCCTATAAAAACGCTGTTTTAACAAGCAACCAAGGCGCACTTAGCCCCTGTGTGACCCTGAACAGAAACACACCGAGCCAGCACTATGTATGCGTCGAGTCCCAAACACATCAATGGATAGTCTATCAAGACACCAAACATTGTTCCTCCAAGTCGCCTGGGAGAACGACACGGAGCCGTCGTGCTTCATGTACCTTCCTCTTTTTATCCCAAAAAAGAAAGAACACAGACTGACATGAATCCCTCGTGACGCAGGCTGAGGGTAATTTTTTTTTACATTTTTACATCCCACCACCCTCCCATAGGGAGGAGACGGAAATCCCCAGAGAGACTTCCCACGCGAGCTGTATAGATTGAAAAGAATATATTGCAACATTTGAGCTACAGATCCAGCCAGAATTAGTCATGGAACAGCTGTTTGCCGGCCGTTTTGACGCCGTTTTGCGTGGTTAATGTTAACAATGACCAGCGGGGGCGCTCTCATACAGCTGGTGACAACGTGCTGGACGAGCTCCGCCCTCGGCAAAGTGAGAGAGAGGCAGAGAGAGTGGACTAGGAAGTAAATATCGCGTCTCTCGTCTGTTGGCAGTGGATTTAGCTCTCAATCAGTAAGCTCTTAATATACATTACTATTGAAATGCATTTTTACTTAACTTTACATCATTATTCAAACGTGATAGGAAGTTATGAGTCATCAGCCGTTTATATGCAGTACGTTTTTGCCTACAGATTATACAGTACATGGCAAATGGTGTAGCCGGCTCACATACTGTACAGTAGACTAACGTTACGTTACTTTCTCAGATAGCAATCTGTGTGTGTGTGTACTTATGTGTTGTACTAATTGTACTAATAATAGTGTTTACGTTCCATGTGTCCATATCCTGGCTGCCAAGAGGTGCGAGGAGCTGGAGAACACTGGAGAGCAGCATCAAGGAAACTTGTTGTGTGCCGTGTTGGGCAGGACTCCCTGGAAGAAGATATATTGTATCTCAATGGGACATTCCTTGATAAATAAAGGATATAAAATTGTTTGATACTTTTCTGGACTCTTTGTATCATAAACAGTACTGTATTTGCAAATCTGATATGTCATTAAATGTATAGATGTAGCAGTACTGTCTATCTGTATGTCATATACTGTATGTTATGATGAATTGAAAATGGGGGACCCTGATGTAAACAAGATGAAAGTCTTTCTCTGGTCTGCATCCCCTTAACAATTGTGTGTATTGAGCTGTACTGTATTGTACCCATTCTGCAATCTGTTAATACAGTTTTCAATTAATGTCAGACGTCCTCTCCATAAAAAAAACGATTGAATTGCTCAGAATTTTTAATTATGTCCCCAATAGGACATAATATTAATATTATTCCCCAGTATGACACAATAAACACAGAATGAATGCCCCCCCCCCCCCCCCCCATAAAAACATACTGCCAAATTACCCCCATGGGTGTTGAAGGCACTGTACCACCACAAGTCAGGAATTGAGAAAAAGAAAATGCAACATCAGCCTCACGCTGCTCCAACTTTCTTCCAGCATCGTGATATTGTAATATTCTTACATCCACTTGGACCATGAACAAACAAAAAAGGTGTTGAGAAAGACAGCGAACACTACAGAAAGGAGGAACTTGGGGATTGAATGGAGAAATTAAGTAAGAGATGTAAAGATTATGCATTACAATTGATGATTAATCAACAATAATGGAAAACCAAACTATTCTTGCTCTTTACCATTTTTTCCACCCTCATCTCCAAAACAGTTGGCGTTAACAAATAATACTAGAGACAGAATGAGTTTTGCTTCTTTTTTTTGTTTTTCTTTTAATCAGTGAAATATATTCCCATCCATATCCCCAACTTTGTGATTTTTACATACTGATCAGACGGAGGCAGAATAGCCTGCACATACATCAATGCATCTCTTGTAAGATATGAATTGCGGCATACATTTTCCCAGACATGGTGCTGTTGGCGTCAAGCACAGGAGGTGAGGGGTGGATTGTCACCACCTGTTTAGCTAGGGCAGAGCGCATGTAGAGGGCATAGAAGAACCAGACGAGGCTGAAGATGCACAGGCCGATGGAGATGTTGATGAACACTTTGCCCATGTCAACCTTCTTCTTCTTCTCCTTGCGGTGCCGCTATATATATCAACAACAATCATTCACAAATAATAGACCAGAACAGGAATGGAAAGGAAACGTCAGTGACGTCACATACTGGATTTACTACATCGCCCTCTGTAGAACACAAATGAGCAAGGGCGCACATAATAATAATATATTTAACACCCCCACTCGAACTTAGCTTATTGTGGTACAAAACAAAAATATATATATATATATTCTCCCTCTTTGGCCTTCAATACAAAATAAACAACAACAAAAAAAAAACATATTGGCACATCCATGCTTTTCTTTCACTCTAACTAAGTGCCAAACAAATACTGAGCAAACTTCTTCAGTTGTAGCTTAGTGGCTGGTTTTGTCATCACATCAGCAATCATGTTGTCAGTAGGACAATATTCCAAACATATCCTCCCACTATTCACAGTTTCTCTTATGAAGTGATATTTTATATCAATATGTTTACATCTTTGCCTGTTTACAGGATTCCTGGCTAGTGCAATAGCTCCTTGGTTATCATCATAAACCTTGGTTTGTGCATACTGACATCCATCAATACCCTTGAGTAGCTGTTGCAAATACATACACTCCTGTATGGCTGATGCTAAGGCCATGTATCCTGCCTCGCACGTAGAAAGTGCAACTGTTGGTTGTCTTCTACTCTTCCATGAAATGAGAGAGCTTCTCTCACTTAGACTGGCACAGTACCCTGTGGTACTATGTCTGTCTACAACGTCTGATGCCCAGTCAGCATCACTGTGGACTATTAGGCCTAGTTCACCTGTATCATTCTTTTTAAAACATAAGCCACGGTCTGTTGTACCCTTAAGATACATGAACACATGTTTTACAGTGTTCCAATGCTCTTCACTTGGTTCAGAAAGATGCTGGGAAAGTTTACTGACTACAAAACTTAAATCTGGTCTAGTGCATGTAGCCAAATAGATCAAACTTCCCACTGCCTCTCTATACATCCTCGGGTCTCCAAATTTTTCTGCATTTTCTGTGTATTCAAGTTTTGATTCACATGGGGTCTCTCTGGACCTACACTCTTGCATTCCAAATCTGGAGAGGATTTTGTTCACATACCTCTGTTGTGACATTGTGACTTGACCCTCTGACTGGTTAAAATCTATCCCTAGAAAATGTTTTAATTTTCCCAGATCCTTCATTTTAAACCTCTCAGCAAGCATAATTTTGACACCTTTCACAACCTCCTCATTGTTACCAGCAATGATTAAATCATCAACAAATACAATTAGAATCACTTTTTCATTTTGTTTTTCCCTTGTGTATTGGCAGTTATCAGCAGGATTTTGTTCAAAACCATTCTCAGTGAGATATGCATGTAACAGAGCATTCCAGTTTCTGCCTGACTGCTTTAGACCGTATAGGGATTTCTGTCATTTGCATACTAGCTTTTCTCCTGTTTCTGACTATCTCATAACCTTCAGGTTGTTCCACATAGACCTCATGATCAATTGGTGCATGCAGGTAGATTGCTATCTGAGAAAGTTAAAATGCTAACATAACGTTAGTCTTTGTGAGCTGGCTACAACATTTTCCAATGTGTAAACGGACAGCCAAGAACACGGCAATAATTGACCATTTTGAGCGTTCGAATCCCCGTTTTTCTAATTTTTTACTTCTTCTTCCATCAAAAATGTATGTTACTTTTCTACCAATCTGTATTAGAGAGTCTCATCAGATATGGTATTACAGCTTGGTTTGGTAACCTGTCTGTACAATTAAAGTCCAAACTGGTCCGTCTGATGCAGACCGCATGGAAGATCATAGGGGTGAAAGGTCACCCATCCCTGCAGTCTATGTATGAACAGGCTACTCTAAGGCAAGCCAATAGAATAGTCTCGAAAACAAGAGATCTAATGTACATTAAACTTGAAAACAGTCTGTCTCGTCTCTCCCTCCATCCCAACAGGGGGGTAGAGTGACTAGCCTGTGTAGGTGTGACATTGGATTGGCAACCCCCACACACACCATTGAAATGCTAATTGTTGGGGGACCCTGATGTAAACAAGACGAAAGTATTTCTCAGGTCTGCACCCCCTTAACAATTGTATGTATTGAGCTGGACTGTACTGTACCCATTCTGCAATCTGTTAAAATTTGATTTTACATTTACATTTAGTCATCTACCTATTGAAGCGTTGAGAGAAAAAGACAGCCAAGATTGTACTTTAAACTAAATTACTTTTATTTGCCTGTATTCTAATTACATGCAATGCTTTGGTCCAACATTTTAAATGTCAAAGTAGAACTGTAATATGTACTTTCTCAGTCAGTGCTAAGTTCACATCAAAACAAAAGTAGAACTGTAATGTGGACTCTCATATTATTAACATTGACAAACATATTTACAATTAGCATTTTATAAAGTAGAACTGTAATGTGTACTTTCTCAGTCAGTGCTAAGTGCAGTTATCTTATGCAGCATCACTTTTCACATCAAAACAAAAGTAGAACTGTAATGTGGACCTTCTCCTATTAATTAACATTGCCAAACATATTTACAATTAGCATTTTATAAAGTAGAACTGTAATATGTACTTTCTCAGTCAGTGCTAAATGCAGTCCTCTTATGCAGCATCACTTTTCACATCAAAACAACAGTAGAACTGTAATGTGGACTGTATCACAGGTCAATCACAAATGTCTCTCTAATCCTTGAAAACAATGCTGTTTACATAGCATTTAACATAGCATTAGTTGGGTTTTTTTATTATCCTTTGGCGGAATTATAGGTCAACGTGTAACTTTAATATTTCCGTTGGTGTACTATACTACTGCCGTCCGTCACTGGACCATGCGTGTCCCGACACCGACGCCTGCTGCGCCTGCTGTGTGCTGTGAGTGTCAGTGTTGCTACAGTACAGTCACAGTCGTCAGTCAGTCACACTTATTTAACATGATCAAATAATTATTATAATATTTTTTACTTCACTTTGAAATATTATAGTGAAATATTTTGCAATGTTGTCGCATTTATCTTGTTGAAATCCTCCAACAGGCTCTTTTTTGTAAGTTGACTGGTTTGCACACCAATAATACAGTGCAATAATAGAATAGTAGAATAGATAGTAAAATTATGCAATAGAATGGCCAGAGTAAAATAGTGCTACAGTACAATCAACAGCAGGGTGTATTAGAAGGCTATGGTGAAGAGGTACGTTTTTAGCTTATTTCTGAAAATATTAAGAGATCTAGCTTCCCTAATGTCCATAGGTAGTGTGTTCCATAACTTTGGTGCATAGTTAGCAAAGGCTGCATCACTGATTTTCTTTAGACTGTGGCTCGGAACCTTCAATAGTAGATGATCGCAATGTTTATACTTTGTATATAAGGAGGAGGACCTTGAAATCAATTCTAAATGTTACCGATGATTACTGATGTAAACAGGGGGATCCTGATGTAAACAAGACGAAAGTCTTTCTCTGGTTTGCATCCCCTTAACAATTGTATGTATAATTGTATGTAATTGTATGTATAACATCTGCCAATTTTTTTTATAGTTTTTGATTCACAGCGGGATCCGGAAGCGCCACTGAACCGTGAACCGTGAGTCGAATCAGTGAATCGGTTCATTGCCGTGAGCGTGTATCGAATCGCTCACTCACTGAAATGATCCGTTGGGCACATCACTAATGACTGTTGCCTTTGACACACCTCTGATGTGGGAGATGAGGTCAAAGGACATGTCGTGACGCAGTTTGACAAGGGTGATAAATAGCTGATCTATGGGTGAGATTATGGTGCTCCTTGTCTTCTCTGTGTGCAAGAAAGAAAACAAGTGCTGAAGCACTGGCCAGGTAACACCTGTCATCATCTTGCATTTGGTGTCGTTGCTGTCCACAGATGAAGCGGTCAAGGAGCTTGACTCGACCTTGGTTCTCTGTTGGTCACCATCCTCCTTGGCTGCATCCCTCTCCTTTTTTCACGCCGCTCATGGCGACTGATGTTTGTTGACGTAGATGGTGTAGACTGTGATGTTGAAGGGAATACAGATGGTATGTAGTCTGGGTGTGTTTGGTCATTGACCTTTGCTCCTGAATGAATGAATGAAAACGTTATTAACAGATTGCAGAATGGGTACAATACAGTACGGCTCAATACACACAATTGTTAAGGGGATGCAGACCAGAGAAAGACTTTCGTCTTGTTTACATCAGGGTCCCCCATGCGAGTTCTCTCTCTCTCTCTTGGATCAAATAACAAACTCAGCAAGGCCAACGGCTTCTCTGTTACAGTGGGTGACAATATTGTCACAAGGAAAGATGAAATTACCTACCTGGGTTCCATCCTAGAGGCAAATCTTTCCTGTGACAAAATGGCAACCAATGTAATAAAAAAAAGTCAACCAACGAACAAGATTCTTGTACCGGATCTCCTCTCTGGTAAACAAGAATACCCTGAAGACTCTGGCAGGAGCACTCATTCAAGGGTACTACGACTATGCTTGCACCTCATGGTACCAAAGCACCTCAAAAGCGCTAAAAACTAAATTACAAACATCACAAAACAAACTGGTCAGACTACTGCTTGACCTTACTCCTAGAACCCACCTCACCCCTGCCCACTTTGACTACCTAGGATGGCTTAGAGTAGACGACAGAGTACAGCAACTTGCAATGGGCCTGGTCTACAAGATACTGTACACTACACCACTAAGATACCCATGTACATGTCGAAATACTTCCCAAAGGTCAGTGAATACCACGACCACAACACCAGAGGGAGTTCCACAAATCATGTTCAACCCAGATTCGGCTCAAACAAGGGACTAAACACGTTTCGCAATTATTAAAATGATAATACTTTTATTAATATTAATTAGGCTACTGCTGGCCATTCATCAAGCGAGACATTGCTGATTGTTTATGTATTTTATAAGACAAGACTACAGCAGCCGTGTATCTTGGATGTAATGATTGATTGATTGATTGATTGATTGATTGATTGATTGATTGATTGATTGATTGATTGATTGATTGAAAGAAAATTAACAGATTGCAGAATGGGTACAATACAGTACAGCTCAATAAACACAATTGTTAAAGGGATGCAGACCAGAGAAAGACTTTCGTCTTGTTTACATCAGGGTCCCCCATTTTCAATTCATCATAACATGACATACATGACATACAGATACAGTACTGCTACATCTATACATTTATGACATACCAGATTTACAAATACAGTACTGTTTGTGATACAAAAAGAGTCTAAAAAAGAGAGTATATGATAACGTTAGCACACTGTCGATGGCTCATTGATTTAACTGTAGCTAGCAAGCCAAGTTACTATGGGGGACCCTGATGTAAACAAGACGAAAGTCTTTCTCTGGTCTGCATCCCCTTAACAATTGTGTATATTGAGCTGTACTGTATTGTACCCATTCTGCAATCTGTTAAATAAAGTTTTCATTCATTCGTTCATTCACTTACCGATCTTTGTGCAGCTTCTTAGTTCAAGTGTCGAACGAAGTTGGACGTTGCATCTCCATCTGTGATCCTCGAACCGCACGTTTTGCATACTGCGATTCGTTTTTTGTTTATCACCGCATAGTTTTTATAACGAAACGCAACAATCCTGGGTAGCATTTTACATTTCGCCGTTCTGAATGAGTGAACTCAGCTGTAACATTACTTCCTGACTGTGGATCGCTCGTGCTATCGCGCAACGTGATTGGTTGTTTCAAAACAAACCAAGTGGATTGCACAATGTCGCTCTATTGGTTGGATTCTTATTATATATTATTACTATTGTATTATGCACATCGTTGCGGGCAATTTCATTTTATAAATAATAAAATATATATATATATTAGACACGCTGGGATTCAAACCCGGGGCGTCGGCTTGAAAGGAATGGGCATAAACCATTAGACCATGGCACCTCCACTAGCAATCTACACAAAATATACATATTGACTGCTCCATTCGACAGGTTTTAACTGGTTAATTATTTTATTCAGCAACATTGCTTTAGACATATGGTATGGTATTTATTTTAGACAACAAAACATATACAGATCGTTATACAGTATACTGTGTAGGACGTTGTAGCGTCCGTCTAATGACTTTGCGCCTCCTGGCGGCATAAAATAGAACAGCAGCCTGGGTTCCTAATTCATTTCAACGACGTGATATCACCGTGCGCGCGTCGCGGCAAAGCTCCCATGAATACTAAAAGCTTCATCTGTATGTAATATTTGGATTAGGGCTCTCCGAGGAGGAGGCACTGAACCAATACACTCAATAATCGAATTGAATCGAATACACACACAATAGAGCAGGACTCCTTTTTGAAGTTCTACTCACCTTGACAATCTGAGGAGGAGGCTCTGCACTCTGAGGAGGCTCCCTCACATGGAAGGAGAGTCCTAACTCACAGAAGGCCCGAATAGGAGCTTCGTGAGGAGGAGCCCTGACCACTCCCCGAAACAGATCCATCATATGGACCCGAACAGCTCACGGAAGTCCTACCAACAGAGACGTGCACAGTGACGTACTCTATGGCGGGGGAATTTCTGCGGTGCACACGCCCAATATTCCAGGGCGTGGGACCAGGAAACTCCCCCCCCCCCCCCCCCCCTCTTACCCTGTAACGTGCCGAGGAAAGGATTACCAGTTCACCCCTTTACGACCCCACACCCATGATACGATGTAATGACAAATAGAGCATGACACAGTCATATTCTGCTACATGAAGTGTCTTTTTAACAGCTTCACACAGCTCATGTGCTAACCTGCTATCTGATTTTTACTAAGGAAAAAACACAGAATAGAGAGGGCCCCCTTAAGAGCCCCGGTACCAGACTTACACATGTGCTTCTGTGGACAACCCAACCCAGTTGTAGATCACACGACACACACAACCCCTTATCACCTACAAAAAATGGCAAAAACACTCAGAGGAAAGCCGTTTTTCATAATGAGAGAATACATAATTCTCTATCAGTATCGGCCACAGGCCTTGCTAAGCACACACGAAAAGTGACCAAACAATCTTTTCTTTAGGAAAATATAGTTTCTCAAGCGGTTAGCACAACCCCAGCAACTAAGCTAAGGGTTACATCGTATCCCTACCACACAGTGACACAATATATTGTAACAACATGTCTGAGAGGAGGGTGAAGAAGTCCCCAGGGAACCGGGGGGAAAACACCCCTCCTATTTTACCCTTAATATGGCCAGTTGAACAGGTAAACCTGTTAATATGTGAACACACTGTTCATTGTCATTACAGGCTGAGAAAAGAATTCATTCTTCACTCATATGTCACTAAGCATAGCTTTATAGGTTAGTTTAACCCCCTTAGTTGTGAGTACACGGTACATGAACACACATGATGTTTCTCAACACAACAAACCAGATCATTTTCACATCTGTAACAAACAACCCGATTTGCATGGAGAAGCGAATACCAGTGACAAGACAATTCACACATAACTTGCGTCGTATCCTAAATGTAGTGCAGCAACACTCGTTTTGGAAAACATCGTTATTTACAAAACATTTAGAAGGGAAAGAAAGAAGAAGTGTTCAAGGTCTGGTCAGGACCTTTCCTACCGTGAGCGCAGATCAAGCGAACTGCAGTCTCTAACATGGCACCAATAGTAAACACAGCATTCCTGTGTTGTCGACATGGGCAGCGTCGCTGCTCCATCCCGCCGCTACGGTTCTCCTTGTTGACGCAGTCCTCGCCGGCCGGGCTCAGGGTAGGTTCGACTAACATCCTCTGTCAAAGATGATGTCATAGTCAGAGTGTTTAAAGCATGTTATAGTCTCAGAACGTTCAACAGTGTAGCATTAAGCTAACGGCCGCTCTCGGCCGATAGCAGCAAGCTAACGTTTCCTAGCCTAGTGACACAACAGGCTAGCGCCCCAGCTAACAGCTGACTGGCTAACAGGTAGGCCACAACTAGCACGCAAGCTAAGCAGCTATCACCTGAACTTGTACACAACGATATAACAAGCCACACTCAGACAGGCCGCCGTTCTGAAACCCTCCTCACCTTTTAAGAGAGAAGAGAAACGAGATGTCAACACAGTTTACAACAGTGATTTTACCATACATCCGGCGGAGCCAGCACAAGTCCCATCTGGGCTGTAGCCGACTTGAACATGGATCTTCCGATAACGAACATCCATGCCCACATTTCCTCGTTTAGGGTATACTCTCATTTGCATATGAAAGATGGGGCCTATACGGTGACAGAGAAGTACCCACTCGTCCAGAGATCCTGGGATCACCAGTTACTGGTCGTGGCCCACCAGTTGCTATAATGGGCTTCAAACCAAGATCCTCCACCGTCGCCTAAAAAGGCTGAACAAAGGACCCTAATCTGGGGCCGGTTTTCGTAAACATTGTCAGCTAGCCCCCATAGCACTAACAGACAAGTGGTGCTCGCAAGCAAACATTACTCACCAAACCTGGAACCCACCGCTTCTCACAACAGTCGGTGCGTCCTACAGTCCAGCTGTGTCGCTGGAGGGTTTTACCCCATCCAGCCGCAGCAAGGAGGACTGCAGTCGGGAGGCATGTAAGCGGCGTGAACTCCCAATACGAAAAAAACGGTGGAGGTGTAGAATGATCATCATCTTCCAGACACTCCAGTACGAAGACAATATCGCTGTATTTTCTCGAAAATAGTGAGAGAGAAAATAAAGATATGATGTCAACGTATCCCTTGTTTTCCAACTTTCTCCTACTAACAACCTCGTCAAGTGGGGATCTACCGAAGGCACTTCCTTGTGGTGAAAGCGAAGAAGGAGGCGAGTATGTGGCCCCACCCCTGCTTATGTAGGTAAGCTGATAGGGGTGTGGTCAGACGAATGTTGGGATGTAAAGGTACATTTGTGGAATTTTTATTCAGTGCACGTGCACGAGCAAGGTACAGTGCAGTAGTGATGCCGAGCGGAGCCATTACGATACAGAACAACATTCAACATTCTGAGTAGCAAATGATTATTAAATCACAACAGTTTACATTCCGGAACTCTATTGACATTTTGTTATGTGGTTAACATTACCACCTGGAACTCTTTTAACATTTCGTTATGTGGTTAACGTTGCCACCTGGAACTCTTTTCCCTCACCCCCCCCCCCCTGAAAGGCCATGAGTGCGAGATCATGTTAACTCACAAATCAGTTCAGTTCAGTTCAGTTATTTTTTATTTCGGGCTTTGGACACATACAGTAACAACGGTCAGTCCATAAATCACCAATGTTTTACCAGCTGTGCATTGTCCGGGAGAAGCACTAGGCTTGTCGGGCCCTACCCCTGAAGACTTACGTTTAGTTTTTTTTTGTTTTTTCATTTATACATACATAGTACATACATATAGTACACATTACAGTACACACATATAGTACACAGTACAGTACACATTACAGTATAGTATACCTGCAGTATATAATAGTATATATAATAGTATATAGTACATAATAGTGTATACAGCACATATATAATGTGATATGAGATATATAGTACATGATATATACAATATAATATAGTACCATAATATAATAGTATATACTGCAAATATAGTTCAATATAATATACAAATTAATTATAATATGATTATATAATGTAATATGATATAACGTACAATACAGTATCATACGTATTTTTTTATTTGATTAATATGCATTATTTCTTGCTTTGTACATAACTTGCAGAGTTTTAAAGTTTACTATATCAATGAACTTCAAAATGTGTGATTGTAGAAACAGTGTGTGTGTGTGGTCCCGATATCCTGCATTGTTTATTACTCGTATTGCTCTTTTTTGTAGGATAGTCAATGTATTTATGGTTGTTTTGTATCTGTATTTGCCATCTGATAACTGGCTTAAGGATCCGTCCAGACCTGGGCCCTCATTAATCAACGTTGCGTACGCACAGATATGTGCTTAACCCGTGCGTACGACCATTTCTAAGCAAAGTGTGGGATTTATCAATTTGAACGTGAACTTGACTTTGTGCGTATGTTGGTAGAATATATTATTACAATATAGGTTTATATAGCGTTATCGGAATATACGGGGTGTACTGACTGACTGCGCTCCGCGTAGCTCAACTCGTTATTATTTTGCGCACAGACCGCAGAAACACGGGAACGTTTTGATTATATTTAAAAGGCTTTACGTTAAACGAAACAAGTGGAATTTCGAAGCTGTAAGCAGAATACAAGTCATATGAACACCCACGATATAGTGTTCTTCCCCCTTCCTACTGTATAAGAAAGAATAAAAAACGCATTGCAATGAGAACAGAGGGTGTATGTGTATTACAAAACCCTTGCAATAATGTGTCTTAAATGAATTGTTATGGTTTGTAACCGACCCCAATCGCACAACACAAGACAGGTATGAGAGTAAGCCAAAACAGGGCAAATATTTATTATAGAACAAAAAGCGGCACAGTCCCTTTAAGGGAGAACACAAAAACACTAGAGACAAGGAAATCTGGAAAATGCGGCACTGTGCCTTTAAGAGGCGAACAGGCTAAGGGACTAAGGCTAAGGGCCAGGGCTAAGGACCAGGGCTAAGTGTCAGGGCCAGGACCAGGGGCACTGGAGAGGGGGACAGGGACAGAGGCCCGGAGAGGCGGGCTGGAGACAGGGACAGAGAACAGGGTTAAGGCCTTGGACAGGGCGAGGGCCAGAGCTGCTTACAGGGATGAGGACAGGGTTCCGACGGCGGAGGCCTGGCACGGGGACAGGGGCCCGACGGCGGAGGCCTGGCACGGGAACAGGGGCCCGACGGCGGGGGCCTGGCACGGGGACAGGGGCCCGACGGCGGAGGCCTGGCACGGGGACAGGGGCCCGACAGCGGGGGCCGGGCACGGAGATCCTCTTCGGATGCTGCAGACGGGCAGCGCAGAACAAAGGGGGTCCCAGGGGAACGGGATGGGAACAAGCCATCCTCTCGTGGAATACTAGGGAGCGACGACGAGCCTGGGTCCAAGGGGAACGGGATGGGCACACGCCGTCCTCCCGTGAAATACTAGGGAGCGACGACGAGCCTCACCCCAGGAACGAGGATCACGAAGAGACGCCTTCCTCCCGTGGAATCGGGAGCGATGGCGAGCCGGCTTGACGTCTGGAGTGGGAACACTGGAAAACCTCCCGTAGAGAATTAGAGAGCGAAGACGGTGTCCCACTCCAGGCAAACGGCGACAGGTGGTGATGGCTGGGCCGTCGTCTCACGCCGGAGACGTGGCAGGTGATGGTGACGTACAGAATGGTAACGTACAGAACTCCATGAACACAGACACAGATACAGAACGACCCGACCAGGACTGGAAGGGAGGTCCAGGTATATAAAGCCCTCTGGGGCGCTAATCATAAACTATGACAGCTGCGTGAAGGTAGTCCAAGGGTGGGGGCTGGTGAAGAGTAGAGGAGAGTAAATCATCGCAAGGGTGGGGGCTGGTGAGGGAGAGTACATTTACATTTACATTTAGTCATTTAGCTGACGCTTTTATCCAAAGCGACTTACAAGTTCTGTACGACAAGCCATCAGGAAGAGCACAACTCTATCAGCTGAGTAACAATGTTCATCAAAGTGTTGAGTGCTACAGTGTAGGTTAGTTTATTAGGACAAGTGCATGACAGTATGGTTAGTTAGGGTTAGATTTTTTTCCCAGAGTAGACAGGGAAAAGTTCAGGGAACAGGCGAATCCTCACATGAATGAAAAGCATACATGCTCTGGACACAGAGCATATATCGTGTGGGTGATATGACTTGTATTATGCTTACAGAATTCCACGTATTTAGTTTTACAATGTCAAAGCTTTTTAATATAAATCAAAACGTTCCCGTATTTCTGCAATCTATGCGCAAAATAATAAGGAGTTGAGGTAGATACACACTCAGAACGTATTACATGCTGGTATGCTGATAGAGTAAACTATTATATGAATATGAATATGATATGATATAAGGTATACACTGGTCCTTCCGCGAGGATAACGACGAGGAGTTGGATAGCCATTAAATGCCATTTGAGAATATAGGCTATTAATGCAATGTAACCATATTATTTAATGTTTTCATAAGCGTAAAGATACAACAGCTAGATTAATGATCAAGTTAGTTTACTGTGCAGGTTTCGCAGGGCTGTGCATTGTGCTATTATATATGCGCAAGTTACTGTTGCATAATGTAGGCTATGGCTGCTATTATATGTAATTCATATAGGCTACCTAATAGTATATGATTTTTAGAGGCATCTATTTTGTTGTCGGTATTAGGCTAATACCGACAACAAAATAGATGCCTCTAAAAATCATATTATAGCCAATCGAACACAACTAATAAAGGCATTCATATTACAGCACGGTTATAATGACACACCACCAACGCCAAACAGTGGTCAACGAACGGTCTTTATTAGTATTTTGAGCTGTCCAGGCAGAATTGCAGCAATGGTCTTAGGGAGCCGTTGATATCTGACATCACGGTGTACAAGTCAGCCTTTTATTTATCCCATAACACTGGTTGTGTCTTCTTGGTTCGACAGCGCCTCAGTGAACAATCTCCCGTGAAGTTTCTCAGAGTTCCGCTCGGGTCAGTCCATTATTTCACATCCCATGGAGGGTGTTTCATGACCATATATGGATAATCATGCATGAGCATTGACGGTAGAACAAAGAGGTATTTATCAACACGGAGGAGCGTAGGACCTGTGTACGCACACGGTTGATAAATCCCATTTTTTTGTGCGTGCACACATTCTAAATTCTGTGCTTACGTATGAAAATAGAATACTTTCATGAAAATTTATAAATGAGGGCCCTGGACTGTGACAGTCCTTCAGTACCAGCATGCACGTCGACACTGGCGTTACCTGGCTCTTGACTGGTGTCCTTGGGAACAGGTGAGACTGGTGCTGTGCTCCCAACTGGCCCTGGAGAGGGCACCCCCTGGAGGTTGCGCCGGAGTGATGCTCCCTGCTGTGTCTCAATGATGTAAGAGCGTGGCGTGACACTCTCGCTGGTCACTACTGCAGGAGCTGTCCAGGATTTCTGGTGGTTCAGCTTGGTGAGGACGTTACCACCAGGCTGTAGTGGAGGTAGGGGTCTCGCCATTTGACGTCGGTTGTAGTAGAAGGCTTGCTTCTTCTTTTCAGCCTCGTCCCTCTGCTTGATCTGTTGCTTGTCGGGCCATGAGAGCTCAGCCCTCGAAAACTGTGGCCCGTTGTCACTTACGACCATGTCTGGGATGCCATAGCGAGCGAGCAGCACGGTGGTGTAGTGGTTAACACTGTCGCCTCACAGCAAGAAATTCCAGGGTTCGATTCCCGCTTGGGGACCAGGTTTCCATGATGCCAGGTACCCAGGTGGGGTATCTCCCAGGCCTTTCTGTGTGGAGTTTGCATGTTCTCCCCGTGCTCACAAGGGTTTCCCCTCCGATAAGATAAACCCAATGGAAAAATATGCACAACAGATCGCTAACGCTGTGGCGTCCTTGACGAAGACGGACAGGAGCACTTGGATTGGTCCCCGGGGCGCGGCTCACGTTGACCATGGGGGGAAAGACAACGGGATGGGAAAAGTGCAGAGAGACATTTCATCGGCGACTCAGTGCATGTGTGTGTGTGTTCCTGTGGGTCGCCCATCTCGCGTGTGTGTGTTAAAAATGCATGACAAATAAAGACTTCTAGTCTAACAATTATATTATAGCGGGCACACGTTCAGAGCGACTTGAGCACTGGTTGTCGTTGTCATGTGCAGTATCTCTATATATCTAGAGTAGTAGTCTGAGATTATTAACACTTTGAGTGCCACGCCGGGTTTTCCTTTTTACCCCCTGAATGCCACCATCAGCGCCAATGTTAACGATAATATCGCCTAATCTATGTTTTAAATTATGGCTATGTGTCTAATCTGCCCATCGCATTATCAAATACTATTTTCCAGTCAGTGCTGTCGAGGCAGATTGGTTTTTTCCGTTCCAGAGCAGTTAGAAAAGCACCCGTTTTGAGATAAAAAAAAACAGCCCATTCTGGACCATTCTATGAAAATCGTCTTTTACTGGAATATTCCACAACGTTGATATTCGTCTGCCTTTTTATGAATCGTTTTCAAATATACGCTAGATGATCAATATTATACGTGCACGCAAGCACATTCGGGCCGCGCACGGATAATCGCCGCGTTGATTTCCTCTAGGACTTTTACAGTGAAACCGAAAGAGCCCATTTCACAAAACAGCTTATAACTTCGTCAAAATTAGTCTGATTATCCTAACACTGATAACATAGAGTCCTTACCTGACATCAGATGGTATCCAACTGGTATATTCCAATTCCTGATCACCATTCGAAAAAATCGATAAGTGTATAGATCCAACGCGATACAGTAGAACTCCATGATCAGCGGGGCTCAGAGTCTCCAGAATGAACTGTGGTAACCCCGGCTGGATCAGTGGACTGGAAAATGTGGAGTACCGGATTTTTTTCCCCATCCATTTTCATTGAGTCCATTCCAAAATCCCTTATGTCATCTGAAAGACGATAGGGGGCGCTTTTTTCCACATATAATCTCCGGTGGTGCTCGTGTATACTCGGGTAGGCTCGCGTGATGCAATATGATTTCAGATCGCTAAAAAAAAGAAAAAAATAATTCAGAGAAATCTCGTGAGTGGCTTTCAACCACATAAAAATAAACCAGAGATATCTCGTGTGTGGCAGTTAAAGTGTTAAGTAGCTCTGTTTGTTATGCTCACATAAATCTAGGGCTATACGCTTCCATGGTCTGTCAGGGAGCAGAGTAGAAATCAACGGCTCCTTCTGCTGCGCTCTTCTCAGCTCACAGCAGGACTGAGACGACGAGACCTTGGGCTAGATCCACAAAGAATGGATTGCACGGAGAAAGTTGCACCCTTACTTAAAATTCATTATAAATTGAAAATGGGGGACCCTGATGTAAACAAGACGAAAGTCTTTCTCTGGTCTGCATCCCCTTAACAATTGTGTGTATTGAGCCGTACTGTATTGTACCCATTCTACAATCTGTTAATAAAATGTTCATTCAATCAATACAGTACGGCTCAATACACACAATTGTTAAGGGGATGCAGACCAGAGAAAGACTTTCGTCTTGTTTACATCAGAGTCCCCCATTTTCAATTCATAATGAATTTTAAGTAAGGGTGCAACTTGCTCCGTGCAATCCATTCTTTGTGGATCTAGCCCCTTGTGTTTCAGTTGCGAGGAAATGCCCGGCCACCAGACAGAGGCGTTTGCCCTCTTCTGACACTTTGAGAGCCCTTGATGTCCGTCATGGATTCTATCAAGGATGTCTGTCCTCAGTGTCCCTGGTATCACTATGCGGCTTCCTCTGATGACCATTCCGTCATACTCTGAAAGTTCACTTTTCGCAGGGAAGTACTCTCTTATGACGCTTGGTACTGTATTCACGTGTTCAGGCCATCCTGACCTGATGTACCTGATCACTGTCTGCAGCTTTTCATCAGCTGCTGTAGTTTTTCAGATGCTGTCCATCCTCTGTGTAGTAGCTGGCACGTTGTCGATGACAGCTGCGATGTAGCACTCCACATCGGAGCACAGCATGTGAGCGGATCGGAGCGCGAGCGGCGCGGGGCGCGGAGCGGCCGGTTTTGACGTGAGCGAGGAGTGGGTTTTAAAATGAGTCGGCGCGACGTCCGGAGCGAGAGTTCTCCTCCGCTCCAATCCACTCCAGGCCGCTCACAGTGGTTTAACACTGATGTAATATATACATGCAGTACAATGCCAAAGCAACAGATGGCGATGTACAAACATGAAGGCCATTTTCAACCAATGAGAAGGGTGAACCTGTGATAGGCTGTTCGTTCAGGCTTTGTCACTGTAGAGATGCCCACACTCACTCCAGGTAGAAAAAGTATATCGACGCCATTGTTGTTGACGTTAGCTTACATGCTAACGTTAATGGCCGCGACCATAGCATTGTGGCTCGGCTAGCCTATCATCGCTTAATAGAGATAGTGAATGGATAAACAACGTTATTTAACATTGCAGAATGGCTACAATTACAATGCGGCTCAATACAAACAATTGTTAAGGGGCCCAGGGGGTGTAGACTGTTGTAGTTTGAGCTCATTTACACCATGCTCCAAAAAAAGAAGAAAAAAAACTGCCGAGCGATCTGGCGCGGGGAGCGGGGAGCGCTCGATTCAAGGTGAGCGGGGAGCGAGCGGAGAGCGACTTGGGGGCGGGGTCAACATGAGTGATTAGCGGAGCGGACCAAGCTTTAAAGAGCGAAGAGCGGATTTCTCGGCCGCGCCGATCCGCTCACGTGGTCTGCATCGGAGTGTGTGTCTTTCTGGTTCTCTGTGTGGCTCAGGGGGCTCTTTGACAGTGTGTCTGCCACTACAAGGGTCTTCCCAGGCGCATACTCTGCCACTGGCTTAAAGAGCATGAGCCACATGAGAAGTCTCTGGCACCTTAATGGAACGTTGTCCAAATCCTTACTCTTCATTAGTGGGACCAGGGGCTTGTGGTCCGTCACTAGATTGAAACTCTCGAGGCCATAGAGGTATTTATCGAACCTCTCACAGGCCCAGACACTCACCAAACACTCTTTTTCAATTTGCGCGTACCTACTTTCCGCATCAGTCAGCCTCCTGGAGCAGTACGCGACTGGCTTCCAGTCTTCTTCATGGAGCTGCAGCAGCACAGCACCGATCCCGTAGCTGCTTGCATCAGCCGAGACTGCAGTGGGTCTGTTGACGTCATAGAAGGTTAACACCGGCGATGTCATCAGGAGCTCTTTCAACTTCTCAAAAGCTGTCTGTTGTGCTGGGCCCCAGGTCCAGACTGTTTTGGACCGGAGCAACTCGTACAGTGGCTGGCCCACTGTGGACAGGTTTGGCACGTATTTTCCCAGATAGTTCACCATGTCGAGGACTCGTTTGAGCTTGTGCACGTTCTCGGGCGTGGCAAGCTCCTGGATGGCCAGCATGTTTGCTGGATCTGGCCATACGCCCGAGGCATCGACCACCTGCCCCAGGAAATGGAGCTGCTTCTGCCTGAGCACGCACTTGTCCTTGTTGAGCTTGAGCCCAACAGACTCGACTCTCTCTAGGACCTTCTGGAGGCAAAGGTCATGTTCTTCCATATATTTTCCATACACTATTATGTCGTCCATATAGACAGCGACGCCTTGCAGGCCTTGGAGTGTCTCTGTCATTTTCCTTTGGAATATCTCCGGCGCGCTTGTTATTCCAAACGGTAGGTGCCGGAAACAGTACCTGGCGAATGGAGTGATGAAGGTGGTCAGCCGGGTGCTCTCACTGTGCAGAGGTATCTGGAAGAACCCTGAGGCTGCATCGAGGCTGGAGAACATTGTTGCTCCACTCAGCTTGGCTGTGATCTCTCGTGTAGGTAGGATGAATCTCTCTCTCTTGACCTGTTCATTTAGCTTCTTAAGATCAACACATATACGCACCTTTCCATTATTTTTTAGCACAGGCACCATGGGGCAGTGGCGAATATTCCTGGAAGCCAAGGGAAGCCAGGCTTCCCCAAAAATATGAACAGTAAAAAATAAAAATAAAAAATAAAAATAATAAAAAAAATTATATAGTTTACAATAATAATAATAAAAAAATCACAATTTTTCATCTCTGTATTATAATTTTTTTTTTGAATTTTCTCCCTCTTCTCCTTCTCACTCTCTCTAACACTGTCAGACTCACTGAGGCAGGCTGGCAGTCACTCTGTGATCACTGCAGCTCAGGCAGAATAGAGAACATTTGCAGAGGGGGGAGGTGTCTTTTTCTAGCGTTCACATTGTGGTTCATGGTTGTGGACTCCACAACCAATTATTAGCCAATAAGATTCAAGCTTAATAAAGGGCTTCCCACGCCTTAACACAGGGCCGTCTGACAGCCAAGTAGTCTAGCGTCTTCAAATTTGCCGCTCTGGAGGCGGGCCAGTCCAGAACGTTTCCACCTGACGTCCACCTAACGTGACAAACAAAGTCTGAACGTCATCCCCTCGCGGGCACGTTCGAATCCTCTAGTAGTAGTGTATCAAACATTAGCACTTTATTAGCAACTTATTTTTCACCGGCGGGACATTTACTGAGGACCAGCACAGCACACCACTGTGGATATTATGATTTAACAAATCTATCTGTCCAGGAGGAGGACCACATTATTGGCCAGGTAAGCAGCCTAAGCAGTTTCTAGCTTGGATGCTAACTACTAAAGTTATCAGGCTAGCTTGGATGCCAACCTACTAACGTTATCAGGTTAGCTTGGATGCTAACTAACGTAACAAGCTTGTGTGACCGGTGTACTCTGACAGCGTTGTGTTAAGGACGACAGACATGGATGACTGTTGACGGTCTTTATTTCCCTCCTGTTAGGTTACAAAGGCAACAATATGCAGCAGCATTAGGAACACATCGACATCTGCAGCACGAGCCCACAGAACTCCAGGTGGAACTCTCTTATAAGAATGACACATTTTAATACATACAATTACATTGGAAAAATATACACAATTGAATACAAAACAGACACATGGGAGCTACTGTACACACCAGTGGAGGCTGCTGACCAAATTTTTAGGTGAAGCACAAATTATTATATTATATTATATATTAAATAATATTTTTAAAACATCCCCCACTGTGTGTCAGTGGTCAGTGGACACAGATGAAAACATATTAACATTAGGTGACAGTGGACCTGACCAGATGAAAACATATTAGGTGACAGCGCACCTGACCAGATGAAATCATATTAGGTGACAGCGCACCTGACCAGATGAAATCATATTAGGTGACAGCGCACCTGACCAGATCAAAACATATTAGGTGACAGCGCACCTGATCAGATCAAAACATTTTAGGTGACAGCGCACCTGACCAGATCAAAACATATTAGGTGAAGGTGACAAGGAAGCCACAGACTCATACCCCCCCGACACTCAACTAACCGCCTCGGACAGTCCTTCATACCAGTGGCCATCAGGCTCCACAACAGTGGGCAGCGACTGCTGGCAGACATCGACCTAGAACTAATAGGAACCCAAGTAGGACAATAACACTACCTTATGCATACTGCACCTTAAGTGGATACTGTGATACTGTGAATAATGAATAATGTATATTTCAGTTAGTTAGATAGTAAATTATATTGACCTATTTGTTTACACTGCTTGTGTTGTTTTCACTACCTGTACCCCCCCCCCCTTCCCCCATGCTGCTATGATGCCTGAATTTCCCCAAGGGGATCAATAAAGGAATATCTTATCTTATCTTAAAGGGAAAGATGAAATTACCTACCTGGGTTCCATCCTATAGAGGCAAATCTTTCCTGTGACAAAATGGGATCCAATGTAATAAAACTAAGTCAACCAACGAACTATATTCCTGTACCGGATCTCCTTTCTGGTAAACAAGAATACCTTGAAGACTCTAACAGGAGCACTCATTCAAGGGTACTACGACTATGCTTGCACCTCATGGTACCAAAGCACCTCAAAGGCACTAAAAACAAGATTACAAACATCACAAAACAAACTGGTCAGACTACTGCTTGACCTTACTCCTAAAACCCACCTCACCCCTGTCCACTTTGACAACCTAGGATGGCTTAGAGTAGACGACAGAGTACAGCAACTTGCAATGGGCCTGGTCTACAAGATACACCACACCACTAAGATACCCATGTGTATGTCGAAATACTTCCCAAAGGTCAGTGAATACCACGACCACAACACCAGAGGGAGTTCCACAAATCATGTTCAACCCAGATAAAATAATTTAAAAAGTAAAAAAAAAAAAAAAAAAATGGGGTTTTTTAATAAAAGAAAATAGTCATAACTTAGAAATTAGATTGCATAGGTCTATGAATCGATATCGCGATTCTGTTTCGATTAATTGCCCAGCCCTACAGTGTGTACAGTAAGTTAGCTTGGTGATTATCATTGTGATGTAGGCTAAGCTGCCTAGCTACTGTTAGCATACAAGCACTGTAGCCTACTTACTTTTTCATCCACAACGTTTTTTCTGATCCAGATGCATAAATCCACTTCTTCATGTTGCTCAGTTGCTGGTTTATACTTCGGTCCTAATGTTGGCGCAAAGTTTAATTTAGCCTGACTTGTTATAGCTGTACAGCTTACTAACTACTAAACAACAACTTTCTCATAGTCTCAACTTTCACATAGTCAACATGGGTCCAGCTGCATGCCTGGAGGATCGGTTTAGCTCGGGCCAATCTCAAGTTTCTCAAGTTTCTTTATTAGTTGTCATACAGAAGTACAGAATACTTTTATACAAAATGCTTCTTTATGTTACATTTTGTATAAAAGTATTCTGTACTTCTGTATGACAACTAATAAAGAAACTTGAGATTGGCCCGAGCTAAACCTATCCTCCGGACATGCAGCTGGACCCATTTTGACTTTGCAATGCAGAAATCTCTGATTGGATTTGCAAGGCTGCCAATCATATTCAACCTCCGTGTATTGGATGTCAAGGGCTGTCAATCAATCAATCCTCCATTCAATGGCAAGAGTTTAACTGCACAGACCATGCTTAGATGAAGTTAATAGCCTATTTTGATTCGCTGTTATTTATTATTTATTTAACAATGGGTCACACCTGTGAAGTTTTCTTCACGAATAATTACTGCAGGCAATACTGCAGTGCAGGCCTGCTCAGAGCTGTCAATTTTGACCATTTTTGAAGAAAAAAAAATTCACTGGCATTTTTTTACAGAGGAAAACATTTATAATAAAAAAATAATAATAATAATAATTTAAAAAAAATATATATATATAGTTTTTTTTTCTTTTTTTCTTTTTTTAATATATAGGTATATGTAAATTAATAATAATTATGAATTATGAGTGAATTTGTGTTTCACGTGTTGTCATAGAGAAACCTCCACTGGTACACACATACCTGTTAGGTTACAAAGGCAACAATATGCAGCAGCATTAGGAACACATCGACATCTGCAGCACGAGCTATGGTTGAGAAAAGACGTGACTCCATTAACTCCATGTTAGCAGCGCACGTGTGTGCAAACTTCCTACATGCTATTAAAGTGCATTTTACCCAGTCAAACCTCCCACAAAACAACTGCACAGGAACATATTAACAACAGTAGTTACATTACAAACTCGTTTCACAGTTTTAGGAATGTAACATACAATATTTAACAACTTTTAGACCGAAGTCTTTCACTGAACATAAGAAGTAGTGCTCACCCCACAGAACTCCGGGTGGAACTAGCTCGCCACCAGAAAGCAGGCAAGATGTGTGTCCCGGAGGACCGGAAAAGTAAGGGTGTCGATTTCAAAATAAAAGCCTTAACTCCCAAAAGTGCAATAAAACAAAACGAAAGGAATGAAATCAACTTAAATCAATAAAATAAAACGTTTAGGAGTATTAGTGGAATGTATTAAAGTGTATTTTGTGATGGGGTGTAATTATCTATACAAGGCAACAAGGCACTTGTTACATTCACCCCACAGAATTACACCTACATCGAAGAAAAAAACCTGTGCCTACCTCGTGTCACACTAGTCACAAGCTTACTATGAGAACCACACACTGCGGAACAATCCAACGATACCTGTCACCTAATAAAAGGCCAGGAGGGCACTAGGAGTGGCCAACTCCCACCATACCTCCAGGGATAACGACGGTGCCTTATACACCATCCAGCTACACTTGACCATACCATGATGAGGGCACATACACATAAATAAAACTGTTACTCCTTATCACCACAAAGGACACTGTATCAGGCTGTAAGCGCTATACACAACACTGCAGCTAACCTCACACACGTTTGATAGAGGCTTGTGGCTCGAAGCCCATCATACTCTCAAGTTGGACCATTGTCTCTATCAGCCAAAAGACTGGCTTGATGACCCTACCGAACCTGGACGTGTAGTGTCCAGTGGTCTGTGGACCCTGGCTCTGACCAGGCACACTGACACTCATTAGCTCAGGAGTACGCCCTGGTTGTGTGGACACAACACTGTCCTCATACTGGACTACAGCAGGGGGGGAACTCGGTGGAGCAAGCAACAGTGGGGGACTGGCGGCACTTGCCACTGGAAGCTCACTCAGAGCAGGGGACATCCCCTGGGGGGAATACGGACGTAGCCCGTCATCCTCACTCTCCACTGAAGACTGCTCTTGCACCCATGATGCGGTGCGATCCCCATCTCCCATGGAAGGTCCATCTCCCATGGAAGGCTCTGCTGCCACACTGTCCGCGTCTGAGGCGCTAGCTTCAGGCATGACTGAGAGGGAGGCTTCCTCTTGCACCCATGATGCGGTGCGACCCCCATCAGGTCCATCTCCCATGGAAGGTCCATCTCCCATGGAAGGCTCTGCCGCCACACTGTCCGCGTCTGAGGCGCTAGCTTCAGGCATGACTGAGAGGGAGGCTTCACCAGGCGCACAGGTGTCGCTGTCCGCGGCCAGACCCTCATCATCAAATGACCCGTCCAAGGGGAGGAAGTTGACCTGAAGCAGGAGGTTCCTGTGGACTGTCTTCTCCCGTCCAGTCCAGTCTCTGATCCGATATATGTGGCACTGTGGTCTGGAAGCGATGACGGTGTAGACGTCCGGCTCCCATTTGTCCGCCAGCTTCCGCTTCCCTCTGGCGCCCTTGTTCGCCACCAGGACCCGATCACCCACCGAGAGGGGCAAGCCTGATGCCCCTGTTCCACTGAGGTGTGCCTCTGGGCCAACAGCATAGCAGACTGGAGATCGGCCGCCAGGGACTTCACATAGGCATCATAGTCACAGACCACCTCGTCCTGGAGCACATTCTTAAACAGCAGATCAACTGGCAGACACGGGACCCTCCCGAACATCAGGTAAAAGGGGGCAAAGCTAGTCGTCTCATGCTGTGTACAATTGTAGGCGAAGGTCAGGCTCTGGACCATCTGGGGCCATCTGTGCTTAGACTCCGATGGCAGGGAGCGCAGCATTCCACCCAGGGTCCGATTGAATCTCTCAGTGCCACCATTCCCCATAGGGTGATACGGAGTGGTCCGGGACTGCGTGACCCCTGCTAACTCCAGCAGCTCCGCCATCAACTCACTCTGGAAGTTCGCTCCTTGGTCCGAATGCAGGCACTGTGGGAAGCCATACACACAGAAATAGTTGTCCCACAGCTTTTTAGCAACCTTCTTCGCGGTTTGGTCTTTGCAGGGGAAGGCGTGGGCCAGCTTTGTAAAGTGGTCAGTTATGACCAGAACATCCACAGACTTGTTGTTATTATCTTCAGCTGACCAGAAGTCGATGCACACCAGCTCCAGTGGTGCAGAGGTTATTATGCTCTCCAGAGGGGCTCTGGCCGCCGGCTCTGGAGTCTTGCTGAGTACGCATCTGGGACAGTTCCTCACATGGCCCCGCACATCCTTCTCCATGTCATACCAGTAGAAACGCTGACGTACGAGAGACAGCGTTCTAGGTTGACCTTGGTGACCAGCCAAGTCATGCACTCCAGACAGCGCCTCCGACTTCAAGGACTCAGGCAGAACATACTGGAACCTCTTGTGCCTGGTCATGTGGTCCTTCGTAACCCTGTACAATATGCCGTTCTGCATAGCGAGCCTCTCCCACTGCTTCAGCATCCTCAAGGCGGGCTGATCTTCATAGCAGCGCTCGCGTCTGGAGGGTCTGCGGCCCCTTTCAACGTAAAAGATGACTCTGGAGACGGTGGCGTCTTTTCGCTGGCGGGCCTGCAGATCGGCCAACGACAAGGAGGAGACTGCGTCGTGGTCGGCAGTGACAACAGTGGACAGGTGACCCGCCATAGATACTGCCCTGTGTCTTGGCGCAGAGTCCCAGTCTTCCTGGGAGGAAAGCACCGTGGAGGTCTCATCCGCCGACATGGACACATCAGCAACCGCACATCCAGAAGGGGTCACTAGAGCTTGGGGCTGGCATGTCAGACGGAAGATATCCTGCACCCCCCTGTTCTCCACATCACACACCTGCTCCAGAAGAGCGGAGTAAGGCTCGGTCAAGAGACGCCGGCTGAGCGGCCTCACGAAGGGATCTCTGCTCAGCGCATCGGCCACTGTATTCAGCCTCCCAGGCACATGCTTGATGTCGAAGCTGTAAGGGGCCAGCTTGGACACCCAGCGCTGCTCGCATGCGTCAAGTTTAGGCTTGGTCATGATGTACGTGAGTGGATTATTATCAGTCCACACAGTGAACTTGTGACCCTTGAGCCAGTGACTGAATTTGTCACACACTGACCATTTGAGGGCCAGGAACTCCAGTCTGTGGGCAGGATAGTTCGCTTGACTGCGGCTGAGCGACTTGCTCGCAAAGGCGATTGGTCTGGCCTTCTCCTCCCCGACAGGGACTTGAGAGAGCACTGCTCCAATACCGTCCAACGACGCGTCAGTGGAGAGGATGAACGGCCTCTCAAAGTCCGGGTGAGCCAGCACTACACATTCGACGAGCGCCCTCTTGAGCTCCTCAAACGCAGTCTCACAGGCGGGAGTCCAGTCCTCAGGAGTCAGCTTCCGGAACGTACCGGCTCTCGTACGACCAGCACTGGTCTTCCCTTTTCTCTTCTGGCCAGCTGTCAAGGCAAAGAGGGGCTTGGCTATACTGGAGCAGCCATGTATGAAATTTTGGTAATACAACACCATGCCGAGGAAGGATCTCACTCTCTTCTGAGCGGGAGTGCGGCCATCCGACTCCATCAGATCCTCTCTCTGGAAGCCAGAGATGACGGAGACCTTCTCTTGGTCGACAGAGACTCCACTGGCATCGACCACATGACCCAGGAACCTGACCGACCTCTGTAAGAAGTTACATTTCTTCTGTGAGAGCTTGAGGTTGTTCACTCTGAGTCTGCAGAAGACCACCTCCAATCGCTTCAACGCCTCCTCCTCAGACGGCGCAAACACCAGCAGGTCGTCCAAGTAGCACAAGAGGCTGGAGTAGTTGAGGTCGCCAAAGATGCCGAGCATCATACGCATGAAAGATGCCGGACTGTTGCACAGGCCTTGCGGGAGTCTGTTGTACTCGTACAAGCCCAGTGGTGTTGTGAAGGCAGTGTACCGCCGGTCAGACACATGGAGAGGGATGTTGTAGAACCCTGAGGTCAGATCCATGGTGCTAAAGAAAGCGTTCCCACCAAGGGCAGCAAGGCAGTCGGACTGATGGGGCAACGGATGAGCATCTTTGACGGTCTTTGCGTTGAGCCAGCGGAAATCCGTACAGATCCTGAGGTCTCCATTCTTCTTCCACACCATGACCAGAGGTGAGGCATACTCGCTCATCGACTTGGAGATTATCCCCTTCACCTCCATCTCAGTCAACACCTCTCTCAGTTTGTGATAGTCAGCTGGGGGGACACGCCTAAAGGGCAGGCGGAACGGACGGTCGTCCGAGAGGTGGATACGGTGCACAAAGTCTTTGACCTCTCCACAGTCCAGCTTGTCCTTGGAGAAGACATCTTGATACATCACCAGTAGGTCAGCTAGCCTCTTCTTCCCATCAGGAGACACCTCACATGACTTGATGTTCACGTCCTCCAGTCCACAGTCGGCCAACATCTGCTCAGCATCTAACGAGGAGCCAGGAGAGGCGGAGGAGCTGGAGACACCAGACTGCTGCTGACACAGGCCCTGAGTGATGGACAGATCTTCAACAGCAAGACAAGGTGAGACATCAGCCAGTTTGGCATTACGACGGAGCGTGATGGGGCTCTGTGTCGGGTTCAAGACCTTCATGGGGACCCAGCAGTCGCCCCACATGGGAGTCACCACTCTCCCCACTATGATGTTGCGAGGGGCCGACCTCGCTGAGGTGGGCTCCACAATGACTGTACTCCCAGGAGACACATGTGCACTGGCTGGTAGCTTCCCCCACACTAGATACTCCTGCTGAGGGAGGAGGGTAACCGCCTGGCATAGCTTCACTGTGCCTATCACCCCGGGCGGGTCTGGGCCCGACCAGCGGGAGGTGCAGCTTAAGAGCTCAAGGAACTTCTCACACTCAGGGTCTCTGTTTCTGCAGGACACAAGCTCCCAGTACTTTTCAGTCGACTTCAGCCTTTGAAGAACGGACTTGATTACATTAGTGCCAATTATAAACTCGTCTCTCTGACCTGGCACAACCAACATAGGAACCACAAATTTTGACCCACAAACTTCAATCTCCAAATCATAGACACACTTTGGTTGAGTAGTCAAGCCACCACAACCAACCAGCACCACATTCACAGGTGCCGGCTGGACACGAGAGAGAACACCAGCGGTTTGTAACTTTTGTTCACCCTCCTCACTGAGCGTGCATGACATACTACCAGAATCCAACATCCCCCTCAATGTGTACTTGTCACTGACTAACACTGGAGCATAAAACAGTTCACTAGCTCCGTTCACTCTCTGTGACCCAACAAAGATGGCTGTTTCGTTTTCTGGAAGTAATCTGCAGCTGTTTACATAGATGGCTTCTAAGTCTGGTTCTCTCTCGAGGGTTTCATTCACTTTGCCCATACTATCCCTCTCATTGCATGGGCTGGCTAGTTTAAAGGGGCAGCATTGACAGGATGGGTCTGAGCGGGTCTGTTGGAGGGAGATGCTGATCCAGCTGATGGCTGGGAGATGCCAGGGCATGAGTCCTCATAGTGACCAGGGCGGAAACAGCAGTGGCACAGCCGATAGAGCATACAGTGTTGATAAGTGTTATGCCTGCTGTCTTGACACACTTCGCATGGGTCGTGCTGGTTGTGCGGGTAACTCTGCTGATTCGGTCTGGCCTGGTTGCGCGAATAACCCTGCTGACTCGGTCTGGCCTGGTTGCGCGAGTAACTCTGCTGACTCGGTCTGGCCTGGTTGCGTGAGTGGTACGTCTGCCCATTACTTGGCTGGATGTGGGAGCGAGACGGCTGACCAGGCTGAGCCTGTACTGCTGGGGCCAGCGAGGCCGAACACAGTGAGAGCACACGGTCTAACAAGTCAACCACCTGATGAAGGCCAGGGTCTACAGAGGGGGGACACGCCGGGGCAGGAGTCATTAAGATGGGTGTAGGAGGGCTGAGGGCCTGCGCTGCGGCTAAGACCCTGTGGGGCTCACCAAGCTGTTCATGAGAAGAGCCAAAGGAGGGAGGCTGCTGTGACTGCACAACAACCGAAGACTGCTCGGCCCCACCATACAGGACAGGAGGGGATGGGCCACCAGCCATGGGGCTCTGACTGCATGCCGAGATGTTAACCTGCTGTGCCCGTGAACTGGATCTCCTTTGGTCTCTCTGGTAACCATCTAGACGCTCCTGGACCTCAGCTGCAGTCCACTGCTCCACAGGCTTCAGCTGGAAGGACATAGCTAGACTGGGATCTGGGCAGTGCGTGATCAACATCATCACGACCTCGGCGCTTGCATCATCAACACACCGACCCCGGCGACCTAGACACTCATCTGCAACATCGATTGCTTTATTCAGCCGGACCCAGTAATCCATCACTCCCTCACTAGGCCTGGGAACCATGGCATAGAAGTCGGCCATGGGCATACTGGAGTATGTCAGCTCGCTGAAGTTACGCTTTAAAATGTCAAACACAGCTGCAGGGGTCATATTGGCAGACAACTCAGGCCGGCTACGCAGTGACACCTTCACTATGTCTCTAGCTTTACCAGTCAACCTGCCCATCACTAGATCACACAATTCTCTGTCGGTTTTACAACTCGTTCTAGACAGATACACTAGCATCATGTCTTCCCACTCATGTATGGAGACTGGCTCAGTGCGATCACCTCTGAAGAACGGAGGTGGTTTAGTCTCCGCCTGCACTATTACTTTCATCCTTGACATGTCTGCACACCCAGAAAAACATTGTGGTTGGGGTGCGGGGACCTTGGGCTCAGGGGCGGGGACCTGGGGCTCAGGGACGGGGACCTGGGGCTGATAACTGGTCTGGTGCATGGCATGCAGAGTAGATGCAATTTGTTCTCCTATCTGTATGGCAAGGTCTGTGACGAGGCTGCCTAAATCCTCTGACCTAGCGAGTTGCGGGGCTGTGTCATTGCCATGCGTGATTGGAGTAGATGTGGCCACTGGCCCCACTGCTTCAAACACTGACTGGCGAACTGTAGACTGACTCAGTTCCACAGGTCTTCCCCTCCCACACATAAGAGCTGACTGACCTAGTTCTGTAGGACCCACTGGTCTTCCCCTCCCATACATAAGAGCTGACTGACCCAGTTCTGTAGGACCCACTGGTCTTCCCCTCCCATACATAAGAGCTGACTGACCCCTGCCATATACAGGCATCATACCCACCATCTCCAGATCTGGTGCCAATGCCTCGGACATGTTCAAGAATTAAAAATAAAAATGCTTTAGAGGGCTATAAACAAAAGAAACGTATGTGTGAATGTGTTAAATGGCCGCTCGTTACTGCTCAGACTTTAAACACTAGACTACACACGAATACATGTAGGCTACTGTATGGCTATCCATTCACAATTTACCAGAACAGATGGGGGGGAAAAAATAATATATATATATATATCTCATTACCAGCCAACCATATAAACAAATTAGTTCCTAATTATATTTACAGTGGGCATGTGTTAGATAGCAACACTTGTTACTGCTCAAACTTTGAACATTAGACCATAGGCTATCTATTCACAATACATAACAGATGAAAGAAAAAAAAAAAAAATACAATGGTCTTGTACAACTAGTGTCGTTTCCAATTACTGTATCATTACAATAATATTTACAATTACAATCTATAGCATATTATTATCAAACAAAAACAACCAATATCACATGTGCGCTTATCCTATGCGCACACGTTAACGTTCAACGTTGTACTCAGCACAGCCAGTTGAATGAAGAAGCGGCGTGCAGACAGCGTCCCCGGTGGACAGACGAGCGTTGTCCGTTGTCCGAGGTCGAACGGCACCAAGTGTGACCGGTGTACTCTGACGGCGTTGTGTTAAGGACGACAGACATGGATGACTGTTGACGGTCTTTATTTCCCTCCTGTTAGGTTACAAAGCAGTAGGAGTTAGATCATTTTATGTACTGTACTGTGTAGGGACTGTCCTGCTCCACTAGGGGCAGGCTTTTCTCATTCACTAGGCTGGGGGCGGGGCTGGCTTTTCTAATTCACAGGAGCGATCTTTTCTACCACAGTGCACGTTGGCTTTGAGAGTTGTTTGATTGATTGAAAACTTTATTAACAGATTGCAGAATGGGTACAGTACAGTACATAGATGTAGCAGTACTGTCTATCTGTGTGTCATGTATGATATATGTCCCGATGAATTGAAAATGGGGGACCCTGATGTAAACAAGACGAAAGTCTTTCTCTGGTCTGCATCCCCTTAACAATTGTGTGTATTGAGCTGTACTGTATTGTACCCATTCTGCAATCTGTTAATAAAGTTTTCACTACCCACTTTCAAAAACACTCTCCAAAAACACCTAAGGGAGACTGCAATTCGAAACTGGCCCCTGTAAATGTCCGAACACAACCCCCTCCAATGTACAGTAAATTACCAAGTATGGTCTTGTCAATATTCCAATGTACAGTTTTGTTTGTACAGTTGTACAGTGTCCCCCACCCACCCCTCCTACCCAACCTCCCCCCACTCCTACCCAACCCCCCCACCCAACCACCTCCAATGTACAGTCCCCCCCACCCCCCCCCCCCCCCACCTACTTAATCCAATGTACAGTTTCTACGTCAAATGTATATACTCTTTTTTCTGGACTCTTTTTGTATCACAAACAGTACTGTATTTGCAAATCTGGTATGTCATAAATGTATAGATGTAGCAGTACTGTCTATCTGTATGTCATGTATGTCATATATGTTACGATGAATTGAAAATGGGGGACCCTGATGTAAACAAGACGAAAGTCTTTCTCTGATCTGCATCCCCTTAACAATTGTATGTATTGAGCTGTACTGTACTGTACCCATTCTGCAATCTGTTAATAAAGTTTTCAATCAATCAATCAATCAATCAATCAATCAATTCAATCAATCAATCATCACAGTGATGTAGCAGTACAGTGCATCACAGTGATGTAGCAGTACAGTGCATCACAGTGATGTAGCATCACAGTGATGTAGCAGTACAGTGCATCACAGTGATGTAGCAAGAGAGTGGATCACAGTGATGTAGCAGGAGTGGATCACAGTGATCATTTTGTGTACTGTACTGTGTAGGGACTGTCCTGCTCCACTAGGGGCAGGCTTTTCTCATTCACTAGGCTGGGGGCGGGGCTGGCTTTTCTCCTCAATTTTCAGAATGGCAGCCATCTTTTCTACCGGAGTTACCTGTCTAACACTGTACAACTCCCGAGACTGGTAAGTTATTAAGGCTATACAATAAATCTAATCATATTCACAATGTCTCTCCTAAACCCGAGGGTAGAGTGCACAAACTCTACATTGGCTTTGAGAGTTTTATTATACTGATATAAAAGTTATAGGTTGTGTTAACTTGTGTATGTGTGGGGGGGGGGGGGGGGGGTACGTCGCGCATTATTGGCTAACGTTATAATGTACAGTAGTTGTGTTTGATTGATTGATTGAAAACTTTATTAACAGATTGCAGAATGGGTACAGTACAGCTCAATACATAAAATTGTTAAGGGGATGCAGACCAGAGAAAGACTTTCGTCTTGTTTACATCAGGGTCCCCCATTTTCAATTCATCATAACATATGACATACAGATAGACAGTACTGTACATTTGAGGGGGTTGGGTTAGGACATTTACTATGTGTTCTACCCCATAATGCCCTGAGTGGGAGGGTAGTTTGTTTACCAGTGTTGTGGCTATGTTTGTGAAGAAAATGTTTAAGTAATTGGCTCATCTGGTATGTCATAAATGTATAGATGTAGCAGTACTGTCTATCTGTATGTCGTGTGTGTCATATGATGAATTGAAAATGGGGGACCCTGATGGAAACAAGACGAAAGTCTTTCTCAGGTCTGCATCCTCTTAACAATTGTATGTATTGAGCTGTACTGTACTGTACCCATTCTGCAATCTGTTAATAAACTTTTCAATCAATCAATCAATACATCCAGCTTGCAGTGTGTGTAGTTGGCTTTGAGTTGGCCATCTTATCTAGGCAAGAGTTATATCATTAAGGGTGTGTGTGGGGGGGGGGTGATACTAGCTAGCTAACTGAATAATGAAGAATAACCAAGTCATGTTTTTTGTATTTGTCACGTATAAAGTGGTTACTGTATGAGCCCCCTGGGAATGTGCTTCATACAGTAAAAAAAAAAAAAAAAGGCAAACAATGAGGTAAAAATGCACAAATTTGGTATGGATGTAGTGCAAATCAGGTTTGTAATAGATACAATATGGTGTAGTGTCTAAAGTGAGTGTAGGGTGAGTGTTTGTTTAAAGGGAGTGTGTGCAATGAATATAGCTGGATCGGTTAATGTTACATAGTCATTGAGCATCCTGATGGGAGCTTTTCAATCTCAATATGAGAGTTTTGCATTTAGATGCCACTTATATCCCCCTCGGAGCGTGAGAGAAGCATGTGCTCAAACTGAAAAAAGACACACCAAATAGCTTTGGTCACACAGTTACCATATATATTTAAGCTATAGGTCATGACAGGTTGTATATCGTGATTATATCACAGCTAAGGGGCGTTGCTTGGTCCGATGTGAAGCCCCATGACTGTTGAAGCCCCAACAGTCATCTCCCGCCTCGACTACTGCAACCGCAACGCACTGCTCACTGGCCTCCCGGCCACCGCCACCAAGCCTCTTCAACTCATTCAAAACGCAGCGGCCCGCCTGATCTCAATTCTCAAACCTATACCGAAGTCGGCCCATGTCACCCCACTTCTTAGGGACCTGCACTGGCTCCCCATTGCTGCACGTATCCACTTCAAGGCCCTCGACCTAGCATACCGTGCGGCAAAGGGAACCGCTCCCGCCTACCTCCGGTCAATGGTCTCTAACTACACACCCTCAAGACCCCTACGCTCTGCATCTTCTGGCCGCCTCAGACCTACTCCTATCCAAGCTCTGGGAGGGTCATCAAAGAGAAGCCGCCTATTCTCAGTCCTTGCCCCACAATGGTGAAATGAACTACCCACCCCAGTTAGGACAGCCGAATCCCTGTCCAATCTTTCGCCGTCGACTAAAGACGCACTTCTTCAACCATTATCTGAAATAATGAGAGAGAAAAAACTAACCCTAACTAACCTTACTGTCATGCACTTGTCCTAATAAACTAACCTACACTGTAACACACAACACTTTGATGAACATTGATACTCAGCTGATAGAGTTGTACCCTTCCTGATGACTTGTCGTGCAGAACTTGTAAGTCGCTTTGCATAAAAGCGGCAGCTAAATGTAAATGTAAATGTATAATCACAATAAATCACGGCCTGAATTTAACTGTTGCTTTTGTAAAACAATCACCAAATATGGCAATATAACTATAGTTTATAAAGAAAAATTAGACACATTCCAACCATGTGTTGAAATGGCAATAAAGTTTTCTATTCTATTCTATTCTAATGCTAAGTAGTAAATAATTCATGAATACTGTACAAGGAAATAGGTCCTACTAAAGAAGAACAGTTAAAATGTGCTGGAAAGGTAAAAAAAAAAAAACCCAAGGGCTTATAAGCGACCTCCCCTCTTAAACCTATATAGGATAACTACACACAAAAAAATTACACGTTATGCACAAACACACATACGCATATCCCTTTCTCATCCACACAGATACATACAATACAGCATTATACAACTATTATAATGTAAAAAAAAAAAAAAAAAAAATACTTTACCCAAATACACATGGATACTATAGACTACAGGATTTGTAGTTCTTTTTTAAGCTTACTTCCCCTTCCTAGTCGCTGCGCACTTACCCCCCACAGTCGGTCTGGGAGAGTGGAGGCTATCACATGCTTCCTCCGACACACGCCTAGCCAATCAACCGCTTCTTTTCACCTGGCAGCGCGGACTCTCACTGAGAGGGTGTAACGTGTGGAAGGATCACACTACCCCCATTAGATCCTATCCGCGCTGAGCAGGCGCCCCGACCGAACTGTAGGAGTCGCTGTTTACAACGACCCGGGCCCACCCCGCCAGCTTTCCCACCCTCTAATACTGCCAATTGTATTAGTGTGAACGGCCAGCCAAGCTGGTGACAACGCCGGGAGCTGGATTCGAACAGGCGAATCCAGCGTCTCCGGCGTTGGTGACGAACGCAATCTCCGCTACGCCACCTGACCGCCCGCTAGTTTTCTAGTTTTAAATATATTTTAAATTAATCACAATATTTGCAGTGAGTGGTTGCCATGGTAAACATCTGTAGAAGGGGTCAGGTCTTGTTCGTTTCCGTTATCAAGACAGCGGTGGAGTGAGCAGACTTCTCTTTTGGTTCTTATATAAATACGGTATGAAATACTTGCCAGTAGTCTAGTAGTCGATGCAAGGCTATTAGCCGAGCTTACTTACAGAGTCCCATGGTCTGCGTTCTGTTCGTATCACTCTGGGTTTCTGGTATTGGCAGAAAGGTTGCTTTAATTTAGAGTAAAAGGAACTCACAGCCAGCTCTGCATATTTAGTCAGGCTCTTTATTTTGTCAATCATCTCTTTTGAAAGCAAGGTTATGGAGCCTACCTACACTATAATACACCTAACAAATTCTTTGTCTTGTTTGTTTTAGGAAGTTGAACCTGATGTAAAGGAAGATGGGCAACTACAAAACGGGTAAGAAACAGATCAGTTTCACAGCGACACTTTCAGTTGTACCTGTAATACAAATACAAGTTGGCTGAAGTAAAAATGTTTGCCCAAACTAATAATAAAAGCTATTGATAATTGTTTTCACAACATGTCTTTTATTTTGGACACAAAATTAGGAAGTATCAACAAGAGTATTGACAAGTATTGGTATCGATAAGCAGTATAGATAGTGGTATTGGTATAGATAAAATACACCCGATTTTTTACATTTTAAAAATACACCAGATTTTTCCGATGGGATGATAAAGACAATTTATGTTATCACTAATTATTAATTTTTTCTTTTATTGTGTATATAGGCCAAAAAACATGATCCAGTGTCACACGTGCAAAAAAGACAACCATACAGAATGTGCTGGTGTGAAAGAATTGTTCAGTTGTGGGTGTGACCAGTTGACAATTCGTCCAGTACATACCGTAGGTGAGTTTAGGTCTGACCGATTAGCTCTATATATGCTATATATGCTACTATAGTGCTATTGAAAGTATGCTTTTCAATAACTCCCCAACCTTCAAATACTTTGTTTCTGCCCTCTTCTGAAATAAGCGTTAGTGGAGCAGGGATGGCCAAATAAAATTACCTCTGATTTGTCATTGTTCAGTTGGAAAATGTGCTGTACAACATTTGATGCCAGGATCAGACTACATTAATTCAGCCAGACCTTTACACAATTTGAACAACGACAAATGGGTGTCTTTACCCCTTGTAGTGTGACATAATCAAAGAACAGCGATGTGGTTTCTGGCGAAGACAAAAATATTGTGTAGTCTGATCCTGGCATAAGACAGATGCTTTCTAGATTGAAAAAGATAGACACAAGGCTGCACAAAGTCAGATGGCCACACTATTTACCATATTGGGGGCCTTGTCTAAAGATGTCACAATGGATTGGGATCGTTTCACCCTCTTCTGTTGACTGTGTGAGTCTACTTACTAACAGTGATAATTTTTCAACATATCCTTGACTTTTTTACAAACTGAGAAATGCTGTCAGAGAAAACAGCGTGGTAAGTCTACTGACTGCAGACGAAATAAGGGTATTGTAGATCCAATTAAATATTTCTTCATGTCTGCCATGATTAGAATACTGTTTTGGACTGCTATTGTACATTTGTAAATGTAGGTATGTTTATTTGAAATAGTATTTTATGTTCTCATGCAGGGAATTGATAGAGACCTGAAAAATGGAACCCTCATTTCTCAAAGAATGTTCCTACAGCAGTCAGGGTTGGCATCGCGTACTGCTTTTTAAGAAGAAAGCTGAATACTCCATTTTTGGTTCTGATGCTGTAAGGATACCTTTATGGATAAAAAACGAATTGACGATAACATTGATTGATTGATTGAAAACTGTATTAACAGATTGCAGAATGGGTACAATATAGTACAGCCATAGACGCCTGCGCAATAGAGCAGACGATGCACGTGCTCCAGGACTATTGAACTTGGGGGAGCAAGGATATGATCTTGCTCCACCACTTTTTGATCATATGAAAAATATGATATACCCCCCCCCAATATATAAATCTAAGCATAACTACGTAATTTCAATCAAATTAATAATACGCAATGACACTTAATAACACGTTTTTAAGTTTCCAAAGATTGCGACCCCCCCTCCTGCTCCCCCATATGGTTTGATCCAGTGCCTCTCCCACCCCCAGCAGAGCAGACGGCGCACGGCGCTGGCTGCAGGTAGGCTGAGTGTAAATAAAGGCCACAGAAGTGTGTCATTTGGTGGCAGGCAGGATTTTCCAGTAAGTTGTTTATGATTGTTAAGATTATTTATGTTAGACATGTCTTCTATTGAGTGGTAGAAGTTCTACCACGCAATACAATAAAAGTGTTTCACGTCCCGAAATGCCATCTGGTCATACCAAACAATAATAATAATAATAATAATAATAATAACAAAGTTTCCCTCTGGTTGGCGTTAGCTTTAGTGCTAGCCGCTAGGTAACGTTGTCATATATCTAGATATGTGGTGTCGTCAGCTGGATAACGTTGACTTCGTTTGCAAATTTTAACGTTCGAAGCAGGGCCGGATTAACGACGGCCGCGGCCCGTGGGCCTTTAGTGATTTTTTTTACTTTTTTTTTTTTAAATTTTTTTATAATAATAATAATGCAATAAGGGGACCCTGATGTAAACAAAACAAAAGTCTTTCTCTGGTCTGCATCCCCTTAACAATTGTGTGTATTGAGCCGTACTATATTGTACCCATTCTGCAATATGTTAATAACATTTTTAATCAATCAATAACAGATTGCAGAATGGGTACAGTACAGTACAGCTCAATACACACAATTGTTAAGGGGATGCAGACCAGAGAAAGACTTTCGTCTTGTTTACATCAGGGTTCCCCATTTTCAATTCATAATGAATTGTAAGTAAGGGTGCAATAGAAATGTTTCATAATGATGTTCAGTGTATTCATAAGTGTATTGCTCTCCTTAATGTAGAATGATATGGTGACTGTGCAGACTCAGGGAGGAGGCAGAGAAGGAGAGAAAGAGACCCAAGAGTTACAGGTAATGGAAATATCAGACAGCTTAAAGTGTAGGATAACATAACAAATTAAGACACAAAATAGGCTATATTTACAGCAGACCCTGTTATTGTTCCTTGTTGGTATTTTTTCTCTCTTTCTTATTAAAAACTTGGCCTATTTGAAAGGAGATTGATTTAATAAAAATAAAAGAGCGAAAAATCAATATACAGTATATATACAGTATATATATATATATATATTAATATATTATTATTATTATTATTATTATAGTAATTGGCTATCATACTGCAATATAAACTGAGTTTTATAGTGAAAAGAGCAGCTTTATTGGTCAAGATTGAAGGCTCTATATTGCAGGAAATTGCATGTACAGGTTCATTAAATGAAAAAAAATTCTGCCGTGGAGATTATTATAAAAAATTATAATAATAAAAAAAAAAAAAAAAAAAAAAAATTATGCACCCCCACTTTCAACTATAACTAGGCGGCCATGAGTACAGCTCAATACTAACAACGTCTTTTAGAACAAGGGAAGGCGGGGATGCTCTGCTGAATTATTTTATGCTTTATACATTAAAACCTTTTTCAGAACTGACAACACTACTTTAGAATAAAGCTAATTTGGGTATAAAACAACAAACATTCCGTGGGTCCATGAAATCAAGTTTCCCATTCATTGTGGGATCAATGGAGGAACTTAAGACTTTATACCAGATGACATCACAAGTTTAGTAGTTCATGTGCAGAAAAATTTATTGAACTTCCCTAAGCCATGGAAATAACATAATTTTATTCTTAATTTGGGTGTTGTTGCCCTTTAAGTACACCGTGTATCATGATAAATGCTTTACATCTGACTCTTGTCCTCTTTTTATCTATCTAGACTGAAGAATTGGCAGACACTATCATTAAAGCTCTCCCAAGCATAAGGAAAAATATGGAGATAGACTACGTGTTCAATGTACTAATGTACTAAGGTTAGAATACATTTCAAATTATATTTTTGTGTCTAGTTAAACAAGGTATGTGTATTGTTTGAATTCCAGATATTGAATTTGTGTTTTGCTATTTGTTCCAAATTAATGGAATATTTATAATCTTATAAAAAATATGGATTATAGGAAATACACTGGTTAACAAATTAGCTGTTATACATCTAATTTGTCTACCGGTATATGCATTAATTCTGATCAATGTTAACAATTATAATTAAAAAGCTATAGGTTAATATACCTTATTATTTGGTAACAAAAACACCTACTAATTACTTGTAGGCACACATGGAATTGTGGAATTTATTATGTGCTCTCCTTGGAACCAAAATCAGTTGCCACATTTTTGCTGTGATTTAGCAAGCAGCATTATGTTACTGGAATGTGCAGAGATTTGATACCCATCCCAAATAATTTGTTTGTATAATAATAGTTTGTTTGCCCATCATTTATGAATTGTTATGATATTATTTTGTATTACTAATGTCTGTCCCTCCTTCCCTTAGGCATGTCTTTATATATTGAATAAATATGAAGGCATGAACCGATACCAAGGAGAAGAACTCATCGGAACACCAGTAGCGGCTAGAAAATACAAAAAGATAATAGATAGATAGATAGATAGATAGATAGATAGATAGATAGATAGATAGATAGATAGATAGATAGATAGATAGATAGATAGATAGATAGATAGATAGATAGATAGATAGATAGATAGATAGATAGATAGATAGATAGATAGATAGATAGATAGATAGATAGATAGATAGATAGATAGATAGATAGATAGATAGATAGATAGATAGATAGATAGACAGATGGTGGGCGACAGTGGCTCAGGAGGTAGAAGTAGAAAGCTGCTACATGGTAGATGTAGATGTGGTCGCAATAGGGGGGGGGGGGGTGATTGTTCAGTTCAGTGATGGTTCTTGGGAAGAAGCTGTTCTGCATCCTCGAGGTGCTGGCATTGAAGGCCCTGTAGGCCTATTGCCTCCCAGATGGCAACAGGGAGAAGAGGTGGTGAGAGGGGTCAAGTCCCCCCCCCCCTCTGCCCCCAAGTGACACTGGCTCAATGACATTGACTGCACTGCACTAGTCCGTACTGGATCTCTGCACACTTCACTTTATATATATATATATGTATTTTATTTATTGATTAATCCCCCACTGCACTGTTTTCGTTTCTTGTCTGTGTTGGTGTTTGTTTACTGTGAAAAAAGAAAGAATGCATACACTGTATTGCTGCAACAATTACCAATGTGTTTTACACAAATGGCTCAATAAAGGAATCTGAATCTGAATCTGAATCAAAGTAAAAAAAAAGTCAGGTCAAAGATTTTTATTGCCATGTATGGACGAATCCACATTGGAATACGGGTACATGAGCAAACACTGTGTAAACAGTACAGGAAAAATATGTAAAAACACACAGTATAAAAAGGACAAATGCTAAAAATACACTGAGGGTGTATATAAACAGCAATAAGAAAGATGGCTGGGAATTCTTTAGGGAGATAAAAGGGGCGACATTTAATGACTAAGCATTCAAGATTAATATTGCAGGTCTTGTTCATGACGTAGTATCGGTACACCACTTTTCATTCACAAGAAGACAGATCCCTCCTCCTTTGGTTTTGCCGGTACATTCCTTCAGTCGGTCTGAGCGAAACACAGCGAATCCCGGCGGCAGGACTGCATGTTCGCCAGGTAGATGGAAGGCAGTGGAGGCTTGAAAGGGCGCTCGCGGAGTTTGACAAGCACCCCGCCTCGCCTGCCCCGGTGTCTGCGTCTTTGACGGCTCCCGTCACCTGCCGAGGGACATGCAGCGAAGTCCTTGCATCTGAGCTCGGGATTAACGTGGGAAACTTCCCGAACATCGTCGCGGATCTAGAGAAGTAATTCTCTGTTGTATCGAACAGTAGTAGATGTCCCGGACACATACACATTTAGAACGATTTCGTGCGTTTCATCCTTCAGGATGCTGCTAGCTCTGCGGAGGCAGCATGTTCTTAATATGTCATCCAGTGTGGGCAGGGGGAGACCGAGGATTTTTTGGGAGGTGTTTATGATGTTTCATGTTAAATTAAAGTTTTTTACTATTAAGTTGTCACCTGTCATTCCTTAAATACAAGTTTTTTACTATTAAGTTGTCACCTGGCATTCCTTAAAACAGCAAACATTTTCCTGAAGGAATTGTATGGGCTAGCAAGCTAGAAGTCATGAGATTACTTGAATGTAATTCAAGCATATATACCTTTAGGAGTTGAACATCTAACTTTGGGTGGAATAAAGTTTTAGAAACATTTGGGATGAATACACCTTTAAAGCTATTTGTGGGAATACACATACAAAAATAAAAACGAAAGAATGGAAAAACATGCAGAACTGATCGCTAATGCTGTCACGTCCCTGATGAAGATGAACAGGAGCACTTGGATTGGCAAGGTATTGTATTGGTGCGGACCCACGACAGGATGAAGGATGACAGGATGGGTCAAGCGCAGATGACATTTCAATGGCAACCCCCCCAAAGGAATGCGTGTGTGCTGCCCATCTCACATGTGTTACAAATAAAGACTTCATAGTCCCATTTCATTCATTTATTCATTCAAACTATTTGGGGTTATAAGCTTTAAAAGGATTTGGGGAAGACACCATAACACAATTGGGTATTCGAACCTTTAAAACCATTTGGGTGGAATACACCTTTAAAATGATTTGTGGAAGACACATTTGTGTATTAGAACCTTTAAAACCATTTGGGTGGAATACACCTTTAAAATGATTCGGGGAAGACACATTTGGGTATTAGAACCTTTAAGACCATTTGGGTGGAATACACCTTTAAAATGATTCGGAGAAGACACATTTGGGTATTAGAACCTTTAAAACCATTTGGGTGGAATACACCTTTAAAATGATTCGGGGGAGACACATTTTGGTATTAGAACCTTTAAAACCATTTGGGTGGAATACACCTTTAAAATGATTCGGGGGAGACACATTTCGGTATTAGAACCTTTAAGACCATTTGGGTGGAATACACCTTTAAAATTATTCGGGGAAGACACATTTGGGAATTAGAACCTTTAAAACCATTTGGGTGGAATACACCTTTAACTGTCCTGCTACTGTTGCATCACTGTGATGTACTGTCCTAATAACCATTTGGGTGGAATACACCTTTAACTGTCCTGCGACTGTACACCTACTGTACTGCTACTGTACACCTACTGTACTGCTACTGTACACACCACCTGCACATTGTGATGGGGCTGTCCTGCTAACCATTTGGGTGGAATACACCTTTAACTGTCCTGCTACTGTTGCATCACTGTGATCCACTGTACTGCTACTGTATTATAACCTTTAAAACAATTTGGGTGGAATACACCTTTAAAATCATTCGATTTGGGTTATAACCTTTAACACTATTTGGGTGGAATACACCTTTAACTGTCCTGCAGCCATTTTACCACTGTCCACTGTACTGTACAGTCCTGCTACATCACTGTCCTGCTAACCATTTGGGTGGTGTAACTGAGGGGTACAATTCCCTGACTGTATTACTAGATATGATACTTACTACCACTACCTTTGTACTTAATATTCGGCCACCCAGTACACGGCATAAATATATTATGATGAACACTGTCACGTAGATGAAACGGATCCAACACAAATGTACGAATTAGAAATAGGTCTTTATTTCTACACAGCGATGGTGTGTAGAGCAAACACTTAATCAAATCAATCACATTTATGAATGGAATTAGTATGCACTTTTATGGCAAGAGTATTCGTCGGTATATCAATAGAGAATGTCCAATCTCTGAAGGCGCAGGTGGTACATATACGACCTGGAATAGTTAAGGAATAAAAGCAATGATACTTTAATGATTATAGACTGGATACACTAGGGGGGGTTAATCCGGTCGCTTGTAAGCCGACAGGAGTAGGAAGGGGGGGGGGGGGGTAGAGTCCGGCTGCCTCATCCGGCCAAGGGTATCCCAGGTGAACCCACTGTAGTGCCGTTCAATGCGCCGGCGATCCTTGGACCACAGATGAAAGCAGGTGGACTCTTTGTGGGCCGGCTCTCTCCGGTCCACGGGGGAGAGACGTGAAGCGACCTCGTCTTGCAGAGCGTCTCCTCACCTTGCGTCCTCTCCAGGGGGGGGGGTTCCAACACACGGCAGTGTCGGGGGTCTTTATCCATGGAATAATCAAAGTATACAAAGCATAATCCGTGCCTGGGAAGGCGGGCTGTCGTCGGTAGAATAATCCGGTATACAGGTCCACTCGCTCGTCGGCTCTGGGGCTCCTCGGGTGCAGCTTCACGTGGGGTCAACCACCCTGGATAAGCAGCCAGTTCTCTGCCCGAAACGATGGGGTACTGACTACGGTAGTATTCTCACCGCACGAAGCACTATATATTAACAGACTATTATTAGCTTAATAGACTACGTCCAACTCGACGATATAGTGCCAAATATGACTATTCAAATATTAATATACACGATGTCTCAATACCGATGGTAGGCGAACTTGGCCTTACTCCCACACGTGGCGTCGCGGGGAGGCTTTACGTCTGTGACTCTATTGGAGGGTAAGAAACTGGACTGAAAAGGAAGTCCTACTTTAGTAGCGCAGTATATATACGCACTATGAACAAATAGTCCCATTAGTGGTGCGGTAGCCAGATTCCTACGCGGAACTAGGACTTGTTCGTACATGTGGAGCGGTACGTTTGAACTGGGTCTGAGGGGTATGGCAGCCTGGCACCAAGGTCTCGACCAATAGTAGAATGGAGACTATTATGGGATGTTCAGTAGGCTAGAATGGATATTCAATGCATATTGTACAAGGAATATACAAGGGATATCAGGGAATATTAGAGAATATACAAATACAATTAAATATATATATATAAATAAATATATATATTCGGTTTAATCTGGCCCTTCACAACAGCCACCCCCTGATTGGTCCCAGACCTAATCAGTTAAACAGAGACAGATTAATCGCGTTGTCTATTTACACATAAGGGTTTGCTGTAGGGGTCAGTCAACTTCACAAAGTCATAGGGTTATAGGGTCATGGTCATCATCGATTGTGTCTGGGAGTCGGGGCAGTTCTATGAGCCTCGCCACGGGACGGGTGTAAGTGCGACCCTGGACGAGCACTTCAGCTGCTCGGACCTTGCCGTCGGCACCACTTTGCTTACGCGGCCGGCCGGCCACATAGCTCTGGGCAGTGATTGATCAATAATCATGACGACTGTTCCTTCTGTCAAATTGTCTCTCTGGGCTCGCTGCAGTAGAAGCAATTCTGCTTCCTCGTAGTTAGCTGCTGACATATCAGCGGGGGACTTGCACTCCGGGTGGTACCGCAGGAATGTTCTTTGTTGTGCACTCTCTATGGACGTGCAATCGTCTATGTTAGGGTCGGTGGAGGCTACGGTGCTCAATCCACAGAACACAGACTTCTTATTTTCCACCTCCTCTGGACTTGCTTCCCTCGGGATAGGCATGGGCCACTGTCCTTCCGGGAGTCTTAGGAATGCGGGGCCGTCACTGTAGACATTGCGACGGGTGAGGTCATCTAGGGGGATTCCCCGGGTGATGACGTCAGCTGGGTTCTGTTTTGTATCAACGTAGCGCCACTCTGTTTCTCCGGTTAACTCTTCGGTTAAGTCTTGAATCTCGGTGACTCTGACTCCCACGAAGACTTTGTACTTGCATGAGTCCGATTTGATCCAGGCGAGTACCGTCGTGGAATCTAACCACAGGATTGTTCTAGACACCGGTATGGTGAGCTCACGTTGGATGAGCGTGGCTAGGTGCGCTCCGGCTAGGGCTGCGCAGAGCTCTAGACGTGGGATAGATTGTTGCTTGCGTGGGGCTATTCTCGAGCGGGCGAGGACAAATGCTGTGTAGATCTCTCCCCCCTTCTCTTGGGCCCGCAAGTAGGCTACTGATCCGTATGCGACCTCTGAGGCGTCACTGAAGACGTGTAAGTCCATTTTACATGTCTCTGGCCTCACCGTGGGTGGGAAGTAGCTTCGGCGCATATTAACGCCTGGGAGTGAGTGGAGCTCCATCTCCCACTCTCTCCAGGTGGATGCAAGGTGTGCGGGAATGGGGTCGTCCCAGCCCTGGTCCTTGTCCCACAATGCTCGTACAATCATTTTTGCCCTGGTGGTGTACGGTAGAATACATCCTAGCGGGTCATATTGTCGGGCGAGTGTTGTGTACACACTCCGTCTGGTGGTCGGCGCCGCCGCCGGCCTTCCCTGCTCCGTAGTCAGGGGCTTGTGTCTGTAGTGAAGCGAATCTGTTTTGAATCGCCACACCAACCCCAGGGTCATCTCCTGGGCTTCTCCCGGGATTGTAGCCATCCAGGTCTCGCTGCTGGCTGCCTTGTCCTCGGAGGAGAGGCTGCGCAGTACTTGCGGATCGCTGCTGGCCCACTGCCTGAGATCAAAGCCGCCTTTGATCAATGAGGCGCAGAGTTTAATCAGGAGAGCCTCGGCTTCTTCTTGGGTTGAAAGGCTTTGTAGACAGTTGTCTACGTAGAAGCTGTTCTTTACGCTGTGTCGGACCTCTTCGTCCGCTGCTGGGTCCTCTGCTACATGTTTCTGTAGTGCAAATGTAGCACAGCAGGGGCTGCACGTCGTTCCGAAGGGGAGGACTTCCCATTGGTAGATGGCTGGGTGCTCATCTCCTGGCTTCTCTCTCCATAGGAACCGTAACAGGGGCTTGTCCGCCTCTACTAATCTCACCTGCAGGAACATTCCTTTAATGTCCCCGCTGATGGCCACCTTTTCCTGGCGGAAGCGGAGTAGAACGCCGAGTAGGGAGGGGCCGAGTGTGGGACCGGGCAGTAACTCTTTATTCAGATTTTGGGATCCGATCTGGTAGCTGCAGTTAAATACTATGCGGTCTTTACCGTTGTGATGGACCTTGTGGTGAGGCACGTACCACGATTCAGTGGTCTGGTCAGCCTCTTTAATGTCCATCTTTGTGACGTGTCCCGCTGTGATGAGCTTCTCAATCTCAGCGCGGTATACACTCTCTTGGGCGGGGTTCTTGGCTAAGCGCCGCTCCGTGTTCAGCAGGTACCGTTCTGTGGCGTCTGTCTTGGCGTGGAAAGTAGGCATTCCTTCTCGCCGCAGGAGTGGCGTGGCGTATCTCAACACGCCGTTGACCGGGACTCTCTTGGTCCCTGTCTCGAGGAGGTGAATGGCGTAAATGTCATCTTTAGAGCGAATGTCTTTCTTTCCGTTCTTAAAGGGCATTTGTTCCAAGGTCCATAGCCGCTCTACGTGTTGCAGGAGTGCGGTTTCTCCCTCTGTGACTCGGGAGTGGAGACATCTAGTGGCTGTACTTCGGTTGAGAGATTTGGCGAGCGGGCCTTGGAGAGTCCATCCCAAACGGGTCTCGACTGCTGCAGGACAGCCTCGGGGTCCGGTATGAACCCGGTCTATCGGGACAATGAGGTCTGCATGGTCGGAGCCTATCAACAGGGTCGGCATAGCATTGTCTATGAGCGGGATCTGTAACTTGCGCAGATGTGCATATTTCTCCATCAGCTTGGCGACGGGGTATGTGTACCGCGACAGTCCTATTTCTTGGCTGGTGAAAGCGTCTGTAATCTGGTACCGTCGCTCAGGCTGGCCGCTTGCTGCGATAGAGAATGAGACATTCTCGCCCTTTATCGTCTTCAAATCTCGTCTTATTGTCCGAATTGTCATTTGGGTTTCGCTTCCCCGCAGCCCTAGCTGGGCCGCAGCGGAGGCGAGCAGAAGGGTCTTCTCTGACCCGTCATCGAGGACGGCGTAAGTGTCCAGGACTTTATTCTGGTAGCTTAGTGTCACACGCACTACTTTTAGGAGTACTCGGGCTCCACTGCTGCTGGCGGGATCGATGTACATGACGCTCGCTTTGCTGCTGGATGGTGCGGGTGAAGGGCGCCGTCTGTTACTGTCGTGAAGTATGTCCAGATGGGCTCCATCGCACTTGGTGCACCTTTTCTTTAAGCGGCATTCGGCTGCCATGTGTGAGCGCGCACAGCGAAAACAGCGCTTGTTGGACTTTATCCATTGACTTGCTTCCTCCGCGTTCAGCTTGGGGAAGGAGTCACATTGCGCTAGCCAGTGTTCCTTCTCACAGTAGGGGCACACTATCTTCCACTTCTCCGTTCTGGAGGGGGTACTGTGGCTCCTGCTGCTCGGTACTGACTCCGATTGGTGCATCACAGTCACCGATCTTCTTCCATCATTTAGTCGTCTGGTTCCTTCTCTGGAGCCAGGGGTGCTCCGTCCGAATGTATCTAGCCGTAGGCTGCTGACTTCTCTCGCCAGGAAGTCTGCTAGATCGAGGAGGTTCGGTTCGGGGCCATTCGGGTCTCGGTGGTCTCTCTGCCGCCTAAAACGCTCCTGTCGAGCGGGCGGCAGCTTCTCCAAGATCCTTTCCACATTTGAGTTGGCGTAAAGTTCATGCCTCCCCTTCTCTCTCTGCGCTCCCAACATCCCCACCAGGGACTGCACTCTGATGGACAGGTCGTCCAGTGCTCGATTGTCTATTGCTGGGGGTAAGCGGTCGATGTGTCGGATCTCCTGGATCACGTAATCCCATATGCGCCCATACCTCTGGTCCAATGCTACCAGCGCTGCTGTGTATGGGGTGGTGGAAGTCGCGTAGGCGAGCGCTATATTATGTGCGCGGGGTACCTTTAAGTGCTTCAGTAGGATGGCGTATTTGTGGCGTTCATCCAATACATCCACCAACATGGTCTCCAGACACATGCGGAGTTCTGTATACTGGGCCCGGTTCTCTTGGGTGAAGTCGGGTACCATAGGCGTGCCAATGTATGACGCTGACTGTGGATACATCGGCGAGCGTTGGGGGAGAGGCCTCCTAGGCGAGTCTCCTCCCGCTCCTTGGTATGGGCTGGTACCGGCAGTGTACCATGGCCCGCTTGTCCAGGTGCTGTTCCTCGGTGCGGGTCGTGCGTCGTGCTCACCCGTGTATAGAGTCGGGGGTCTGTAGCGCAGCTCCGCGGGAGTATAGCCTGGGCTGTACCGGACCTCCTGGTCCGGTAGAGTACTGTGCTGTCGTCGGGCGTGGTTCTCCTCCTCTTCCTCTTCGTCTTCAGTTAGGTCATCCAGTGCTTGTAGTCTCTGGTTTAGCCTCTCCACAGGATATGCTGCTCCTTCCCGGTTGCTAGGTCTCGCTTGGACCGGTGGGGGGAGGTGGTCTGTGGGGGGTATAGACCTCGTCTGGTGGTCAAGTTCAGGGTTGTTTACTCGGCTAGGGGATGCCGCCCTGGAGGTGTGTCTAGACGAGTTCCTGGAGCCTCTGGCGGAGGGAGAGGGTGTTGTCCGTCTGATCAGCTGTTCTATTAGTTGCGCTTGCTGTCTGTCGCGCTCTGCGTCCCGTAGAGCACCAGCAGCTGCTCGCTGGCTGTCTGCTCGGTCTCGGGCCACATTCTCTTCTCTCTGAATGCGTCTTAGTTCTAGACGTATATGCTCTTCTTCGCTCCGCTGCTGGATCTGCAGTCGGTCGCGTTCAGCAGCGGCGTTCAGGCTGATGAGGAAGGCCTGCTGTAGGGTCCTCTCTGCCTCGCTGGGAGAAGGCGGTTGTATAGGGGAGCCTTCCCTCGGGGTACTCCTTGCGGAGCCTTGGAGCTCTATCTCCACGGTGCTCTCCCCGTCTTCTTCCGTGCCGAGTTCTCTCTCGGTAGCGTTGTATTCCTCCCGGGACTCATCGGGGACTACTTCTTCAGTACTGGCGGGGTGTGAAGTCATGTCTGGTTCCCACTGGTCCCCACCGTGAACTTGGTCAGTTACATTAGAGCCCGTAGGGGCCTCTATGGTCGGGGTAGTCTGGGCGTTGTGGTTAGACATACTTTTACTTTCTAGTTTTACCGCGTTTACTGTTAGTAGAAGACTAGGTTGTTGACTGACAGCGTAAGCCTCTAAGTACTGAGGGAGCCGTCGTTCGCGCTGCGGGCGTTGGTTAGGAGGATCGTTTCGTGGAGTGTTCATCATAGGCCATTTTAATATTAATAATACTATATTAATATTACACTAATTACCCTCCGGCTCGAAGGACCAATTGTAACTGAGGGGTACAATTCCCTGACTGTATTACTAGATATGATACTTACTACCACTACCTTTGTACTTAATATTCGGCCACCCAGTACACGGCATAAATATATTATGATGAACACTGTCACGTAGATGAAACGGATCCAACACAAATGTACGAATTAGAAATAGGTCTTTATTTCTACACAGCGATGGTGTGTAGAGCAAGCACTTAATCAAATCAATCACATTTATGAATGGAATTAGTATGCACTTTTATGGCAAGAGTATTCGTCGGTATATCAATAGAGAATGTCCAATCTCTGAAGGCGCAGGTGGTACATATACGACATGGAATAGTTAAGGAATAAAAGCAATGATACTTTAATGATTATAGACTGGATACACTAGGGGGGGTTAATCCGGTCGCTTGTAAGCCGACAGGAGTAGGAAGGGGGGGGGGTAGAGTCCGGCTGCCTCATCCGGCCAAGGGTATCCCAGGTGAACCCACTGTAGTGCCGTTCAATGCGCCGGTGATCCTTGGACCACAGATGAAAGCAGGTGGACTCTTTGTGGGCCGGCTCTCTCCGGTCCACGGGGGAGAGACGTGAAGCGACCTCGTCTTGCAGAGCGTCTCCTCACCTTGCGTCCTCTCCAGGGGGGGGGGTTCCAACACACGGCAGTGTCGGGGGTCTTTATCCATGGAATAATCAAAGTATACAAAGCATAATCCGTGCCTGGGAAGGCGGGCTGTCGTCGGTAGAATAATCCGGTATACAGGTCCACTCGCTCGTCGGCTCTGGGGCTCCTCGGGTGCAGCTTCACGTGGGGTCAACCACCCTGGATAAGCAGCCAGTTCTCTGCCCGAAACGATGGGGTACTGACTACGGTAGTATTCTCACCGCACGAAGCACTATATATTAACAGACTATTATTAGCTTAATAGACTACGTCCAACTCGACGATATAGTGCCAAATATGATTATTCAAATATTAATATACACAATGTCTCAATACCGATGGTAGGCGAACTTGGCCTTACTCCCACACGTGGCGTCGCGGGGAGGCTTTACGTCTGTGACTCTATTGGAGGGTAAGAAACTGGACTGAAAAGGAAGTCCTACTTTAGTAGCGCAGTATATATACGCACTATGAACAAATAGTCCCATTAGTGGTGCGGTAGCCAGATTCCTACGCGGAACTAGGACTTGTTCGTACATGTGGAGCGGTACGTTTGAACTGGGTCTGAGGGGTATGGCAGCCTGGCACCAAGGTCTCGACCAATAGTAGAATGGAGACTATTATGGGATGTTCAGTAGGCTAGAATGGATATTCAATGCATATTGTACAAGGAATATACAAGGGATATCAGGGAATATTAGAGAATATACAAATACAATTAAATATATATATATAAATAAATATATATATTCGGTTTAATCTGGCCCTTCACAACAGGTGGAATACACCTTTAACTGTCCTGCTACTGTTGCATCACTGTGATCCACTGTACTGCTACTGTATTATAACATTTAAAACAATTTGGGTGGAATACACCTTTAAAATCATTCGATTTGGGTTATAACCTTTAACACTATTTGGGTGGAATACACCTTTAACTGTCCTGCAGCCATTTTACCACTGTCCACTGTACTGTACAGTCCTGCTACATCACTGTCCTGCTAACCATTTGGGTGGAATACACCTTTAACTGTCCTGCTACTGTTGCATCACTGTGATCCACTGTACTGCTACTGTATTATAACCTTTAAAACAATTTGGGTGGAATACACCTTTAAAATCATTCGATTTGGGTTATAACCTTTAACACTATTTGGGTGGAATACACCTTTAACTGTCCTGCAGCCATTTTACCACTGTCCACTGTACTGTACTGTACAGTCCTGCTACATCACTGTCCTGCTAACCATTTGGGTGGAATACACCTTTAACTGTCCTGCTACTGTTGCATCACTGTGATCCACTGTACTGCTACTGTATTATAACCTTTAAAACAATTTGGGTGGAATACACCTTTAAAATCATTCGATTTGGGTTATAACCTTTAACACTATTTGGGTGGAATACACCTTTAACTGTCCTGCAGCCATTTTACCACTGTCCACTGTACTGTACAGTCCTGCTACATCACTGTCCTGCTAACCATTTGGGTGGAATACACCTTTAACTGTCCTGCTACTGTTGCATCACTGTGATCCACTGTACTGCTACTGTATTATAACCTTTAAAACAATTTGGGTGGAATACACCTTTAAAATCATTCGATTTGGGTTATAACCTTTAACACTATTTGGGTGGAATACACCTTTAACTGTCCTGCAGCCATTTTACCACTGTCCACTGTACTGTACAGTCCTGCTACATCACTGTCCTGCTAACCATTTGGGTGGAATACACCTTTAACTGTCCTGCTACTGTTGCATCACTGTGATCCACTGTACTGCTACTGTATTATAACCTTTAAAACAATTTGGGTGGAATACACCTTTAAAATCATTTGATTTGGGTTATAACCTTTAACACTATTTGGGTGGAATACACCTTTAACTGTCCTGCAGCCATTTTACCACTGTCCACTGTACTGTACAGTCCTGCTACATCACTGTCCTGCTAACCATTTGGGTGGAATACACCTTTAACTGTCCTGCTACTGTTGCATCACTGTGATCCACTGTACTGCTACTGTATTATAACCTTTAAAACAATTTGGGTGGAATACACCTTTAAAATCATTCGATTTGGGTTATAACCTTTAACACTATTTGGGTGGAATACACCTTTAACTGTCCTGCAGCCATTTTACCACTGTCCACTGTACTGTACTGTACAGTCCTGCTACATCACTGTCCTGCTAACCATTTGGGTGGAATACACCTTTAACTGTCCTGCTACATCACTGTGATGTACTGTCCTGCTACATCACTGTAATGTACTGTCCTGCTACTGTATGGGCTTTGTTTATACACGAGTGAATCTGGTAGTTGGTTGTTAAAAACGCGAAACATAATAAAACGCGAAACATAATAACGTTACGCTTTCTAGTTCAGCGCATTTGCAGCCCAACACAAGTGCGTTGGTACAGCAGCCCAACACAAGTGCGTTGGTACACAAGTTGGTTGCCCGCGCTGCCGCTCGCTTGCTCCTTGGATTTCATTTGGGACGTGGGACGACTGCCGCTTGCCTGCGCGTGGGGGCGGGGGGGCGCGGCCAATCAGAGAAAAGCCGAACACAAGTTGGTTGCCTTTAATATTCACGCCTCCCGGCCGCTGCACTCTCTGGTGGAATACGGCACGCTTATGAATCACGTTTAGTTTAGGGAAAAAATAGCCGTCAAATTTCTACAAAACACTATCTTATAGTTGTTCGGGTGTGCCTCTTCAGTAAACGTGAACTATTTGAAAATATTTTCAGCTTCACTCCCCATTGCGTATATCAAAGCAGAAACTTGTACATCACCAGGCTTTTTAGTGAGCTCCGTAGCCGTTCGATATCTCTCAAAACGCCTCGTCCAGTCTGTCCACTCTGTCGGTTTATCGAAAGGAAAACTTTCTGGTGGGCTAAACTTCATCATGTGTGTACAGTGAGTACAGCAGAGGGCTGAGAACACAGCCCTGGGGGGATCCGATGCTCAGGGAGATTGAGTTGGAGGTGTGTCCACCCACCCTGACCGCCTGGAGCCTGTCGGTCAGAAAGTCCAGGATCCAGGCGCTCAGGGCGGTGTTCAGACCCAGATCAATCAGCTTGTCAACCAGTCTGGTGGGGACTATTATGTTTAAAGCTGAACTATAGTCAATGAACAGCAATCTCACATATCCCCCCTTCTGACTGTCAAGGTGAGAAAGGGTGTTGTGCAGTACCTGGGAGACTGCATCATCAGTGGACCTGTTTGTCCTAAATGCAAACTGCAATCGGTCCATGTTACTGGGGAGGGAGCTGCTTTATGCTGATGATCTATCTAGTGCTGAAGTCAGATTTGGAGGAGGAAGTGAGGAGAATGTTTGTTGAGTGGAGGGATGGAATGAAGAAGAGGGGAATGAAGATAAATATTGACAAAATGAAGGTAGCCTAATGATAACAGGGAGTGAAGGAGAGAGGATTCGGTTAGGAAGATACCCATGTGGAGTCTGTGGAAGAGGAGTGGGAGAAAACTCTGTGCTGTGTATATAATGTGACAAGTGTTGTCACCAAGATGTTCAGGTTTGGAAAATCTGAAGGGAGTGAGGGATTTTAGATGCCCCACATGTGAGATGGAAGAGGAGGAGGTGGATGGAGATGGTGGTCTAGTGGTGGGAGGGGAGGTGCTGGAGGAGGTGAAGCAGTTTCGCTATCTGGGAGATGTGATGGACTGTGAGGCGGGAGTGGAAAGGGCGGTGAGATGATGATGATGATGATGATGATGATGATGATGATGATGATGAGAACCGTGGCACAAACACGAAGGCACAAAGCGAACTTGTGCTCAGTGTACCATTACATCCCTATGATTTAACACATTTCGGGGCCAGTTCATTCTTAGGCCGGTGAGTTTGCAAAGTTACTGGTCCGGAGAGCAAGTGGAAAATTCTGCTGCTTGTCGAGCCCTGTAAACCTTTACTTGGTAACAACTATAGTGCCTTCAGATGAGGGAATAGAAGAGATTTTGGAATGTTTCAACAAAACGGTAATCCATCCACATCATTTGGAGTGTGACTGTTATACTGTACATCACCTGAAATATAACCTATACTGTTCATACATATGTGCATAGCACTGAAAGCTTTTAACACATTTAACAACATTTTAAAACAGTTATCCATATGAATCAATGAACTATTTGCTGTTTCTGAATTACATACATTAATTACATAGTCTCCTCGCTATATGGCACCCTGAGATTTTCATTAAAACTAAAAATATGAAACATTGAAATCCAGCAGTGGTTTTCAGAATGAGGTTTTCAGAGTTGGAATTCAATGTAGAGACACACACATCCAAGGAATTAGACAGACGGAATGGAGCAGGTTCAAGAGTCTTTATTGGGGTTTCAAGGCTGATGTGGCTTCAGGGTCTGAGGACAGTGTCTGGGAGAAAGAGAGACAAGTAGACCCTGACACAAAATATAATCTCACCCCCACCCCTATCCCCCCACCCCTTTTGGTTGTGCCTCATCCCTCTCTCTCTCCACATCTAACCCCTCGCCACACAAGCACACAGACACGCACGCACGCACACATGTACGCACGCACACACGCACACACACTCCCACCGGTACCCCCCCCCCCCCCCCATCAGTCACTTATGGGCTGTTATGAAAGTTGAGAGATGAGGATGGTGGGTTGAGGAAGGGAAGATAAGTGTGTGAGAGTCAGGAAGGGAGGGAGGGGAAGAGAGGATGGGGGAGGGAGGAAGGGGTGAGGGCAGGAGGGGCCGACAAACAGAGATAGCGAGAATGAGGGAGCAGATGGAGAGGAGGTGTATTCTCAGACCCAGTCTTAACGGTCTTTATTCTCAGACCCAGTCTTAACGGTCGGTCTGGTTTTTTTCAATTCCTTTCAGTAACTTTTGATACATTTTCATTGCTGTTCAATTTGCCAGATTTGTATGCGTCGCATCAACTAGAGGGCGCTAGTTCATATATAATAATAATAATGATAATGATAATAATAATAATGATAATAATAATAAAAATAACAATACTTTTTTAAACCCTAACTACCTTCCCTCCATCCCTCTCTCTGGTCCTCGCTCCAACCGCCAAGAGACTTCGGGACAGAGAAGGACCGATCACACCCTCTCTCTTCTTCTCTCCTTCTTTGCTTTCCCTCCTCCTCCTCCCCCTCTGTCTCTGTCTCTACGTCCGCCCTCGCCCTCCATCTCTCCTCCGCTCGCTCTCTTCCTCGCCCTCGGTGTATTTCACTTGGAGGACACGGTGTAGCAGCCGTGCTGGTGCCACTGCATGTCGCGGATGCGCCTCATGGACTGCATCTGGGGGCAGCGGGCGCCATACTCGTTGAAGTGTCTATACTCGCCCTTCTCCAGCAGGTACTGGCTGCCACGGTAACCAGGGAACTGGTATCCCACCCAACTAGAGAGAGAGAGAGAGAGAGAGAGAGAGAGAGAGAGAGAGAGAGAGAGAGAGAGAGAGAGAGAGAGAGAGAGAGAGAGAGGGGATAAATATTATGAAAGGAAGGCAAAAATATAATAGGTTATAGGAAAATGGAGAGAGAGAAGAGAAGGGATTGAATGGAATAAAGAGAGAAGGCAGAGGTGAGTGCAACTGGGAAAAGTTGAGAAAAGAAAAAATCAGCATCACAAAGGAAAATGAAGAACAGAGCGGAGAGATGAAAGGATAGAAGTGGTGCAGACAGCGAATTGAGAGATAGAACGTATGTACAGTAAATATTCAGGGAAATAAAGCAATCAACGCATTTGTCGCGTTTTCAGGCTTGCGAGCCGCAGGGCATCCCTAACTCTAGATGCTTGCTTCAGCCTTTGTGTTCCAAGCAGCAGAGTGTGTTAGGAACAAGGTAATCACATCGGCCTTTGATGACGTCGACACAGTAGGGGGAACAGGGACACTGAGCATTCCCTACAGCGTCAGCCATAAAAACAAAGCTCTCTACCAGACAAACACCAGAAGGCACTTCAGATATTATTGTAATGACTATAGCTTGTAGTTGTTTTCTGAATTTGAGTGATGTGGTGTGAATCTGGAAATACTTTGAGACATGACATGAGCACAAGGCACCTATAATTGACTATGGAGCTTTTATTTAAAAAAATAATAATTAAGAAAATTGTATAAAATCTTTGTTCACCCTATAGATATTGTTTTGCTTGGAGCACCTGATTTTGATTAAAGCAATCACATAGAAATTATGTTGAGTGTGTCTGGTCTCTGCTTAGCGAGTTGACAGTGAGTCAAAAGTATCCAACAGATTTTTCTTTTAAGGAACTCACTTTTGTTTATACTCACATTTACACCCAAAGCGTTTTCTATTGCTATAGTCTACAAGCTGAACCTTTGTTGAATCTACAAGCAAACATTGCCTGAATACTATCACTGACTTTCTTGACAGCATAGGCATTATTTTCTTGTTCTTTGGAAGAGGAAACACCTGTAATACTGTATGTTGGCATATTTCCCTATGAAATGCTCCCTACATCTAATTCTAAGCTGTCCTAGTACCATTACGGTAAACTATTATTAGTAGTAGTAGTAGTAGTAGTAGTAGTAGTAGTAGTAGTAGTAGTAGTAGTAGTAGTAGTAGTAGTAGTAGTAGTAGTAGTAGTAGTAGTAGTAGTAGTAGTAGTAGTAGTAGTAGTAGTAGTATTTGGCACTACTGGGACAGTATTTCAGGGCTACTCACGTTCCACAGCTGACCATGATGCTGCCCACCCTGTCGGTGAAGCCATAGGAGAACAGACTGGGGACATCGTCATCCATGATCTCCATCTTACGACCCTTGAACTCTCCGGTCTCGTACAGGCAGATCTTGTGCTTCTCGGGGTCCTGGGAGAAAGAGATAGAGGGAGGGAGAGAGAGAGAGGGATAGGGGTAGATATTGGGTTGGGGAAGGTTGGAATAATGGAGAGAGAGAAATGAGTTATGATAAAATAAACACATTTCTGTCAGGAATCACTCATGTCATTGGTATAACCATTTAATATAATGCAGAATAAATGGTAATGGCAATACAGTTAGCAGCAAACGGTGAATGTGTGTGAATGGGGAGGTCGTTAAATAGACCACAAATCAGTATAGGTGGGTCAATGTAGCATCAGCTAAGCTGTCACAGCTCCATGCATGACATAGAGTGCCCTGCCAGAACTTGCTTCGTCCATAAATCTTGGTGGGGAAGTGAGTAACGAGTAACCCCTACCCCCCAATAGAGGTATTGAGTGGCCAACAGCAGAAGACTGGACAGCTCCAAAGTAAGAATGGGTAACTATATGAAAGTGTAGCAAGGCTTTGCAAAAAAAATGGCATAGAAGCTCAGCAAAGCTTCCCTAGATTAATAAAGTTTATAAAGAAAACTAAGACAAATTGATGGATTACCATAGTTAACAAATGGATTTAAAAACGTCTTTCTATACACACCAAGCAGATTCACAGACAGACGAACAGACAGAGGGTTTACCATGCGGACAAGACTGAAGGATAGCAGGTAGACAGACAGACAGACAGACAGACAGACAGACAGACAGACAGACATACAGACAGACAGACAGACAGACAGACAGACAGACAGACAGACAGACAGACAGACAGACAGACAGACAGACAGACAGACAGACAGACAGACAGACAGACAGACAGACAGACAGACAGACAGACAGACAGACAGACAGACAGACAGACAGACAGACAGACAGACAGACAGACAGACAGACAGAGCGTTTACCATGCGGACGGGTCTGAAGGACAGCAGATAGTCGTTCTTCTGGCAGTTGCTCCAGGAGTCCCAGCGAGGATACTCTCCCTTCTCCAGAATGAACATCTCCCCACAGAAGTTCATCTGCTCAAAGCCCACAAAACTAAGGGGAGAGAGAGGACCCATGATTTATTATTGTATGCTATAATAAATCATTGTATGTTATTTGAAATTCTTGTATGTTATAAAAATGATTATTGTATGTTATAACAACTTATAAGTCATTCCAAATCTAGGCGTATGTGTGCATGTGACCTCCATGGATGTGTGTCTCTGTGTGTATGTTCATGTGCGTAGGAGCTACTCACGGTCCGCAGTCGACGCGCAGGGAGCGCACCTTGTCCATGCCGATGTCACACACATTCATGCACTCTCCAGAGATCTCAGCACAACGGCCCTGGAAGTTCTCCTGGTCGAACACACACATCTGGGGGAGAGAGAGACAGAGAGAGAGAGAGAGAGAGAGAGAGAGAGAGAGAGAGAGAGAGAGAGAGAGAGAGAGAGAGAGAGAGAGAGAGAGCGAGAGAGAGAGAGAGAGAGAGAGAGAGAGAGAGAGAGCAGAGGAGACAGAGGGCGAGGGGTTCAGAGTGATAAGTAAGGAAGACGGAGGAGGGAGGAGGTAAAAGGGAGGGAGGGGGGAGAGGATGGAGGGGAGACACGAAGGCAGATGAATAGAGGATGAGGGAGAGGGTTGAATGGGATGCAGGAGGCACAGAGATAGGAAGTGAGTGCAAAGGGAGAGGGAGGGTCAGGAAGAGAGAACAAGGGATGAAAGAGAGCGAGAGAGATAGAGAGAGAGCAAAGTGAAATGACCATGCAGTTGTGACAGCCTCTTATACAGCAAAGCCATATATGGGCTTGTTTTGCCACAAACATTTTCACCACCCCCACCTATATCTATGGCAACGACACACAGCAGCACACTGTGCAAGCTAATAGGTGTTGAATAAGGTGTCAAGGTGTGAAGTTATGTATTTGGCATGTGTGTGTGTGTGTGTGTGTGTGTGTGTGTGTGTGTGTGTGTGTGTGTGTGTGTGTGTGTGTGTGTGTGTGTGTGTGTGTGTGTGTGTGTGTGTGTGTGTGTGTGTGTGTGTGTGGGTGTGTGTGTGTGTTTGTCTGTCTGTCTGTGCACGCCTGTGTGTGTGTGCGCCTGTGTGTGAGGCCTTATATGTATTTGTTACTTAGTAGACCTAGAGGATGCATAAAAAGCAAGCAGGAGTGTGTGTATGTGTATTTTAGTGTGTATTTTAGAAGCAGGAAAGCATCAAGCCTCCTGGTGTGTGTTCCTAAACATCATATCAAGTCATATAAAAAGACTAACAGATTGATGTATGACACGTTAGAGGTGTAACTGAATCTGACGACAATGTGTATGACACGTTAGAGGTGTAACTGAATCTGACAACAGTGTGTATGACATGTTAGAGGTGTAACTGAATCTGACGACAGTGTGTATTAGAGGTGTAACTGAATCTGACGACAGTGTGTATGACACGTTAGAGGTGTAACTGAATCTGACAACAGTGTGCGTGACACACTAGAGAGAGATAACTGAATCTGACAACAGTGTGTGTGACACACTAGAGAGAGATAACTGAATCTGACAACAGTGTGTGTGACACACTAGAGAGAGATAACTGAATCTGACAACAGTGTGTGTGACACACTAGAGAGAGATAACTGAATCTGACAACAGTGTGTGTGACACACTAGAGATACATAACTGAATCTGTGTGTGTGTGTGTGTGTGTGTGTGTGTGTGTGTGTGTGTGTGTGTGTGTGTGTGTGTGTGTGTGTGTGTGTGTGTGTGTGTGTGTGTGTGTGTGTGTGTGTGTGTGTGTGTGTGTGTGTGTGTGTGTGTGTGTGTGTGTGTGTGTGTGTGTGTGTGTGTGTGTGTGTGTGTGTGTGTGTGTGTGTGTGTGTGTGTGTACCTTGTAGGACATCGAGCCCATCTCAGATCTCTTGCCCTGAGCAGCCTTCCCGTCGGTCTGGGAAGCGGCCTTAGATTTCTCTCCTCCGGCAGACATGATGACTGGCAGATGAAGGCAATTAGAAGAAGAGGAGGAAGACAAAGAAGAAAGGAGGAACAATGAGATTTTTGTAAATTTTTAGACAGCATTCCTTTGCTATCTTAAATGAGTTTTAACCAAGGCAGCCTACACTCTGTGGCATTAACACAGATGAATTTCTCTCAGAACTGTAAACCCCACAAGCTCCTACGTTGTCACAAGTTATGCATTCTGTCTCACCGCTGATAATTATAGCTAAAAAGACAATAATCCCCCCCAGTCTTTTAAAAAGGACATTGAAAAAAGGAATTTGTGTTCTAATTGTTCCAACGAGCCTTTCATTCTTTTCAAAGTAGCAAAGTGAGAAAAAAAAAGGTACCTATAATTCAAATGTGTACATAGTAGATACAAAAAACTGTTGTCAAGAGATTGTTTGTTTTAAATTGGAAAGTTATATATAGATACTTATATTTTCCGCCTGGGACCATTACCACTTTCTATGCGGCTATTGTGCTATTGCATTACCGGAATCAATGTAGCCTAACAGCAGCGTGGCGTAACTCCCATCTGTTTAAATTTACAAGTAAAAATAAAAAGGAATAAATAAAATGACCTTTGCATGTCTAACACATCTCTGTTTCATTGCGTGCTGATGACATGGCATAAACTGTATTTTCATTTTACCAACATTGTATGATCTGTGATTGTTGCCAGTTGAACTGTTACTACATTTTACTGCTCCCCTATTCGATATCTTCCCTTCTCTCTTCGTCTCTCTCTCTCTCGCTCTGTATCACCCCTCCCCACCTTTTTTGCTTTCTGAATGTTGTTTGTGGTCAACTGTCTTACCTGTGGCAGTGTGTACTGGAGTGGACTCAGGCTGAGAGTGGAGGTCTGTGTGTGACTGCACTGGGCCCCTCGCAGCTTTTATATGCTGGCGCTCAGAGAGAAGGGATTATACGCACAGAAGCAAACTCGCTGAGCTCACAGGCCCCACAGAATAGAAATACCCCCATCATCAAAGAGAGGGGGAGAGAGAGAGAGAGACTGAGAGAGAGACTACAGGAGAGACTGAGAGAGAGAGAGAGGGGTACAGTAGAGAGAGGGAGATAGAAAGAGAGAGAAAGACAGAGAAAGGTACAGTAGAGAGAGAGATAGGCAGAGAGAGAGAGGGGGAGACTGGGTGACGAGCAGAGAGAAAAGTATGGAGGGAGAGAGAGGGGGGGGTGAGAAAGAGGGAGAGAAAGAGTGTGTGTAGATTACTTAATCCCTGTACTCATGTCACAGTCCTATAATTGTGTGTATTTCATTATTCCATGTGCTTCTGTGTCTTTGGACCAATTTTGGACTCAGCGTGTCCCCCGGTGCACTATGACTCTACAGTGACCATGTTAAACCCCACAACATCATTTGTTGATGATTATCTACATACATCTTTTAATCTGGCATATTTCACATTTGTATTATCACTGATCTTATTTCTTTGAAACACTTTCTTTTGATATCTGTAAAGCACATGGCATTGAAAGTATGTATGAAATGTGCAATATACTGTCATTAATTTGACAGTATATTGCACATTTCATACATACTTTAAATATTATATTAATTATATTATTGCTTGCTTGCTTTTTTGATTGATTGCTTGTTTGTTTGATTGATTGATTGACTGACTGATTGATTGATTAATTAATTGATTGATTTAAATTAAAATAGGTAACATTTTACATAACCTGACTGTCTATACTACACCACTCTCCAACTATGGAATAGGCCTACATATTCAAGTGAAGTAGCCTATTTTGTCAATCTAACCATAACAACAATTTCATAGCAGTACAAACGTAATTGCAATTGCGTAATTGTGTGTGTACAGTGTACATTGTGTGTGCTTGGCTGACATTTTAAGATTTCTCTCTTCATCACTGTGGGCGGTTTAAAGAGTTTTGAGACTCACCATAGTTAAAACCCTCAATTGTTTTGTAATATATATATGAATATGGTTATTGCTTATTGTTCTATGGATATTGTTTTGCTTATTTCAAAACAAGGTCAAGAGAATAAGCAAACTGGCTATGGCTGTGTCTTTAACATGATGTATCGAAACAAAATACGGCCGGTCCTCATTGTGTGGCAATTAAAGGGGATGCGTGATGGAAAATGGTTTTGCCGAGTCCTTTGTGTGGATTTTGGCAGAGTCTGAAATGTTATTGGGCTCTGGGGGAAACTGACATACTCCTAGCCATTTGGCCAGGGTTCAAGGTTTTCAGATTTTCTGATAAAATCTGCTTTAACACTTTGGGTGCCAAAAACAAGTTAAGTAGTTTCTGGGCCTAAGTCGTTCAGTGCCAAAAACGACTTAAGTCGTTTCTGGGTCGTTTTAACTTTTTTAACATTATTCACCCAGGGAGCCTGTTGTTACCATAGGGCATGAGTCTGAGGTCACCAAGGTGCAATACCGGCTGCATCCTGCTAGACGGCGGTATCGAGCACCCTTTGTAACCTTGTATCTTGGCCTGTGTAATGGCCAAACGTCTCCGGTTTCATGTTTCCTTGTCGGGCGAGGGCAGCCGTTCTCCTGGTTCCATTGAAGCGTGTCTAAAATTTCCCCGATCCATATGTTGTGGTGGATTATGCCGTGGGCCAAATGGACATTGGATGTACCAGATGGCGATCAAACAATTGGAATATTATTTTTGGAATACTCCCGATCACAGGTAAGAACGATCTGACGTCAATTTTAGCTTGATCCTGCAATGCTTTTATACCGATCGGGCTGTTTTTAGTGTTCAATACGAATGCCATTACTGACAATCAAATAATCAGAAACGACCCCCCCCCCCCTTTCATGGATTCATGATGGAACATAATACCTATGATATAGATCTGATTTCGGAATAATAGCGTGTACAGGCAAGAAATGGCAACTCCTATAGTGGAATTGGCGTATAGGGCTATAACTCAGCATTTCATGAATTACCCTAGACCGCTCTAAAACCATACTTATATTCACCACGGTATAACACAGGAACATATGGATGGAAAAATTCATTATTTTTCACATATTGAACGATAGATAGGTGATGTCAAATGGGCCATAGTATTGTATCCATAGCTATAATATAGAATATAGTTATAGCTCTACAAACAAGGTGACCGATCCCTATCTATCTAGCGGTGATGTTGCTACGGAGGGCTGTGTCTAATGGCTGGCACTGAAAGTGTTAAAGGGGACATATTAACTTTTCAACACTTTTATATGACTTCCTTGAATCTGTGGAACATGTTTATTAAGTATTTTGCAAATAAACTAGTCTAAATCAAAATTGTAATAATTGAAGGCACCTCTTTCTCTTGTTCTCCTATATTAAATGTATTTCCTTCCCTGCCTGACTACCCCACACCCAAGAGTAAAAACCTTTACAAACTAGGCAGTAGATTAGGTAGGCAGAGTCTCTAGCTCCAAAAAGAAGAAGAAGTCTTTATTTGTCATGCAGATTAACACACACATGTGAGATGGGCAACACACAGGAACACACACATGCATTGGGTTGCCAATGAAATGCCTCTCTCCACTTTTCCCATCCCGTCGTCATTCCCCCCAAGGGCAGCCGGGAGCAGACATGGGCTGCAGCGTGGGCCGTGCCCCGGGGACCAATCCAAGTACTCCTGTCTGTCTTTGTCAGGGACTGTTCTGCATGTTTTTCCATTGGGTTTATCTTATTGGGAGGGGAAACACTTGTGAGCACGAGGAGAACATGAAAACTCCACACAGAAAGGCCCGGGAGTCAAGTCAAGTCAAGTCAAGAGTTTTATTTGTCACAGCATACAAGTATACAATGAAATGCGGGGGGTCTTGCCCGCAACAATTGTGCATAATACAATAATAATAATATAATAAGAATCCAATAGAACGACATTGTGCAATATACAAGTAATCAAAGTAGGGCATATCGGTATATGTACATGAGTTTTTACAGAGCATGGTAGGACATGCTAGGTCCTGTGATAGTGCAATACACTGTTAGCTACGGATGAGGCACTGGGTCTTTATGTACACTGCTATACAATGCTATATTATACAATCTCAAGTTATACTATACTATTTGTTAAAGTTAGAGGTTATATATGATTGCTAGTAACTGAGTAACTGTCTAACTATGCATAACTGTTTCCACTGGAGGGCGCTATAGGCGGAGCTGTTAATGTTACCGCCAGGTAGAGGGTATATAAGCTGATGCCGACTCCCCCTCTGTCTCTTCCCACCTACCTCTCACGGAGAGGAGATCTCATGTGCTGCTGTTGTGAAATGTAAATAATAAACCACGCCGATTAAAGGCTGAAGGTAGAAACCATGCCTCATGAACATATTATTGTCGCCCCATAGCCAGTTCTGTCAACAGGTTATGGGCCCAGATCACGCAGGGGCGAAATAATAAGGGTAGCAAGTTTAGCTGAAGTATAGGCTAGTTTAGCGCCGGGAGCACCGCGTGGCTAAAGGCTATACCAACAGAGCTAAAGCTACGCCTACCATCAAAAAGGAGGATGGCGACCAAGGGAAGGAGCAAATGGCCCTCATTCAATGGAAAGGCAGAGGACTATGAGCTCTGGGAAGAGCGCATGTTATGCTGCATGCACGGTGTGGGACTGAAGACGACGATCTTGACAGCCCCCGGGAGACCTGACGACGGAAGCACAAGCCCTGGACGACAAGCATAATGCAGACGCATACTGTGAGTTAGCACCACTGCTCGACGACACAAGCTTGGGGCTGATATTCTGCGACACTAAGGACAAAGGCAGAGAAAGCCTGGAAGTGTTGAGAGAACATTATATCGGGCAAGGAAGACCCCGAGTCGTGTCCCTCTACATAACACTAACAGCACTGAAGAAGGGGCACACAGAGACTGTGACCGAATACATCATCAGAGCTGAGCAGATCATTACGGCGTTGAAGAGTGCAGGAGAAGCACCAAGCGATGGGCTAATGATGGCGATGGTGATGAGGGGACTACCGGAGCTGTACAAACCGTTCAAAGAAAAATAATCTAACCCTGACTAACCTTACTGTCATGCACTTGTCCTAATAAACTAACCTACACTGTAACACGCAACACTTGATGAACATTGTTACTCAGCTGATAGAGTTGTACCCTTCTTGCTGACTTGTCGTACAGAACTTGTAAGTCGCTTTGGATAAAAGCGTCAGCTAAATGACTAAATGTAAATGTAAAAATGTAAATGTTCACACTCCTGGTAACACACGGTTCAGTGGACATGACGCTGGGAAAGTTCAAGGCCAAGTTAAAAAATTTCGAGGCCTCAGAAGATATCCACCCAGCCGCCGCGGAGGCGGGAGAGAGGGTGCTGAAGGCCCGAGCGACGCAGAGGGAGAAGACCAGGCCCACGGCGTGTTGGCGATGCAGGGAAAAAGGCCATCGGAAAGGTAACTGCACAAAGACTGTCTGGTGTAGCTTCTGCAAATCCACGGGGCACACAGACAGAGTGTGCATGAAGAAACGCGACCAGAGCGTGCGGTATGCACATGGACAAGATGGCGGCAGTGGACAAGATGGCGGCGACGGTGGACGTGAGACGAATCGAGACGACGCTCGGAGAGTAGCGGGACAAGAAGACTTCATCTTTGGGGCGCAGACAGCGTACGTCACCAGGCCAACGCAGCTGCAGCAGGCCCAAAGGAAGGGACTGATCGTGGACACAGGTGCGTCGTCCCACGTCATCAACGACAGGAGTCTGTTCAAGAACTTTGACAACACTTTGGACCCGGAGAGACACAGCATGGAGCTGGCAGACGGGAGCGCACCTACGGGTTGGCGCAAGAGAGAGGAGACGCACAGGTATGCCTCATAGACAGTGAGGGGCGGCGGTGTACAGTGACATTAAAGAACGCTCTCTACGTACCCTCGTTCCCACAAGAACTATTCTCTGTAATAGCTGCTACTGCGAACGGTGCCAAAGTATTCTTCAATGAAGGTAAACATTTTCTTGTAGAGCCTGACGGTACGCGATTTAACATAAAGGTTTCCCAAGTTTCTTTAATAGTTGTCATACAGAAGTACAGAATACTTTTATACAAAATGCTTCTTACTGTTACGTTCCAGAGACTGTGCTAGACAAGATAGTATGAAATAAAATAGTATAGCATGTAAAATAGAAGTACAAAAGGTCACAGTGTTCAGTATAGACATATGTACAATGTTCGATGCAGAATAGAAGTAACTGAGTTACCATACAATATACAATATTCTATGCAATGTACTAATATACAATACTATATAGTGCAGAGCAGAAATGGGATGAGGTACAATTTAGGTACAATTTACAGTAAGGTGTACGAGTTGTAGTGCAAATCCTTTACCAATAAATATAAAGTGTAAAGTGTGTTTAGGTGATCTAAAGTGTGTAGAGTGGGTGCTGCAGTGTGTTGTTTGTTTAAGTGAGTGTGTGCGTGTGGGTGTGTGTGCTGTGTGCATTTGATGGTTGTTGCATAGTGTTTATTGTTCGTTGGGCAGCCTGATGGCCTGGGGATAGAAGCTTCTTCTGTTGTCTTTCTGTGCTCGCCTTAAGACTCCGGTATCGCTTGCCTGACCGCAGTAGTTCAAAGAGGCAGTTGTTCGGGTGGCTGGAGTCCTTGATGATTCTCTTAGCCTTGCCCCTGCACCGCTTGTTGTAAATGTTCTGGAGGGTGGGAAGCCCCCCTCCAATTGTGCGTTCGGCTGAACGTGTCACTCTTTGTAGTCTGCTACGGTCTTGTGCAGTGCTATTCCCAAACCAGGAGGTGATGTTGCCAGTCAGGATGCTCTCTATTGTACATGAGTAGAAGTTCTTAAGGATCTTCTGACTGACTTGGAACTTCCTTAGGCGCCTGAGGAAGTAGAGGCGTTGTCGTGCCTTCTTCACAACACTGTCAATGTGTGTGGTCCATGTCAAGTCCTCGGATATGTGGGCTCCGAGGTACTTGAAACTGTTCACTCTCTCAACCGGTGCCCCGTCGATGCTGAGGGGGCTGTAGTCCTTGACCCCCGACCTCCTGAAGTCCACAATCATCTCTTTTGTTTTGCTGACGTTCAGGGAGAGGCAGTTCTCCTGACACCACTGTGACAGATTCTCTACCTCTTCCAGGTAGGCCCTCTCGTCGTTGGCAGAGATCAGGCCCACCACTACTGTGTCATCAGCAAATTTGATGATTGTGTTGTTGTTCCGCTGTGCCACGCAGTCATGTGTGTACAGGGAGTAGAGGAGGGGGCTCAGGACACAGCCCTGGGGGGCCCCTATGTTGAGCGTGATGGATGAGGAGGTGCAGTTGCCTGCTCTCACCACCTGGGGTCTGCCCGTCAGGAAGTCCAAGACCCACTGGCAGAGGTCATAGTTCAAGCCCAGGTCCCTGAGCTTGGCTATGAGTTTGGAGGGGACTATGGTATTGAATGCTGAGCTGTAGTCGATGAACAGCATTCTCACATAGTTCCCCTGCCTCTTGTCCAGGTGTGATGCTGCTGTGTGCAGCACATGAGCTATGGCGTCCTCCGTGGACCTGTTGGGGCGGTATGCAAATTGCAGGGGGTCCAGGTTGATGGGGAGGGAGGAACAGATGTAGCCCTTCACTAGCTTCTCAAAGCACTTCATGGCTATGGAGGTGAGAGCTACAGGGCGGTAGTCGTTGAGGCAAGCGGGCGTAGATTTTTTGGGTACAGGGATGATGGTTGACTTCTTCAGACAGGTGGGGATGACAGCCTGTTCTAAGGACAGGTTAAAGATGTCAGTGAATACCGGGGCCAGTTGGTCGGCACAGACTTTTAGGACGCGGCCGGGGATGCCGTCCAGTCCTGCTGCCTTCCTGATATTCACTTTGTACAACAGAATGTATTATCTACAAACAGAGTGTAATGACAACGACAAGTGTAATAATAATGATATGTGTAACGTGACTGTCAGTCACGATATTCAGACATGGCATGAGATTATGGATCATTGTAATTACTAGGATTTACTGAAACTGCAAGCAGTGACAGAAGGCATTCAATTTTTTTTTTTTTTTATTAATAGTTTGAAACACAAAACAGCTCAACATAAATACAGTACAGACAAAACTAAACTCACAAACAGTACAATACAAATAAAACTAAACTCACAAACAATAAACAATACAATACAGTACAATACAGACAAAACAAAACTCACAAACAGTACAATACAGACAAAACACACTAACAAAATGGGGGGGGGTGCAGATCAAACACTCCTGCTTTCAGTCATAACTATTCTCCAAGTATGTCCTTATATAGATCCAGGGACCGTCCTCTCCATGGTCATGTTCAGCGAGCGTTGAGGCTGCTCGTTCCATTGTCAATAGGTCCATGAAATCCCTCATCCAGGTGTCCATGCAGAAACAATTTGGCTTTTGGATCTTCCAGTTCATCATGATTGTACGCTTAACTGACATATGTGTTAGTGTAATGATGCGTTGCGTAAGTGCTGATTGTATACCAACTACCCCTATGCCCAAGAGGCAGACTTTTGGACATAAGGGTATTTTAACTACCTCCCCACATCCATGCCAGCACAAATCTGAGATGGCTTGATCAATTTATTTTATTTTACATGGTGTAATATAGGCTCGATGAACTACCTTTAATTGTATCATTTTATATCTTACACATTTGGATGATGTTGTTGTATTTTTTAAAGCCGTCTCCCATTGTGGAGCAGTCAAGGAAACCTTCAAATCCCTCTCCCACTGCTGTTTAATGGAGGCCAGACCATCTGATGAGCTAAGTGACAGTAACCTGTAGATCTTAGATACTGACCTCCTTTCTGAAGCGATCCTTCTTAGTCTGTCATCCATATCCTTGTTTATCCCCATATCTCTATTTTTAATGGATACTGATCTTACTACAGATCTTAACTGAAAGTACAACATGAATTCACTATCTCTTAAATTATACAGATCTTTCAATTCATTAAAGGGTATTGTCTCTCCATCCTTCACAATCTGTCCTAGTTGATGTATTCCTTTACCCTGCCATGAAGTATTTACTAGTGTACTGCCCCCAGCCATTAATAGGGGGTTAGACCAAATGGGGCATGAAGGTAAAGAGATCCCTTTGAAGGCTAACCGTTTCTGTAAGGTTTTGATTATCTCACATGAAAATCTTATTATAGGGTTATCCATTTTAAAGTTAGGTTTGGGGTGAAACCATAATGATACCAAGGATACCGTTTTACTAAGTTCTGATAAAATATTCTCCTCAATCCATTTCCAACTGCCTATTTCGGTCTTGCATATGTAACCCCATGACAAGGGGAATCTGGCATTATAAGAAAGATAGTATGAGAAGGCATGCACATTGAAGGTGAAAAGCGTAGACCTGACAGAGAATGTGTAGTGTGCATAAAGGGAAAGTTTACTCAATCGAGAAACAGAAATCCCACAGAAAAAGTAAAGGTACCACTTGCGCTAGTTAACACAGATCTAGCCGGTCCAGTAAGCAACGAGTCCATAGGAGGCTTTAGATATGTACAGTCTTTTACAGATGTGTGTACAGGGGCAGTGTTTATTTACTTTCTCAAAGCAAAGAGTGATACATTCCAGGCCACGGAGAAATTCCTTGCAGATGTAGCCCCTTATGGTAACATAAGATGCTTGAGGTCCGACAACGAAACCGAGTTCACAAATAGAGAGTTCCAATCACTGTTGAGAAGGAACAAGATAAGACACGAGACGTCATGTCCATACTCCCCACACCAGAACGGAGTGGCAGAGAGGAAATGGCGCACTCTTTTCGAAATGGCTAGGTGTAAGCTAGTAGACAGTAACTTACCTAAGAGTCTATGGCATTATGCGGTGCAAGAAGCCGCTTACACCAGAAACAGGTGCTTTAATAAGCACACGGGCACCACCCCGTATACAGCACTGTCAGGAAAGAAGTGTAATCTAGCTAGGATGCAATTTGGATCAGTGTGTTATGCTTACCTGCAGGACAGAGGAAAGCTCGAGTCCAGATGTGAAAAAGGACTCTTTGTAGGGCACGACAAAGGAAGCCCCACTTTCCTAGTTTATTATCCCGGTAAAGGGAGAGTGCAAAAACACAGGCTAGTCAAATTTGTCACAAAGACAACATGTGAGAACGAGACACAGACAGAGGAGCCAGAGCTGGACTCCAGAGTAAGGTGTGAAGAAACAGAGACACCTCAGCCTAGTGTACTTAGCACAGTCGTGCAGACAAACAGTCAGCAACCCCCAGAGGACGATGACGAGGAGCACCCGAGGGTGACGTCATGTGCCCCAAGCAGTGGGAGATATCCCTCAAGGGAACACAAACCCCCAAAGTATCTGACAGACTATGCCCGGAGAGAAAGTGACGAGGATGACAGTACACTTACCAGCATTGATTACTGCTACAGAGTAGTCAGTGGAGTACCTCAGACCTTTAAAGAGGCCATAGTGTCCCCTGAATCAAGAAAATGGGAGAGAGCAATGGATGAGGAGATGAGGTCCCTAGAGGACAACCACACCTTTACTCTAACCAAGTTACCAGAGGGCAGACAGTCAGTGGGAGGGAAATGGGTGTACTCAATCAAGGAGGGTATTGAAGGCCACGACAAGTACAAAGCGAGATTTGTAGCTAAAGGTTACAGTCAGAGGGACTACAGTGAAACATTCTCCCCCACAGCCAATCTGACCAGTGTAAGGGTAGTGATGCAGAAAGCAGCTGAGGACAATTTGATTTTACATCAGATGGATGTGAAGACAGCCTATCTGCATGCACCCATAGATATGGAGATATATATGGAACAACCTGAAGGTTACAAAAAGAAAGGAGAGAAGCTAGTGTGTAAGCTAGAAAAATCCATTTTACGGCCTGAAACAGTCTGGGCGAAATTGGAACGAGATGCTTCATACATGTCTCATTGAAGATCACTTCCTACAGAACCCAGTAGACCCCTGTGTTTACTCAAGGGAGTCAAAAGAGTCAGGAAAAGTGATAATCGTCATTTGGGTGGATGATTTGATCATCGCAGCAGACAACACTAGAAACCTAGAACAGGTGAAAGGTATGCTCTCCACCAGATTCTAAATGAAAGACCTTGGAAGGTTAAAGCATTTTTTTTTTTTTTTACTTCATTTTTTAGCGTTTATCGCTTTTTCTGGTCAAGCATGACCGACAGAAACAGGTTGAATGGGATATAGATCAGGGGAAGACACTCTGAGAAAATATGGCGAGTCAGGGAGTCGAACTTGTGTACCCCAGATCCGTGACGAGCACGGTTGTCCCCGACGCCGAAATAGCGCCAAGATACGCGGTGAGCTTGTTAAAGCATTTTCTAGGCATGGACTTTGAACAGTCTGCCAGTTGTGTAAAAATATCCCAGAAGAGATATGTGGAAAAGATCCTGAAACGTTTTGACATGCAAGAATGTAGGACAAGGGAAACACCATGTGATCAAAAATTTGACTACCAAGAGGATGCTCAGAAACTGACAGATGTAAAAATGTACAGAGAAGCTGTGGGTAGCCTCATTTATTATAACATGTACTCGCCCTGACCTATGTTTTGTAGTGAGTAAATTGTCACAGCATTTTGCTGACCCCACAGAGGAGCACTGGATTACAGCAAAACATGTTTTTCGTTATCTCAAAGGTACAGCAGATAAACAGTTGTGTTTATAGAAAGAGCAGCGAGGGCTTAGGGCTTAAAGCCTACAGTGATGCAGACTGGGCAGCTGGCACCACAGATAGAAGAAGTACCACAGGATATTGTGTGAGTTTGAACACAAACAGCTCACTGGTTTCATGGAAAACAAAGAAGCAGCCCACAGTGGCACTATCAACTTGTGAAGCCGAATACATGGCTCTAGCTATGACAATACAGGAATGTATTTATCTAGAACAACTGCTTGAAGGAATGGATACCTATGTATACAAGAAAACCGTTGTTTATGAAGACAACCAGGGAACCATTGCAATCGCAAGAAACCCTGTGTGCTGACAGAGGTGTAAACATGTGGATATAAAATACCATTTCATCAGATCTGTCATCAGAGAAGAAAGGATGACACTTGTCTATTGTCCTACAGACGACCAGCGATGCGTTGCTCATGGGACGAGATTCCACTCCGGGCAACCTACGTTTTGTGAGCAGAAGCGCATGCACGCGCGTGCACACAGGAATGCGCTGTACTCGACTGATGCGCCAACTCGCAGTACACACCTGGCTACTTTGCATATCAATAGCGCCGGTCGTCAGGTGTTACATTCCATTCGTAGAAGCAATTAGGCATTGTTTTTAGTCTGTCCTTATGAAAGGGAACATTTATGCACATGCGCGGGAGCGCGCGGGAGCGCGCGCATGCGCCTGGGAGCGCGCGTGCATGTGGCGTCATTAGCGTGCGTGCAGCCTGTGTTGATATGAGCATCGCAACACTGCAGACGACATGGTTGCAGAGGCTATGACGAAGCCTGCTTCCAAACTGAAATTGAAAAGATTTGCAGAGGTCATGTTTGGTGTGTAAATATTGCCTGTTATGTAGTATTGACTGCCATAGTCTTTTTGATGTTCTGAACTGTATTATTTTTTTTGTAAATAGTTTTTGAAGAAGTTGTACAGTGTACTAGACCAGGGGTTCCCAAACTTTTCAGGCCGGGACCCAGAAAATAAGGCGTCAGAGAGCCGCGGCCCAATGCACATCGTCAGGCTTTTTTTTTTTTTGCCAGGCGACCAATTTTTTAAGCCAAATATCACTTCAATCCTATTAAGTTAGTTCAAGTTAGTTATTCATTTATATGTGCTATTTATGAGAGGGCTAACTTGTTGCAAAATAATAATGATAATAATAATAGCCTCATTAAAATACTATTGTTGGTTCGGTTGTTTTCAGCGTTTTATGTGCATAATCTGTTATTTAGTTTGAAATGTTCGTTGAAATAAGTAGATTTTTCGTTTTTGTTTATTTATTAAGTTAATATAAAACCATATAGTCACATTTTAGAATACAATAGAATAGAATTTTAGAATACAACTAGAAACACTGTCCTGGCCTGCTTCTAAGTTCAGTGGCCTGACAAAAAAAATAATTACTTTTTACTTTTTTTTTTTTTTTTTTTTATATATCATCTCCCTTGGCTGCTCGCGGCCCACCTTTGGGTCGCGACCCCGACTTTGGGAACCACTGTACTAGACCAGTGGTTCCCAAAGTCGGGGTCGCGACCCAAAGGTGGGCCGCGAGCAGCCACGGATGGGCCGCGAGATGATTAAAAAAAAAAAAAAAAATTAAAAAAAAAACATTTTTTTTATTTTTTATTTTTTTATTTTTTATTTTTTTTATTTACATTTTTTTTGTCAGGCCACTGAACTTAGAAGCAGGCCAGGACAGTGTTTCTAGTTGTATTCTAAAATTCTATTCTATTGTATTCTAAAATGTGACTATATGGTTTTATATTAACTTAATAAATAAACAAAAACGAAAAATCTACTTATTTCAACGAACATTTCAAACTAAATAACAGATTATGCACATAAAACACTGAAAACAAACGAAGCAACAATAGTATTTTAATGGGGCTATTATTATTATCATTATTATTTTGCAACAAGTTAGCCCTCTCATAAATAGCACATATAAATGAATAACTAACTTGAACTAACTTAATAGGATTGAAGTGATATTTGGCTTAAAAAATCGGTCGCCTGACAAAAAAAAAAAAAAAAAAGCCAGACGATGTGCATTGGGCCGCGGCTCTCTGACGCCTTATTTTCTGGGCCCCGGCCTGAAAAGTTTGGGAACCCCTGTACTAGACAACCCTAAGTGGGAGTGTTAAAGTTAGAGGTTATATATGATTGCTAGTAACTGAGTAACTGTCTAACTATGCATAACTGTTTCCACTGGAGGGCGCTATAGGCGGAGCTGTTAATGTTACCGAGGGTATATAAGCTGATGCCGACTCCCCCTCTGTCTCTTCCCGCCTACCTCTCACGGAGAGATCTCATGTGCTGCTGTTGTGAAATGTAAATAATAAACCACGCCGATTAAAGGCTGAAGGTAGAAACCATGCCTCATGAACATATTATTGTCGCCCCATAGCCA